>NW_019174393.1:20264600-20407702 GCF_002260705.1 Seriola dumerili
AAACCGCATCAGTCTCAAACTAGAGAAGACTGCCTTGTGTCGCTTTGCAGCAGGTGTAAGGCACAGCCCTGTGTCTTTGATGTGCATAGCTGATTGATGCAGGGACACACTGAAAGGCATAAACGTAGACTGGATAAGATGCTCCAGGTTGACCTGTTGGCAGCACACGCTTCCTACATATTATTCCCAATGTGCTTAGATACCCCTCCTCTTTTATCGTCATCATCTGACTCTGTGGGAGGTCTTAAAACTCTTTCTGCTTTTATCGGCTCAAAAGCGTAGGCAATTGGGTGTCTCACTTGGTCTGTGGGTCTTTCCAATTCACTCTAACTTTCAAGGTCCATTTTACCAACACGCAACTAGTGTGAAGCACAGTGTTGAACCCAGGCTTCCTGTTAAACAAACCATTCTCATGACGTCAGCCATGACTAAAACAAAGATGGTGGGGCTCTAACTTACAAATACAACATAAAAGCATACCAATTTGTGTTTTTTATTTGGAAAAGGTTTACTATTATGATGTTTTTGTGGTATATCTAAATAGTTCATTGATGCTACAAATATGTGTTTATTTCAGTATTTCATCTTCTTTTTAAACCTCTAGCTACAGGCTTAGTTAGCAAGCTACTGAACCAAACATGCTAACCCATTATTCAACAGTTTAGGGACGAATACATTAATCTATAAACCTAATAAAAACTACCACAGTTAGCAGCCATTACTGACTTCTGTGTGTGCGTTCACAGCATTGCCAAACAAAACCGATAGCGATCTGTTCAAAATACTGTCGTCCATAGCCTACCATTTCAACATCAACATGATCCTGAACATAACTTTGCCTCAAAATCTGAGAATCTTGAAATAATTTCCAGAACATGTTACTTTTTTTTGTATTTTTCATGGCTGAAAAACTGGTCAGTTGTTGTTAAGGTTTTCAGGACATCTGGGAACCCTGTCATTTAGGTCATGATGATCTTTTGTCTTAAGTTGGAAACCCAGGTGCAGAGCCAATGAGAAGAGACTATCCCCACAATTCCCCAGCCTTGACATTTTTTTCAGATTTGAGAACAGTCATGTTTCTCCTCCCATGACTTAAATTAATTTAAAGCAGATCTGTCTGTTACATAAAGGAACTGGCTAATCAGACTACCCCCCCAATCCCACTGCAAGGGGAGTGATGTAATAAAACTATAACACATTTCAGGTAAACACTCAGAGAAACCAAGGCTGCGGTTGAAAAGTCTTTTTTGCTTAGGAAGGTTCCTAGCTCAGTGAAATGAAGTACTTCAACAGCAGCCATGATAAGAGCTGGTCGAATTCTCTAAATAATGAGGAAAGAAGCTTCAATGCTTCCTATCTTATCTCCTTTAGCATAGGAGACTCTGGACCGATCCTTTATGAAAGGAAAGGAGAAAACGCACTCCCACGATTCCTTGCCACTGCAACATTTATAGAGGTGCACCATTGTAGTTTCACCTCAGCAGAAACACGTAAATGTAGAAACATCAGAAAAACTGTTTTATGTTTGTGACACGATCCAAAACTTATCAAAATCCTTGTCTGATATACTGAAACCCAAATCTATAAATATAAATCTCTTCTCTTTCAAATCTGTCCAGTTAGGAGTCATCATGAAAAACAAAAATATTGAATTTCTAGTTAACAATATCATCATCATAACAAAATACTATAGCTTATACATAACAGTTGTTTCACTAAATCCCCTCCCATTGTGGAATGCACTAAAAATCAATTTTCTTTAGTTAACAATGTCAAAAGCGTCTATGCCAGGAAAATATAAACTATGTCTGAATATAATATATATATATATATATATAATATATATTCTGATCTCCTGCTCTGTTCCTTATTTCTATTATTATTTTACCGACTCAGCTTTCTGTATTTGTATATTCATACATGTCATCTTATTTCAACATTTTAATCCTTTGTGCTCCGATTTTGTGGTTAGGAAAGGAATATTTATCCTCCATGTATTATGAATAAAGTTAGTTTTAAAAAAAAAAAAGCTTAGTGTAAGTGCAGTCGGATTCTCTCTGCACCACGATTGGGTTTTCCAAAGTCCTTATGAATTCTCCTCTACATTTTTCCTTGACCTCATGATGTTTTCCATTGAGGTCAAAAGTGCTTATGAAAGGAGATTATTTTGACTTTTCGACCACAGCCCAAATCCTGCAAGGTCCAGGTGGGTGGGGCTTTGGGTGTGGCTGAGAGCAGAAACTGCTTTATTGTGACATCATAAAGTTTCAAAAGTCCTGACAGCTGGTTTTAAGGCTCAATTTCTGAATACAGGCTGTGTGCATTTCTCTGTGGACTGAGCACTTTGATTACAAAGCAGGTCTAGCTTCTATATTAATACTGTGAAAGCATCAAACAACACATGGACATCTACCTTTATACTATATGGACCTTTTAAAATGTATAAAAACGACAAGACCTACAGTATGTTATATATGTTGTTGAGCTGTATTCTTACATTTCCCAAATGTTTCCAACAACTTTCAAACCTAGAGAAATCAATGATTTTAATCAAGTTAATGGTGAATTTCATTTGGTTGCCTGTCGATGGTGTTATATCAACTCATGTGTCCAGAAGCGTCAAAATTGAATCTTTATCCAGTATTAAGTCCCATTTTAATTGTACACTTTTAAGACTTTGGTGGTTTTCAATTATATATTTTAATCAGATGAAGGATTTTAGTGATTGGACAGCTGGATCTTCAGCTTTAGCTCAGCTCAGCTCACAGCTCCTCCCTGTGTCAGTGAACCACTGTGTCATGGTTTGCCATGGCAGACACTTTTTGTTAGTTTTGTTTGGACTTTTCTCACTTCCTGTTTTATTTTGTATTGGTTTCCTTGTGTGTCTCTGTTTTTGCTTCCTGTCTTGGTCCTGTTTCTGTGTGGTGATTATCTGCCCCGCCCTAATGTGTTTCACCTGTGTTCAATCACGCTTGCCTCCCTTGTGTCTATATAGTCTTTGTGCTCCCCTTTGTCTGTGTCGGTTCATCTGTTGATTTCTGGGTTTGTCCTCATTGGTTCACATTGCCTGTTCATGTCTGGTTGTCCTCAGTCTGTTCATGTCTGCTTTGTCCTTGGTCTGTTCATGTTGCCTGTTCCTGTTTCTTGTTTAAGTTCCTGTGTTTCTCTGTGCTTCACCAGTGTTGTGTAAGCTCTTTCGGTTAAATAAACCTTTTGCACCGTCTCCCAAGTGTTGGCTGCATTTTGGGTCCAGCCTTACCCCTCAAACCCTGACACACTGACTTTAAGTGTGAAACTGCTTCATTCAATGTTTTACTGGTTTTAATCCCCTGGTCTGTTTGTTGTGGAGAGGAGGACACCTCTTTGAGTAATTAAGCTCCAGATAAAAACATGAGAATCCAAAGGAATTCAAACCAAAGACAAGAACTCCCATGACCCCATGTTACTTTCTTTTGTTAATGTTTTGATTGGGAGACCCCTAGAGGTATGAGTTACAGACTGTGTGTTTAAGCCATAACTCTCTCCAACCTGAACAACCATACAGGTTTGTTTGTTCACCCCTCTGATACGACCTATAGGAGTGTCTCCTGAAATAGCGCCCCTACGTCGACAGGCATACCAGACCTTGGTTGTCATGGTTACAATAATAAACAGGTGGACTGTACCAACAGCAGCATACCTACTGCCGTTGCCAGGGTTACTATGATAACCGTGATCGTGAATTTGGTTAAAATAAGTACTTCCTCAACATTAGACGATCTTTGTTAAAGTAACAATAATAACAATGAACGGTCATGGATATAGAAACAACATAAACTGTTGCTTTCACATTGGAATTGAACACCGCTCTCCTGTGTCATATTCATCCATCCACCACAACTTCCTCCTGACATAGACTTTGTCACTCTTTATACTACGTCACTGCACTTTTCCCATTGCTATCGTCATAATTACTACGACCACTAGATGTAGCCTAGCAACAAAACCTATCATAAACTGCTGCACAGATGACCTATGGGCTCGTTTTTAACAAGAGGACAGACTCTAAAACTCAGGTGTAACTGAGACACATAACAATGACACATTTGCCCCCTCATCTCATCTGCACGGCACTTGGAAGTATTGTCCAGTATTGTTTCCTAATAATTGTTTCCTCCTTCAGCCATTTGTTTTTATTTGTTCATGCAAAGAATGAAAATCAGTTTCCATAAGTAGAGATAATCCATCACAGCATGACACCTTCATTTGATTTGGTCAAAGTTTGAGTGTTTTTTCATTGTTTTTGAGCTCAGTCTTTTCACTGCTGCATCATGTGACGCTCCTCTTCCTGTCAATCAGCTGACACCCTCAGGAAGAACAGAAATCAACATGTCACCTTGTCACTAACTGTACTGACATCTGTGTTTTTCTGTAAAGTTTGTTTTTTTAAGACATAAATAAATTAAAGAATTACATGTGCCAGACAATAATCAGGGAGCCAGATATGAATGGCCTATAACTCTGACTGGCAGTGGCAGTCTCCTTCCTCATTACTGTAACACCTCAGCTGCTCTGCTGTTGGTCATTAATCATATTTGAAAGGCAGATCTGATATTTCCTACGTGATCTTTCCAGGACGTCCAATCAGTAGCCGGCATCTGCAGGCAAACGCAACTTCGTCAGATGCTGAGATTTCTCTCCCTTCACTATCTTGTTGCCTTCCATCCATCAGTCACTCTGCTCAAAGTTCAGTGGATATGAAGGGAGAACGAGTGACTGGGGGAGGAAAGCACGGCACACCCACCACTATTTAGTCTAATTACAGATGAATCTGGCCATAGGGTTCTCTAGAGAACAGAGGACATGTTACAAATCTGCACAAATATTCCATTAAATACCTTCATCTTACAAAATGTAATTTGACCAATCAGAGGGGAAAAGGAATGATAGACTCAACTTTGTCAAAGACATAAGGCAAATACATAGATGTATCATACACTGTAAAAAAAAAAAAAAAAAACTTAAAAAAAACGGTAATATTCTGGCAGCTGGGGCGCCAGAAAAATACTGGAAAATAACTATCTCATAAAAATACAGTAATTCTCCGTAATTAAAATACAGTTTATAGCTTTAATTTTACATGAGATTTTCCGTATTTTTGGGGCTTTTTAATGTTTAATAAAGACCATTTACCCGTATAAAAACAATGAAATTACCTATAAATAAGGTCTAACATTGTTATAATATGAATAATAAGGCTTAAAATTGCAGAATGGTACTGTTATTAATTGGTTTTTATTACATAATTTTACATAAAAAACTTGTATATTAATTCATATTTGATGTAATAAAATGATATACCACACATAAAAACATTTGATTTCTCTTTCAAAAAATGTCCAAAAACTGTTGAAAACCTCGGTAGGGGGTTTAAAATTGCAACAATCTACTTTTAATTTTTGGTTTTTACATGTAATTTTATATAGATTTCTTGTATATTTAACATACCTTTCATGTTAAAAAAAAAAGTATTTTATTAACAGTATCTTAGCCTGTTTTGGTAAAAACCCAAAGACCTTTGGTTATATAACACTATCTTCCACTACTAAAAACATCAACGAAAAATACATACAAGGCAAAAGTTGGATGTAATACTATAATGACCAAAAAGATTGTGAACATTAAACAAGTTTTTTTTTTTTTTTTATAAAAATACATGAGTACTCAGTATGATAATTACAGATCATCTTGATGGTTAAGATTACTGACATTGAACAGGTGGTTTGGGTTATACAATGTGAGTTGTATAACCCAGGTATACCCTGGCTTACTAGTACAGTCCATAGGCAGATAGAAGTCCAAGGTTTTGAAAAGTCCATTGCCATAAAAGTGTCCTTTATTAGTCAAGATGTTTCCAAGGTGCTGCCTCCTCCTGTCCTGTCCTGTAGCTGTTGATGCAAGGGAGCAGCAAGGGTGCAGCAAATGTTACTGTATATATGTGGACTGTATGTGGACTGTGGTCTGTACTGTGGATGGACTGAGTTGCAGCAATTGACCTAACACCGGCATCAGGGAGAGAGCAGAGATAACAATTATTATATGATCAAAAGTTGTTTCATTGAAACTAAAGTTGTGATGAGAAATATCTATTAAAATTTATATCACGATATTTTTAGAATTTTTGACGATACAGTATTTCACAGCACCAAAATACTTAAAATTAAAACCAGTAGTGTCGGCTTAGGACTGGGAAATATATGGATATTATAGTGTTGTCTTTTGTCAGGTTTCATATGTTTTTATTGCATATGTACTGTATATATATTTCATAAATGGAAATTTATTATATTTACATATATTGCATTTGCATATGGAACCACCCATCAGTTATTTCTGGCCACTAAGTCCAGTGTTCCCTCTCTTTATCTCTGTGTTTGGTCTCCACCGGCTCCTGAGGGAAATATCTAGCTCTTTAGCTGCTAAATGCTCCACTCTGTTCACCAGCAGCTCTCTGACTGAGTCTGTCTGCTGTTTGCTTGTGGAAACAGAGCTGGTAAGATCAGTGTGTTTTAAAGCCAAAACAATGAGCTGAAAGATGCCATAATACTCCACTGAACTCAGGGGATCAGCAGAGTGACAACATTTACATACACATATTTGATTCATTGTTAAAATAATGAGGTAAACTATAATACTTTCAATAAGTAAAAGTACTGATGCAAACAAGTGAAATCAACTTTTATTTCACTGAGCAGCTCCACTGCCATCAGTATAGTCTATTACTTAGATAACAGTGACAGTCATGACAATAAGAATCCGACTTCCTGGCTCTACCCTGGACATCAGTGACATGTAACACAAATGTTAACCACATGCAAGACAAAACATTATAAAGTAATATAAAGTGCAAAAAATTTATTGACGTTACATTCAGTCACAAAGATGATCCACTCTCTAACAATTAACTTCCCAGAACATCTTCAACAGCACTTTATGTTATAGTTTTATTTTAACCATCTGGATAGAAAAAAGTTTTCTTTCTGTTGCATTATAAAAAAAAGAATTTTAATCCGTTTCTCAAGTTTCGAGTGGAAATGACATATGTCCTTTATCTTTGAACAACACAAAAATATCAATGGGTTGATAGAGTGTAACATTTATCTAGACAAATATAAGTGGTATAATTCTAAAGATTGGTTCTTGTTGTTCACATTGAATATTTCCTATGTTGTTTATTAGGTTTCTTTGGATTACGAAAGTGAGCGTGAACTGAGGAAACAGGTTAAAAATCCTTGTCATTGTACAGCAGACAGAATATTTTTTCATTCAGATGGTTAGAAGAGTTTTTAGGGATTCTGCTAATATCCTCAGGACTAGTAAGACTTGTTAAACAACCATAAGGCTGGCAAAGATAATTGCTTAGCTCTGTGATCTAAATGTAATGATAATACCTGTGCATCATGTCCATGTTATCGATGCTCTGAGTGGAGTTTGGTTCAGATGTACAAATCTTTGAAGGTCCTTTTGTTTGTCCAACATACATGGCCCTGAGAGCTCAACGCACTGCAGCTTAAGAAAAGACATTCAAACAGACAAAACACAAACAAACTCAGAAAATATCTCCATCAATTTGATAACTTATGATCTGAAAATACTCACAACACAACTGAAGTGTTTCCATGGGACACTAAAAAGTGATGAACCTGGCTTGGACGCACTTGCATAGATGTATAATAATATATGTGTTGTCAAACTGATGAAGGTGTTTTCTGAGGTTGTTTGTGTTTTGTCTGTTTGCATTTGTTTTCTTAAGGTGCAGTGTGTTGAGCTCTCAGGGCCACTCTATATACACTAAACCATGTTTGGTTTCTAGAGAATAGCAACAGTGTGCCGAAACTGACAGACAAGGGAGGTTACTCAACTGATATTATTCAGAAATCATCCACTATTCTGCCATATATTTCCAAGAAATCATGATTATTGTTGTGATAATAAAAGCAATGACCTCATGAGGCAGATTATTTAGGTTTTATAGAGACAAAATTCTGCAACATTATCAGTTTTCCCTGCGGAACCAACTGATTGGTGTTCAAATTGAGCCAATCTGTCCAGCAGATGGCAGCCTCAGCCCAGCCTGTGAGTCTGGATACCTCCACTGAGCATGGTGGTTCTGGCTGCATGTGTCTGAGCTCCAGATTGTGGTCTATTTGTTTAGCTCATTACCAGCCAAATCCCAGTCCAATTACCTGCGGATAAACAGGAGCAGAGGTGGTGATATGCTGTAATGCTGTAATTTGACTGATTATCTCCTACACGGCCAATAAATGATGGGGAGCACTGTTTTTTTGTCTTTTCATTTCAGCATAAACAAAGGATTTAAAAGGTCTGAGCTCATCAACATTCACTATGCATTTATCTTTTCAGTTTAGACATCAAAGAGCATGTGATGTCCTGATCAATGATGATAGATATCAATCACAGATATTCTGATCAGCAGGATAAATGGGTCTCAGAGGAGGGTAGATGATTAAAAATAGGAAGGAAAACACTTGAATCTCTGCAAAGTAACAAGTACACACAGGGACGTGTTCTGGCTCAGGGGCCACAAAGGTGGAACCTCTGAACTGACTGCAACTCAGCAGAACTGCTCTACTTTCAGAAGATCTAACCTGTACCACGATTCATTTTTGTATCCTACAGTATTTTGTATGATACTAGTGGAGAGGTGTGTCAGCGTGGATCTGATCTAGATCCACAGGATTCTGATCTAAAGCATTCAGACACCTTCTCTTTATCTATAACCAAGGAGCCAGTTTCATCCAACAGCAGCATTTTCCAGTTAACCTGCATAATCCCATGGAGGAAGGTGCAGGATGAAGGCTGGGTCAGTGGTGGTGGTGCAGCAGGATGGGTTTTGAGTTTTGTGTCTGTGTCCAGAAGGAAATTCAGTATGCATCCATGGTTACCTTTACATTTTCTCAAATCAAGCATATATTTTTTCCACCGGAGTAAAACAGTTCCAGCTCCCCTCGTTCTTCACCGGGGATTTGGGGAAATAAGCCAGAAAAGTCAGTTTCACGCTCTGACATCAATAAAACGACACGACTCTCAAAAATTTATGAAAAAGTCAACTTGTATTTGGAACGAGTGAATATACTGTTTATATGATAAATATATCTTATCACTCACTGTCATCAGAAAATTAGCAAATTAAGACTAAATAATTTTGAATAATTCATACCTTACTGTAGATCCTTAGATGTAAATCACTGTTACAGTGTAAGACTAGAAATGAAACGAGTAGTCGATTAATCCACAGCAACAATGTTGATCATCAGTTAATTAAGTCATTTTTAACCAATAATATCAAAGCTGTGAAGGTTTGTGTGACTATATTGATTTGGTTATTAAGGACTGGTGATTATCATTTACACACACATGGGATCTTTACATGTACACATTGACTGAGGGACAAAGTCATGACCACTGGTAGTTAGGGAAGGTTCAGTCTTCCTGTTAATTCTGTGAATGTGGGTGGTTGAAACACATACTGTACAATTTTAAGGTTCTTATACTTTAGTGTTCAGTATTATTAATTTAATATTTCCATTTTTGCTACTTTATAGTACCACAACATTTATTTTAAAGCTGTAGTTGTATTTACTTCGAAGAACAGCTTTTCATATTCAAAACCATAATCAGTTCATCAAATATTATGAGATACCAGAGATTAAACAAAAATTATATATAATGAGTTGGCTCATTCTGTGGCCACATGATACTTTAACTTTGATACTTGAAGTAATTTATCTACTAATACTACTGTACTTTTACTTCAGTCATGATTTGAATTCAGGTAAAGGAAGATTAATTCTTACCTTCGGGTGTTGTTACTTTTACTTTGGTAAAAGATCAGAATATTTCACTCAAAAATAAATACATTATTTTATTTTATTTTATTTCATATTCTTGGCAGTCTAAGAAAGGCTTTAAATCATTATGTTGAAAGACAGAACTAGAGGGGCACTCAGAGAGCGCCAAACAACAAACTTCAGAGAAAAAAAATCAAATTCATAGTAAATGATCCGGATCTGCTCCAAAATGTAATGGGTTCTCTCCTGACCCCTCCCCCATTCTTCCACCAAGTTCGGTCCAAATCGGTTCAGTGCGTTTTGATCAATCCTTCTCACAAATAAACAGACACGGTGGAAACAACCTATTTGACAGAAACATATTTGATCAGTGTAGGCTTAATTAATAAATGAGCTCGGTTAAAAATAAGTTAAATCTTTATTGGGGGTGTTGAGTTGGGCGAATAATGGACTCATGACCTCAGTAGCCTATTTAAAATACTGGACCCGGTCCTGGTCCTAGTGGGGACCTTATCGTCTGCCGCCGTGATTTCTATCGCTGTATGACTGGGACAGAGCTCTTGTGAAACCGCGCAGCAGCTCTTGGTCCTCCCTCCCTCCCTCTCTCTCTCCTCGTCTGCTCCGCCTCATCCTTCCCTCACCGGGAAACACTGTGGGCAGGACTGAACCGAGAGAGAGAGAGAGAGAGAGAGAGAGAAAGAGAGGGATCTCCACGACGCTCCACCGGTGCACCACGGGGTGCTCATTCAAACTGACCAGCGCGTCTCTCTCACACCTTCCTCTCTGAACATTCAACACTGAGCAGCCTCACCGCCGCTGACCGTCGGAGCCGGTAGGTTGAATCTTCTCCATCTTCTTGGTGCATTTATGCTTTTTAAGCATGTAAAGACCGGAGCAGAGGTTTGCGCTGAACCCGCAGAGTGCTGCATATCCCCGGTTTTATCTGGTCTTTGAACCCTCCTCTGAACGTGTTTTCTCTCACATATTGTGAGGCGGGTTCTGTGGTCGCCTAAATAGTCTGGGTTTTAAAAGTAGCATGTATTTACATCCACAGATATAAGGGCAATGTCTCTGAGTACAGTACGGGCTGCGGAGCTTTACTGGAAGCTGCAGCCTGTGGGTCTAAAAGGCTGAAAAGTTTGAATGTAGTTCAGTTCCACAGACTGCAGGATCACTGCCTCTGAGTGGAGGGAAACTTCTTCAAAATGTGCATGAAGCATTAATTCACATTAGTACTTTGATAATTCAACTGAGAGAGAGCCCTTTCTGATTTTAATTAAAGTTTGTTGGAACCTGCCTGCCAGCCACTTCATGGAAACACATGGTGTTCGAGTGAATTTTAGGTAAATTAAACCAGATTTGTTCGTGCAGTTAGTTGTCAAAGTCAATACAACACAGAGGATACGTTGACAAGTCATGTTGTAAATATTCTCCCATATCTTCTTCCTGTTTTCACCATGTTTCCCTGAGCCACGGCTACAGATCAGCTCAACACGCACTCCTTACATCTCCAGGCTGTATGCATAAAACAGTGTAATTCAGCGCCACACTCAGATGCACTTTAATCTTCTGTGTGTGTCCATATGTGGCAGAGAGTGAGTGAATGAGCAGAGGAGACTCGCAGTGTAATGTGAGGGCTGCTGGTTAAATATGAGAATGTGAGGGAGAGGAGAGAGAGCATCAATCAGACAGCTCTGCTCTGTTTCTGCATCTATCAGCCCTTCTGCAGCTTCTCAACACATCTATGTGTCCTGGTCTGTACTGCCGCTGCTACCACAACTTTGTTCCTCCTCCTCTCCTGGATGGATTGCTGAACAGGCCGGGGGCCCACTGGATTCAGGGGCCCCTAGTTTGGATGTCAGTGTCAGTCTCGTTGCCTCTGAGTCAGAGGTTTCTGCTCCACACTGACACCATGCAGAATCTCCTTAAAGTCTGTGTTGTCTCGACCCGCATTTAATTTTCATGTGGCAGTACTGGCCGTGTTTGTATGTTAAATGCGTGTCGGAGAATCATTGTCCTTTATACAGTATGTGTTAGTGCTGAGTCTGAGTAGATATATAAAATTCCTGACACGGAAAAAGAATTATACTGATTGCGATCTGTCTCTTTAATTTGATTTATTGTTGGTTTCTCTACAACATTTGCTCCAGATGCTCTTTTTTTTACCATCATTTTTTATATATGAAAAATCTCTTTAATATCAATATCATGAGATATCTGGATGATGTGCTCTGTCTCAGTTTGTTGCATTAAGTAAAGGGATATTTCTTTTAAATGCAGATAGAACTGCTTTAAAACAAGCTTGTCTAGGCTCCTAACTATTTTCTATTTTTTGCACGTCGAGGATCGTCGTTATTCTGATATTTACAGTTGCATATGTTAAAATACAGCAAATAATATAATGATCACAACACATTAAATGTGCAATCATAGTAATAAAACGAGAGATGAAACAAAATGTAAATTCATTGTATGATAAATGAAGCTGGTTGTATGAGTCTCTTTGTCACACCTTGTTGAGCAGCAGCATCGTCTGTCCATCCCCACGTTCAGTAACATTTCAGTTCACCGTCAATATATCATTAAAATATTACAAAATAATATTTTTTATTAATGAAGTAAAAAGGGAACAGTGTGGTTTCATGTATTTTAACCATGGTGTCTGTGGTGAAGGCCGACTGATAAAACTGGGTCACTCTTTGCTAAAGTTAAAGACTGAACTTTTTCTCCTCCTCAAGTCGTTCTCCTCTTCTTTTCTTCCCTCTCTTCACCGTTCATCTTGATTCTTCACTCTTTTTCTCCCTTCATTTTCCTTCTCTCTCTCCTCTCCCTCCTGTCCAGTATTTAATAATAAATAGTGCATTTTTGTATTTTATTGTGTAGAAGAATAAATTGTTTCTGTAATTATTTCTTTATCTTCCCTCCTCTCCCTCCATCTCTCTCCTTCCTCTTCTCTTTCCTACAAGAATTAAAGCAAAAAAAAAAACATCTTCTAACAGAATTTTTTTTCGGGTGATATTCTCCATTTATTACAAACAGCATGTTAAATATGTTGAATTAAAGATGATGCAATATGGACGCCCAGATAGCTCACCTGGTAGAGTGCGGACCAGGTGGACCATGTGTTCAGTCCTCACCACAGCGGCTCGGGTTTGAGTCCAGCCCCTGTGCTGCATGTCATCCCCTCTCTCTCTGACTTTCCTGTCGCTATAGAAATTAAGCAGATATGCTTAATATATATAATATATATATTTGTAGATCACATTCACCTACATCCCTTTGACCTGTAAATCAGCTGTCTGTCACATGTTAGTATGATTTCTCAGTCCTGTAGCCCCACCCCTGATTCTGACCTGATTTGAAAAGACATTTGTTTCCACAGCAGTTTTCTTTAAAACTGGCCAAGCAAGTTTTTAGTAGTAGGAAGAAGAGTGACGTGAAGCTGCTGCAGCGAGCTGACAGCCCCCTCTGTTGGCCAAAACTTTCTCCGCTATGTTTTTAATTCAGGTTAAAAATGGGGACATTTCTGGGGACAGGCCACCACAAACAGGGACTGTCCTCTAAAAACAGGGACTCCCGGTCACGTAGCGTGCAGGGACAGTATTTAGGCTAGGTCAGTGGCTGTTTGGCAGCACTCAGAAACCAATGTAAAACCACCACCAGCACATTTACTCAAGTACTGCAATTAGTACTTTTACAGCTACTTTACTGTCGTATTCAGTATTTAGGGTCAGCTGTGTCAGGTAGAGCGGGTCGTCCACTAACCAGAAGGTTTGTGGTTTGATTCTCTGCTTTTCCAGTCCATGATGAAGTGTCCTTGGGCAAAATACTGAACGCAAATTTCCGCTGACATGTCATTGGTGTGTGTGTCTGTGTAGAAAAGTGCTATATGTTTGGAAAATATCTGTGTGAATATATGTGAATGTGGTTTCCATTGTGAAGCACTTTGAGTGGTCAATAAGAGCAGAAAATCTCTATATAAGTGCGGTTCCTTTAGTATTTTCATTTTGTGTTACGTTATACTTCTACTCCACGACACCTCGCTCTGAAGTCTTGTTCTTCTTACTGAACAACATTTATCTGAAATCTGTAGTTACTTTACAGTTTTAGACACTAATCACAAAATAGCCAACAAATACATGATGTATTATTATGGACTGAGCTGCTCAGCAATACAAATAGTTAGACTTAGCTCCTTTATCTGCTGCAGTGTTAAAGTAAGACATACATGAATCCATCAGTGATTATAATTCAGTGATATAATACACATTATTCTTAGTAACTTTACTTTTGGCTCTTTTGGTATATTTGCAATATAATATTTATGTTTACTGAAGTAAAAAGTCTCTCCTCCAAGGTGATCATGGTGTTAAACACACAGAAGGTGTTGTGTGACAGTTGTGTGACCCTGCCTACTTTAAACTGGTGCGCGGCTGCACAAAGTGAGTGTGAATGTTGGATTATTTCTGATGCACACTGGACTTTTATAGAGGTTAAGTAATTTATTGTTACTCAAACATGTTGTTTACACATGAGAGGTTTCAGTTGTGTTCTTCACACTCATGCCTGTGTAACAGTGCAGAGGGCTCCAACAAAAAACAGTTGAAGAATGCTCGACTTTTGCCGCAGTGCAACGCATTGAAACCTGGTGGCTAAACAGACACACATCCCTTTACTTTGAAAAGCTCCTGCTGTGTTTCTGCTGTTTACCTCATGAATGTTGAGACGAAAGATAAGATAATGTTCTGATGTAAAATCCTGTCTGATTATATTATAAACCACTGTGGTGTTTTGACAAGCCTTCAAACTCATGGATCTGTTCATGCAGGCTGGACTTACTGGATTGTATTTCACGTCTCACTGATACCTGCAGCAAGATCCCCCCACCCCCACCCCCCTGTTCCCCATTGCAGCCCCTAGCATTGTTTGAACACAGGCCTGATTTCAGTGTGAACGCTTGCTAACTACTGTGACTACGTATTGGGCTGAAACACGTCTGAACCAACAGCCGAGTGAAGATACTGATGGAGAACTATAGTTGCTGCTTGTGCTCAGCTGAGATGCTGTGTTCACTACACAGCCGGTGTGAACAGTGAGTGAACAATTATCTATATTTTGTTGAATGAAAAAATGTGTTAAACATTTTATTTTCTGAAACTAAATTGTTAAAAATCAAAATATTGTTTTGGTGTCTGATATTGATAAACATGAGCTTCACAGACCAAAAGACATGCGTCATGTGATCCAGATCTCAGACAGAGTTGGGTTCAGATAGCTGGTTGTGTTTAGGATCTGGTCCCAAATAGCTGGATTTGCTGAGCTCTGAGGCCAACGTATCTCTTATGAGAGAGCTTTTATCTCTCAACATGCTTCTCTATAACAGTAACATGCTTCTCAGTCACTGTTATTTCCAAAGAATTAAATGACAGAAGTCACATTCAGCAGGTTTTGTCATTGATGGCTGAAAAAAACAACAAAATGCATAGATTTCAATGTAATCTGTTTAATTTATGTTAAACTTTTCTTACAAACACTGAATCTAAATAGATTTGATAGGGAATATGAACGGCTTCCGATTTAATAAAATCAAACCACAGCTGACTTTCAGGTGGAATTATCTGACAGAAGAAGGAATAGATTTTTTTGACTTTAGGTAAAGTCAGAGTGAATACACTGAGCATGCTGTTAAAGTTTGTCAACTACAGACCCAGTTGTCCTGTGGAGCCTACATGATCTAGAAAACTGCATCCGAGCGCAGTGTGGTCTCCTCTCAGGATCTGCTAATGCCTTTCTCTGTCTCACACGGGCAGTATGAGAGGCTGTCACTGTCACAACACAGACACATTTAAATATTCATGCACACACACCAGCGTTTGCACGCAGAACACACACATTATTGTATAAAACACATCCATCAAGCATGCTGTGATTTGCCCGTGACAAGCGGCGGCGGTGTGAAGTGTGTATCTGTCAAGTCGGTGTGCTGTCAGCATGTGAGGTTGCAGTGAATGAGGAATCGAGATGGCGCACTGACATCACACAGAGGTCCAGGCAGACTTTGCCAAAGCTGCCAGTCCTCAAATTATCACCTCCGTCTCCCGGCATCTCCGTCGTCTCAGCACCTCTCTGAGGTTCCGCTCAGTCCCAGCAGTTACCAGAGCCTCTGAAAATGAGCTTCAGAGCCGAGTCGGAGTCTTAATGGAAGACATACGCATGAAGGCCTCACTCAGCAGGCACTGAAAAGACTTCAGTGCAGTTAAATGAAAAGAACACAGTGTATAACAGTGTGGACAGAAAACAAGAAATATTAAATTAAATTTAAATTGAATTATAATTTGTTTGAAGCATGACTAAAACTGTCTTCAACACCTGGTTTCATTTAGATTTCTATTCAAGGTGAGAATGATGTGTTCAGGCTGCCGGTGTGGCTCTGTTCAGTTTAAACATTAGGTTTAACCTAAACCATTCAGCACTTGTCTGTACACTGTCACTGTTTTTGAACAGCATGTATCACTGATGAAGCACATGTGGTTTCCCGTCCTTCTCAAATCTTAGTCTTGTATTTCTGCCCAGTTTTTCATGTAATTTCTTTTAGGTTAGCAACAAAAAGTAGTCTTTTTATTATGTCACCCCTTTGTTTCAATGTTGATTAATTCTCATGTTATTGCACATAAGGCCTTAATGTGCATTACTTTCATTATAAATTCTCAAAAAATGTCATCTTTTTGATAATTCTGATCTTTGACTATTGTGATTATTATTATTTATTTATTTGTTAGATTTGTTAGATTACTTTAATTGTTTTCTTCAGCTAATTCTTATATTAAAACTCATAGGGCACCACCTACTATTAAAGGAAAAAATATCTTAATCAGTGATTCCAATCATTATAATATTCAACAGTGACATTAAATCTTGTCATTAAAAACAAAATCTGAACTGAAAAAGGAAAAAATGGCTTTCAGTAATATATTGTGAAAAAGTAGTATTGACACTGAGATAGATATTGGCACTGAAAAAGGTTCCACTGAAAAATAAAACACCGGCATTGAAAAAAAAAATCTACAATCTTACATTGGTCCTCATTCACCAACCATTCTTAAGAAGAAATTTCTTCTTAAAACCCACTTACGCACTGTTTATGAAGATTCTGACATTCACCAATGTTTTCTTATTGTGGATTTGTTATAAGGTAAGAACAGAATCTGGGCACACTCAAAAGTACCACTTACGTACATTTGAGTGCTGACAGGCTTGAGCAAAATAGTTGGTTAATGCGTTTTCTTCTGTTCTACAATTATATAATATTGCATTATTCAAATGACAATAATAGTTTTGTCACTTATAATAATAAAATAAAAAAAACTTTTGTTATTTTACAAAGCATTATGGTCTTTTCAAATAAATGAACGCTACATTAACACTTAACCACTCGTTTGCGCCCCACTTCCTGCAGCAGTACCTCCACTTCAGAACTACTCAAGTTCCTTTTGCGTTTTGATTCCAGTGCTCTGTCTTTAGATTTTCTTTTTTGGCATTTCCTCAACTTTCCCTTATGGTATCGCTTTGTGACTGCTGTCTGTGTCTGCACACGACCCTTCAGTCTTAGCTCTTTTAAGGGCTTTTTTCGGTGTTTACCTATGCTAATTAGGGCCAACTGGCACACACTTTCAATTTACGAGGAGATTGGCATTCATCAATCTAAGAACACAGGTGCGCACAATTCTGCGGTTTTAGAACACAAATGAATCTGACGTAGAGTTTTCTTAAGGACCTTCTTAAGAACAACTTAAGGAAAAACTTAAGAATATACTTAAGAAGATATTGTTGAATGACGCCCATTATTATCTTATTTAATTTTGATATATTTTGTATGAGTTTTGATGGGAAGAGCAAGGAGCATGTGACTTTGTTTTTCATGCAAAAGTCTGACAGGACTGCATACCAATTTTTCAATGCCATTGTTTCCTTTCTCAGTTCATGTTTTATTTTCAATGTCAAAATTTTACTGTCACTGTTCTGACACCATATGATCTCTGATTACTACCGACAACGACTGGGTTCAAATAAAAGTAAACTATGATTGACTATTATTTACTAACACAGGATAAATGTAATCATTGTGGATCAGTGGAGCAAACAAACAACATTAACTAATGGCTGATAAAAGCCTTCACAATGTGAAGTTGTTGTGAAGAATATGTTGAAGCCATGTGTTGTAGGGTCTGTGGTGATTACCTATATATTTGTTGTTGCACCTTGTTTTCAGTTTTATTTGAAGGATCTACCATTCACATTATGTCATGTTTTGCATAGTGATTAATAATTATATTATACTATGTTATGTGTGTTTTCTCTCTCACCTCCACACCCCACCAGTCCAGTCAGCCAGTTAAATGGCCTTGTTTTTCCTCACAGTAGTCCAGCCCTGTGATGTTCGTTTCATATTCAGACATTATATCAGTATGGTGTCTGACTTCAACAGGTGAGGAGCAGGAGAAATAAGTCCATGCAGCGCATGTCGGATAACATGGAAATTGGAGGCTGTCAGGATCCAACAGTTAAATAGTCAGAAGTCCAAGTATTAAACATTCAGCTCAGTAACGACGGAAGTTAGGTGGCTCCTTGTTGTCCTTTTTTTTTTATTGTAACTTTGAGGGTTTGTGGATTTTGATATGAGAGTGAACTAAATTCACTGAATTTTTTTGAATTTCGTCTATGGGTGCAGTAGTAGATTATTTTTGTTTACTGGATTGAACTAAACTGAAGTGATCGCTGGAAAAACCCGATCGGGACGGAGGGAGAAAGACCTTAATCTATATGCTGAGTTAATTTATATGCTGATTTAATCTATATACTGAGTGGTTGAGTTAATTTAAGTGAAGTCTTTTTTGTTTTGCTGCATTTGCAAATCATTATTAATCTGTGTGATCCAAGTAAAGTTAACCAGGGGTCATGTGACTAAATATGAAACCTTTGTCGGGTTTGACCTTTAACTAGATTTATTTGTCAACTGGTGTAAACCGCTACAGGCTACACCACTAACAGACCAAGCATCAACCTCCAGGTTGCAGTTCCGCTAATGACCACTAGAGTCTGGCTCCAACAGTGAGTCAATCCCCATAGATTCCCATGTTAAAATGGTTAAAGGCTTAAAGTTATGTATAACTGAGGGCGTGGCCTCTTTGAGTGACAGGGAGGTGAGCATATGCTTGCCACAAATCATCATACACCGAAGTCTTGGCTCCACCAACGCCCCACCTCTTTGTCCATTTGCGGATTAGCTGGGAGTTAGGGGACGAGTAAGACACTGCCAAGATGGCAATGGTAGAATAGCTCACTCTGAGCTTCCAAACCGCTCTTCAGGGAACCAGTGGGTGACGTCACGGAGGCTACATCCACCTTTATTTACAGTCTATGCAACAGACACTAAGAGTTCATGAGCTTGAAAAGAAAGGATGGCTTTGCGTATTTAGTGGTCTGGAGATTTTCAGCCAGAAACCAAAGCCATTGGTTTAGCCTTCTCTGAGGCATCATGGGTACATAAACGACAAGATCTGCCATATGTCTCTGCTGTGTCAGTGGATTTTGTTCCTTGGGCACCAATGTTGATTTCTTAGTTGGCTGTCAGGATGGAGGTGTTGTTTGCTGGTGTCTCTTACAGGTTGATGGGGAATAAAGCAACAATTGGATTTACTGTACTTAACTTTCACTATATAACTGTAGAAGGGATTAACATAACAACACATAAAAAACAATTAAGAGAGTAACTGCAAACACGCTGTTTTTATTTCCTTAAGGGGATGGCAGGTCTATTGTGGGTGTCATAACGGTTGTTCATTAATTTGGCTCTTCTGTCTTTGTTTGAGCTGGAGAAAGGTAAAATTTATATACACTTTAAAATAGTTTAATCTCAAAGTTATGCTCAAATAGGGGTGGGCGATATGACGATATTAGATCGTGAAGGATTACAACGTGAAGACGATCTTTCAAACTGCAGAGATCATGGGATCGTCTAGGGCACATTCTATAAATTGCAGTTCTATCCTGATGCACCGACGCACCAGACGTATTGACGTCGTCAACCTGACCGACCAATCATAGCGAATTACTGGCAGTGACGCGCTTTCCTACCCGCCTCCTTGTTTGTGTGTGTAGCGGTAGCACATGGAGAGCGATGGCTGAAAGCCAAACGGAGTTGGTCGCTAAAAAAAATTCCACCTCCATTATATGGAATTGGTTTGGATTTTCAGCAACTGATCAAGCGCAAGCAAATGTAATTTGCAAAGTTTGCACAGAAACCGTTCGCACGTTGGGTGGTAACACGACGAACCTGTTTAATCACCTGGAGAGGAAGCACTAAAGCACTAGCACTAGCAACTGTTGCACTAAAAGAGATAACCACAGTCACTTTAGTTTGTATTTTTGCATTTCAATAAGCTTTAGTGTTTAGTGTTTAGTGTTTTGATAAATAAATCCTGTTTAAATGACTGTCAGTAATGTCTTTGATTGATATTTTACTTTCTGTTACTACTTTTGCAAGAGTGCACTTTATTAGGATGTTGTTGTTTACCTTAAACTTTACGTTGTTTGCACATGCAGGCAAAACTGCGACTATTTGAAATAAAATCTGTTAAGAAAGGTTCTTTGGTCTAAATTGTCTGTTTTTCTTTTTCCAATTTAAGATCGTGATAAAATCGAAATCGTGATTTTATTTTTAAAAAATCGTGATATGATATTTTTGCCATATCGCCCACCCCTATGCTCAAATGTTACATATCTGCCTATGTCAAAACATTAAGCTTGAGTATAATTGACCGCTATCCACAATGAGGATCTTTTGCAGTTTGACTGCATCATGGATTCACAGCATCAGTGATCTGAAGTAGAGGAAACCATTCATAAACACAGTACTGGTAAAAATCACTGTCAGCATCAGTTAATGGCCAGTGCCCATGGCTCCTGGAAGCTTTGTTCCAAAAATAATATTAAAGCCCCAGTTTGAGCTTCCAATGAGGAGCTCTGTGTATTGTTTATGGAAAATATCTGCATTGAACCTCCACCTGCATATCTCTCCAACTCCTTTGCCCCCAGTAAACCAGCTCCCACACTTCTGCTGCAGTTTCAGCTCTGGCCGTGCAGCCAGCTCCGTGGACCTGGTGGAACCCCATCTTGTCAGCCTTGTCCAGCATCCAATCATTGCTTGCTTGCCAAGAGGAACTCCAGAAGCCAAGCTTTGGAGTCCGGTTTTGGCAACACCGGAACCATCTTCCTCCAATCGATGATGTCATTCCAATGAGTTTCGATGGTATCACAGTCCCACAGAGTACGCTAGGAAGTGCAGTTCCTGTCCCTACTGGGGTTCATTCTCTCTTCCTGTTGTTGCAATTTCTCCCAATCTAAGAAGCCAAATCCTAGAAGGTATTGTGTTAATCAAGTTTAACTCTAACCCTGGCTAAATTTAATGTGGTTTATGGTGTATTCATAGGGGTTATTTTTAAAGTTTATCCATCCTGTAGAGCCAAGCTGGACACTTATCAAATAATCATTTCTGATTTGGCAGTGACCTATGGAGGAATACTCATTCATGAAAACATCATTCTCTGCAAAAGCTGCCATGTATAACCAGAGGTTCAACCAGAGACTGGACTGCTCAGTAGTCCACCTGGCTCTCATAAGCAAGCATTTCACAGGGTATCAAGCTCTCTCCTCTTTCTCTCACTCAGTCATACTGTGCCCCAAATCTATAGCCATCAGCCAACCATACAAGCCTTTCCCAAGCCCCCAACCTGAAGAGACCCAGCTAATATAGAGACAGGCCTCCAAAATCAGTGTTTCCAAGATGAACCTGCATTGTGAGAAAGGAAAAGAAAAGATAAAGCCATCAACCCTGTTTGACGTCTCTGAGCTGGGGAACTCCCTGAAAAAGCATCCTAACTGCTGTCTGGTGTTTGGCAGTTAAGGACTTCAAGCAGCAACAGCCGCAGTGGTGGCTATGGCGCCCGTATTCCAACACGTTATGCATTAGTGGAAGAAAACTAAGCAACATTTTACTCTAACAACGGCTACTTTACTTCTTCAGGAAACCGAGGTCACTCTGAACATTGCTACAATATGTCTCTTAAAATGGGCCTAGAGCTGCTGATATTTGCTTTACAGGACAATTTAATGTAGAAATGAGGAGTTTGTATTACTCTATCACATGACACGGTCCAGCAATTTCGATTTGCTCCTTCCCATTTTGATGCAAATACTTTTGCATTTGTAACAGACTTACAGAGAGAGTTTCTGAACTGTGGTATTGTTACTTTTACCTGAGTAAATTATCTAAGTACTTCTTCCACATCTGAGAATAACGAATGAAGTTACACCTTACAAAGTTATAAATCTGTCTGTTACTTCAGCACCACGGACAGCGTCATGGTTTCATCAATACACAGCATAGTTAGGTTGAGGGCTGGAGAGGGAGGATGGCAGGTCAACAATAGTTAGGGTTAGGGTTCCTCTATTTGAAGAAAAAAATCAGTCCTGCTTTAGGCTATATCATTTCTAGGCATCACCTTAGATAGCAGCCTGATGCTGACACTCTCATATCCAGGCTTCTTGACCTCTCTGAATCTGGAGAGAGTCTCCATGATATGGTGTACTTGGATGCCAGATGCAGATCTAAGCTCTGGTTCTGGTCTCAAATGGAATTGCATCTTGTTCTTTTATAATGACAATCTAGAATTTTCCTTTGCTATTAAGTTACATACAGATGCAGCTGCTTTTGGTCATTTTTGGTGGTGTCAGTGGTTTGCTGATGTATGTCCAAAAGAATTGTTCACTAACTTCCTCTACTGGTCTTATGGAAATATACCTAATTGTTATTGCCTTGTTGTCTTTTTTGAGAGTAAACACTGCTCAAGAAAACTCGAATTGTCTTTCTCCCAGTTTGAATTTCAGTAATTTCGCCAACTGTACTGCAGACAGCACCATTCAGGCTGACCTTCCCCCATTCAATCAGACTGTACTAGGTTAAACACCACATCACAAAAACCACTATTTTATATGCTCTCTGCTGCCCACTATATGTGAGCTGGTTTAACTAAGTCCACATTAAAGATATATGATTCTGCATGGTCTCACTTCATCTCTTTTTGTGACACCTTCTCTGTAGCTATTATGCCTGTCAGCATCTCCATCATATGTGCCTTTATACTTCACTGTTTTGAATCAGCCATCCTCTATTAAAGGACTTATCGCAGGTGTGCAGTTTCATCTGCACTGTCTGGATCCAGCCAACAACCTGCTTAAAAACCCATCTATTCATCTCTCACTAAATGGCCTTAAGAGAGAGACACCTCAAAGAAATAACATATGTCTTCCTGTCACTTTCACAAATGCTCACATGGTGCTTTATTCACAGTTTTTTATGGGTTCTTCAGGGTTGGCAACTTAACTACATGCATACAATCTTTCAATCTTTCACACGACCTCAGTATATCCAATATAACAATTCACGAACGCTACTGATAGGAAAGGAACTTCAGTTTCAATTTTTGAAGCCAGCTCTGCTTTTTGTTCTCTGTTGTCCACCTAAAAAATCGGACCTGAAGCCAGCCCACAAGAACCTCTCTTTGCCACAAAGGAAGGGGAACTCATGTCCTCAGCTTGGTTTTCCTCTCATCTGCTCATTCTCTCAGCATAGCAGCAGCAACAACTGCATCATCCATAGCTCCCGTCTTAGTGTTCAAGGCTTTGGGCTACTGGTCTTCATCTTAGCAATAGATATTATGTCATAACTGCTTGTACCTTCTTTATGAAATCACTCGCTACCTCAACTAGCTAGATGTAATTGTTGTCTTTTCATATCATTTTAGTCTAATTGGCTTTCCACTTATGCAGTTAGCTTCTCCTGCTGACTATGTTGAAGGTTTGCGAGAAAGACTGGGGATTGAGAGCGTTTGTGTAACTGAGAAATACTGAGAAATGTCAGGGGAGAGAGGTGGAAGGTTTTATTGATGTAGAAACAACTTGGATAAGTCCAGGGCAGAATTTCTCTCCCAGTCCGACCATGTGCCATGTCTCAATCTGGACACTGGGGGATGTGATCATACACAACAAACATGCCAGAGTTAAATCCCCCTCTCAGTTCCATGGATAGCACCATTCAGCCAGACATGCCACACCACTTATCTATAAACTTGCAATAGTGCAAACGTGCCTTCAAAGTCCATTTCTGATTTTATTGTTGTTTGCACTATAGGCTCTTCCATAGTCGGACTGGCCATCAGGAGCACTGGGAGAAATCCCATCCAACCAGTGGTTTAACTTAATCACTTACTCACAAAACTGCCAAAAAATAAAAATGGGGACCTGACCTGTGTAGTCCGCAGATCATCTCTACTACAGGTTACAGGCTCCAGGATAAATTAGCTGCTGCTAACAAGCACAACATACCTGAATCTCTGACTGAGCTTTCAGAAATATTGTTGCATTATGGGTAATGTAGCTGCAAGTTTTTTTACAAGGACATAAAAAGAATGCATGGAATTAAAAAGGTAACATCTCTGGTTCTGCTGCATTGCTTATGATCCTTAATTATAAACTATCCAGTGTGAGTCCAACAATGTTGAAATGCTAAATCAGTGGAGTATTCTTTTAATCTCAATTAAATTTCATTCATTGGGATAGTTGTTTAGCCTATAATCTGACAGGAAATGCATGCCAAATTCCCCAGAGATCAAGGAGACACGTTGAAATGTCTCGCTTCGTCTGATTAACAGTCAAAAACTGGAAAATGTCCCATTTACAATCATATGAATCATCAAAAAAGCAGCAAATCCTCACGTTTGAGAATCATTATTTATCTTCTAAAATTAATTAAAACTGATTCATCGACCAATCATTTCCATCTTTATCACAGCCACGTCATGTCTGCTGTGTTGTCTCTCAGGTGCAGAGGAGCTGTGAAGAAGAAGAAGAAGAGGAAGGAGGAGGTGATGTCCTCACCTCAGCTCTCTGAGACTATGAGCTCTGTGACGGTTTGAGTCCGTCACAACGCCTCGCAGCAGCACCTCCTCAGGCCATCACTGTCCACTCACTGTCATAAAGCAAGAACAACAGTAGGCTGAACTTCCCACCTCGACACCTTGCTCTCCTCCACCTGCTCTGCTCTGGTCCCTGTGCCATGGCCTTTACCCTGTCAGAGATTATGGCAGCAAGGCGGCAGCAGTCGCAGGCTCAGTCACACGCCCAGCGGGGCAGCAGGACGACGGTGGAGGTCGATGAGTACAGCACCAACCCCACTCAGGCCTTTACCTTCTACAACATCAACCAGGGACGCTTCCAGCCACCACACGTCCACATGTGAGTACACATACTGGCAGCAGGGTGGCTAGTTGAAGGAGCATACTGCTGTCATTTACAGTTATGTCACATTTTAGTTTCCTTTGATCATTCTCCTGTACTTTCTCTGTTTTTACCGCTGATTCATTTTTCATTGTTAGTAAGATTGAAACCAGAGGTGACCGTTTAAAGAGTTCAATGTAAAATACACTGAGAAAATAAATATCATTCCCATGTCATTAAATACAGAGCTGGTGACAGGATATGGTTAGGCTAGTTTAACATAAGGACCGGAAGCAGGGAGAAACAGTTGATGTAAATCTATATGTCAATGTCCTTACCTTACTCTCAGAAAGACAGCAAGTAAGGGGGTAAAACATTAAAATATAACCACTGTTGTCAGTTGATGTCGAGTCCCTCCAATCCCTTCCATTCCATCCCTTATGGGTTCATAAGACACCAAAGTATAGTTGCAATGGTCAAACCAACGGGATATTTTACAGTTCAGTCCTAACGAAATATTCTTCCTTCCGTCTCAAACTTCACAAATAAAATCCACTATAAGGCTCATTAAACCTGCCGGTCTGCAGAGGTGGACAAGGTCAATAGCTCGATGACTGGAGTCACAGTATAGATCCTCCTGGTCAGATATTACTCTGATACAAGTGAAAGTTGTTCAGTCACATTTTGACTTGATTTTAAAAATTATTCAAAGAAAAGTATTTTTATGTCAACACATTGTTGAATTGTTTCACATTTACAGAACCTAATTACTCTGAAACAACCTGCTGACTGACTGATTGACTGACTGACTGTAGAACCTGTAGAATAAAAAGCTTATAGAATATAATACAAAGACTGAAGACATGGTCATAAAAACAAGTGAATAAACAAAATGAGCCTTTGTTTTTTTTCTTATTTCTTTCTTTTAGTCAGTGATGAAGTCTGGTTGTGGTAAACTCAGCAAACATTTAAACTAAATTAATCTTTCTTTATTTTCTAAACCTTCAAACACAGACTTCAGATCAGACCATGGTCTCTGGGGAAGAATCTTCTGCCTCATCTTTATTTGACGTTGCATCATTAGGACACTGACAGGTTTAAACATGACTGACAGTGGAGGAGTTGGCTGTGATTGTTTTTTCTCCTGAGATAAACTCAGTGTATGGTCTATCACATTTTTCAAAATAAAAGAAAACTCATTCACTGACTAAAAGCTCTGCTTCAAAGTAGTCCATAGAACTGTAGTGAAGTCAAAAGTACAATATTTGTCTTTAAGTGTAGTGGAGTAAAAGTTTCCAAAAAAAACAAACTCAAGTGAAGAACAGATACTGAAAAATACATTGAAGTACAGTACTCAAGTAAATGTACCTGGTTACTGTCCTCTCCTGCCTGTCTGTACTGCACATAAGGTTCTACACCGAAGTGTTGCTTTATGACGCAGCAGGTTCATCCCTTTTGTTTAGACCAGATATCAACAGACCATTTTACATAAATACATGAGAAACATTTTGCTCCAAATCTCCTGAATCACAAAGTGACCTGACAACAAATCAAACAAATAAAATTTCATCTCATTATCATTAATGAATCCCTCACAGACCTCTCAATAACATGACCTATGAACTCTCAGGATGGGTAATCAACAAGAGAAGAACAAAGCTGTTGTGAATCCATGGATGTTCAGTTGAGACTGAGGCTGATGTTAGAGGCTACAAGTTTTATGTTTATTTTATCCTAATTTAATAGGAAGATGTTTTAATTTACTTAAATAGTTTTGCATAATGTACATTTCCAGAGCACTAATTTCATCAGTACAATAGTCACACCACACAGAAATCCTGTTCTCAGTTATGAAGTCATATAACTTATGCTTTCTACCATCAGTTTCAAACTACTCGTGATGAAACTTCCTGTATATTTCACTTTAAAAGAAAGGTAGTGTGCCCTTTGAGGTGCTGGATGTCTCTTCATATAAACATGTCCCTAAAGAGGGTTTTTCTGACCAGACAATTATCATGTCACAATAAAATGTGCCTAAAATGAATGATGTATTGACTCATCGTTAGGCCTAGACATTCAGCCTGATATCTACACTGTCATGAAATTAATTTCTCTGCTCTAATGAGTTGCACCTGTGTTACCTCCTCCTCCTTGTGTGTATTTAGTCTCGTCACGTGTTTTCTCATGCTCCTGTTTCAGGTTCCTGTCACTCTGACTTTTTATTACTCCACACTGCCGACAGTCAGAGCCAGAGGCATATTGTAACGGGAACACACTGTCTGTGTTGCGTGAGCGTGGCGGCTGACATCACTGACCTGCTGAGGAGAAGCACGCATGTGTGTTTTCACCAGCTGCATCTCTGCTGCTGCAGCTCTATCTCTGTACATAGAGTTTGCAGGTTACTGAAATGTTGGGTTTGTCCTCATTAAAAATTCAGTTCTGATTTATTTTTGACAGAAAACATTGGTAAAATGTAACTGTTTCCACATGCAGCTTCTGAAATGGTTAAGAAATATATTTATACTATGTCTGTGATTCAGATTCAGCCTGGACATAGACAACTATAGTGGAAGGTGTCAGTTTTCTGTCATGTTTGTGCTATGAGTCACTATGACATCAGCAGGTCTTTTCTCTGTCTATTTCTGCTGGGAGACGCATCATGCATGAAAAACAGATGAGAGGTCGAATATCTAGATCATGTGATGCAGATGAAAATTGTTCAGTGCAATTTAAAAACCTTCACGATGGTAAAGCGCTAAGCTTTTGAGTTTTTTTTTGAATGCCATGTCCGTGGCGCCATGGAGAATTTCAATGTTTCGCCATGAAAGTGAACATTGTAACTCTAATATCTAGGAGTCCTGTTCACTGTTCTGTAAGGAGTCACATGGTTCTATTGACCCTTTGAGTCATTAGTAGGCTTTTAATGTGAAAAACCTGTGTTGGTTTCAGTGACAGTAGCTGAATACCAAGTGAAAAAAGTTACTGGAATTAATTTGTAAACAAGTGAATAGTATTTCTCTTGATAGAGAAACAGAGCGGAGACTGTGGATTCTACTGAATCCACCATGCAAATAATATAACTATAGTTTGAGCCTCAGTCAGGATTTATATACTGGATTTTAATTAAGTTATAGGACCCTTATAGGATCTTATAGGATCTTTAACTCACACTGTCGGACTCTCAAAACTGAAGTAAAAGTTTAGCTTGAATTTTATTTGAGTGTATTTTATAGAACAATCTTTTAAGCAGTTGTACTGATGTTCAGAAAGAGAATTTCTCTGTGGGGCTCCATAAAGTGTCACTTTATGTTCCCTTACAGTCCACAGACAACATTTTTCATGAACGCTCTTCTTATTTGATTACTTTTGTGACTCACACTTTTTGCAGACTGTCCTATATGCATGTCTGTCTGCTTTCCCTCTTCCCCTCATCTCTTTCTCTCTCTTGTGGAGGAGGAAGAGGAGGAGGAGGCAGGGCTGGGTGTTATCGTACCTGGAGGAGAGCTTGCTAAACTGGGCCACGGTTATTCACCAGCTCCTCTCTTCCCCCTTGAGACCCTGTGCATCTGCACACTTGCTGGAAGTCCCACAGGATTCTGCTCTTCTTCTATATCTGCACTTTATTCTTTTTCTATCTCTGCACATTTCTCTTTCTTTCTCTTTCAGCGCTGCGCTTTTGTTGTGGCTTCTCACTCTCGCTTCGCACTATGTCTCTTGTTTTCTCCACTATCTCAGTCTGTGGGGATGATTTTTTTGCTCGATACTAATTCAAACTTTTTTCATTGTCAGCCTCCTGCCACAGAGACTTTGCGTGCAGCACTGTGTGTCTTTCTCCAGCAATTTTTTAAGTGCACCAAGAGCTGGAGTGACCCCTTTTCTTTCCTCTGTCCCTCAACTTTCTTTCTCTCTCTTGTTTTACTCTTCTCAGGGTGGACCCGATGCCCCACGACACACCCAAGCCGCCGGGCTACACCCGCTTCGTATGCATCTCAGACACCCACTCCCGCACAGACACCATACAGATGCCATATGGGGACGTGTTCATCCACGCTGGAGACTTCACCGAGCTGGGACTGCCCTCCGAGGTCAAGAAGTTTAACGACTGGCTAGGTCAGCATCTCTGAAAGTTGTGGGTCTGTTGTGATGATCTATGAATACAGGCTGGATTTATCTGCTCTTGGTGCAAAAGTGAACATTTTTAAGAAAAGGGTTGTTTGAAGTTTTCAGGATCTAAGGGCTACAATAAGCTCACATTTAGCTGTTTTCATTATCACCTAAAGGACCGTCCCAGTGTTAGAGCTTCAATTTAAAAATCTCCTTCACTTTTCTGCTGACCACTTTACAAAGCATGCCATATATTTTTTAATTGATTTCCTCCCTCCCTGCACAGATCTAGGTCCTTTCTTCCTTTGTAGTGAGTTCAAGAATCCTCTGAGAACATCTGAAATTTTTGTTCACTTCTGAGTAGCATTCTTTAAAATATACAAAGTGACAGGATATTCTGTCCTATTCAGTTTTCTGACAACAGAAGTCATGAATGCAGCACTTTGTGGCTGCTGATTCGCAAATCTTTGAGGAGTTCCTTGAACATCACAAAGGAGAGTTTTCCACTGAGAACTGCTCTTGCACACAATGATAACCTTGACAAACAAATTATGCTGAGTGAATGTTCATTGTGATGGCGTCTCTGCAGGTTGATTTCCATAGCCAATTGAAATGAATGAATCCCGACAGCTGTCTGTAAAGTAGAAAACAAAAACAGGAACTTTGCTTCGAGATACAAATGGCAGTAATGTAAAGATTGCCTACATACAATTAGTGCAGTATGGTTCTTGACATGAGGTTTGTTTTACACTCCTCTAAATCATAACAGACATGATCTCAAAGCACGTAAATATTACAGAGAAACCTGTGACAATTACTTTTGGAACCATATGCAGACAAAAGACTCAGGTAGAGTGATGAGGGAGTTATTAAAAGTTGTAGAAGGCGGTTGAAGGCTTGAAGAAGGGGGAGGCAGGTTGGTTGTTCAGGGAAGAGGTGAGGTGACAACCAGCTGAAGAAGGTCTTGGAGTGCAGTCTGCCAGATGAGTTGTGGATGCAGCATGAGCAGCAGTGCTTGTCTGGGACAGGAGAGACTTGGTCAGTCTGGAGCACGAGGTTGAATGGTCTGGGGAAGAGTGGATCGTGAGCCACAGGACCCGTCAGAGATGAGTTGATTACCAGTGTTGTGCAAGTTCAAACTTCACAAAAGCTTGTTCAAAGTCCAGTTCAAATGAAATAGTTCACTTTCATTTCTTCTGTTTGTTTAAAAATTCTTTTTCAGTAGAACCTCCTCCTACCATCCATCCAAGCCTCAAATCTCTGCCACTTCTGAAACTAATGAATTACTGTTGACTACTATAGACAGAGATAACTGTAAAAAATATAAGAAAAACAGTATGTTTTATGTGTCTCTGCTGTGAGTCTGCTGTGACTCTTTCTTAATGATTTCTTGTGATCATTATTCACTCAGATATTTCTAAAGATGGTCGGATGCTTCAGCTCGATTCGTTAGTGATGTGTCTGTTAATTCAGATTTTTTCTGTTGGAATCTGAGCTGATTTGTTCATTAAAGTCTTCAAATGTTCATATGAACTAACTTTAGCACCAGAAGCTGAGCTGTTTGTATCACCAGCACTAGACACCACATTGGACACATGCTGGGTGCCGTAAAACCAAAACAGTTCTTCTTCTTCTGTTATTTTTTTTTGGTAGTTGGCTACAGCATCTTGTGTGTGAGCGCCGTTCACTTTCACCTTCACGTTCATTAGGTGCAAACACATACATTCAGTTCATCATTCAACAAAAAATTATCACATACAATGAATGGTACTCATTTAGCACTTTCATGCACAACACTGTTGATTGCAGTCAGGTGTGTAGAGACCATAAACTGTAAATAAAGATGGACGTAGCCTCTGTGACGTCACCCACAGGTTTTTGAAGAGTGGTTTTGAAGCCCTAACTCCCAGTTAATCCAAAAATGGCCAAAGAGGACGGGAACGTGTCGAGCTGAGCTGAACTTCAGCACATGCTAGTTTGTGGCAAGCATACACTCAACCACCTGTCACTCAAAGAGGCCACGCCCTCAATTATACTTACTTTAAGCCTTAATAAAATGTAAACAAGTGAGTTATATAAATGGTTGTCATGATGGAGGAAATTAGCTATAGAGAGCAAAACTGTTTATGTACCAGGCTGTAAACATTTTAATATGGGTGTCTATGGGAATTGACTCACTGGAGCCAGACTCCTGTGGCCATTAGAGGAACTGCAGTTTTTGGTTCTTCAGTGTTGACTTCATTTTTCAGCCTCGGAGGTCGCCGCTTGGTAAAGATGCCAGGAGCCAGGAGATGTAAACCCATGACACAAACACACACAGACAAACAGGGAGGAGGAGACGTAAAATAGGGAAGACGAAGAGAAACAGGGCCAGAGCTGTGACAAAACCCAACAGAAGAAAGAAGAAACCTTCAACAGAACCAGATTCAGAGTGGGGTGGGGGTGGGGTTGCCTCAGCCAGTCAGGTTGATAGGAGAAAAATAGGTGATTATCCATGACCTCGAGTCAAGGAAAAGTGTAAAACCTTCTCTTCGTTGACTGTTTGCTTCACCAGCCCCCACTGGAAGCATCTTATCTCCACCCTGAGTGTAGGTCTTATCACCACTGTATGATATCTGTAATAAACTGGAATGAAGTGACCTCGCACGAAGCAGAGCGACAGCAAAAAGCTGTAGAGTTGGTGAATCTGCAGCTGTTTAAGCGGCTCTGTTATCATTGCCATTATCGTCATTGTTGCCAGCGTCATCATCAACACCGGCACAAACCTCCCTGGCAACGGCAGACGCCTGTTAGCTGGTGCACGTGCCTTTGTGTGTTCATCTCTTTCTCTGAGGGAGGGGAGTGGAGAGCGGTGAGATAAGGGGGGAACTTGTTGTCCTTTCCCTCCACACAAACACACACACACACACACACACACCTACACATATGAGCTGCAGGGAGCGCAGGCTGGAAATCCGCTAGCCTGCACTCCAGCGGCGAGAGAGGCAACGGGAGAGACGAGAAAGAAAAGATAAACCGAGCCAAATGCGCCTGATGCTGCCTCTGAAGTCAGTCTCTCCTCTGCCGTTATTCTCTCCTCCTGCAACTCTGCCATCTCTCCTCTTCCTCCGGTCTGCTCCTATAAATATTTATAATCTGGCTATTCCTATTCTTTCTCTCTCTTTCATTCCCTCCTGCTCCCTGTCTCCAGCACGCACACACACACACACACACACACACACACACACACACACACACACACACACACTCACACATTCACACATCTCATTCTGTAGATGAATGTAACTCCTGCTGTTTGTGTGCAGAGCAAATTTACAGAGATCAGGTTTAGCGTATTCATTTCTTCAGAGTCTCAGTACAAACTGAGCTTCGGTCAGGTAACACCATCTGCTCCCAAACTTTCTGTTCTTTTATCTTCTTCTTTTATTTTGTTTATCTTGTTTGGTTTGTTTCTCTTTTTTATCTCTTTTCTTTCCCTCCTTGTCGTTCTCCCTCCTTGTTGTTGTCCATCCTCTCTCTCTCAGTTCAGATTTTTCTCCACATTCTCCAAAGATCTCCTGTTTCAGTCCTCTCTCTCTCTCTCTCTCTCTCTCTCTCTCGCTCGCTCGCTCTCGCTCGGTGGCAGCTCTGTGCGATTCTCCTCTCAGCTCTTATTTTTAGCAGGAAGTCAGTCAGCTCTCGGGGGCCGCTGGCTGCCGCTCAAGGCTTTGTCAGGGCTGGTGAACGCTGCAGGAGAGGGGGAGAGGAGAGGAAGAGAGGAGAGGACTGAAGAGGCAGGAGATAAAATTCGTGCAGGGAGAGAGGAAGGCAAGGAGATGACAGTGAGAGAGGGGGGAGAGGGTCCAGAGGAAACCTGCCTTACCTGGGTAAACTCACAGCTCAGCCACCCTGGAGACTGACGCCAAACTTCTGCCCTCTGTTGTCATGGCAATCACTGCAGGTCCAGCTGTCAGTCACTGTATTAGGAAAGTATGGATTTTGGTCCCTCCACACTTCATGAAGTTAAGTCTGAGTTTTGTTACTTTTAAGACAACTACAGTTTAACTGAACTGCACTGGCTCAAGTTTTTGCTTCCTGTATTGCTGATACAGTTTGAGAATCGATTGATCAATAGAAATTTGATCAAGTGAAAATGGCGGTCTGGTTCAGCATCATTATAAGTAGAATATTTTCTTAGGTCTTTATAATTAAGTTTCACCTTGGAAAGAAAGTTTCAGCTTCATGATGTGATCTGCAGCAGCCAATGTGAGTGATAACAAGACCAACTCAATTATACAGTAGATACAGGATCAATACAGGACCAACAGCTTGAGCAGCTTTTTAAGATACAACATACCGGAAGGTAAATAAACCGGGAGCTATTGGGAATTTAACTTCTATGGTCCTGTTCAGACCTGTTCAGACCTGCATTAACATGCGTCTTAAGTGATCTGATCACAAGCTGTCAGCTCTAAGTACGTCAGTTCACACCTGTCTTTAAAATGTGTCTCGAGTGACCACTTGTGATCAGATCTAATTTCCTCGCTCTATATTCAAATAAACACGTATGAGTTGTTGTTTTTAACCAGTCAGACAGACGGGTCTGTTGTCAATGTATTTGATAGTGAAGGGGGGCTCTACAATGAACTCAGGTTTCATCCATTTGAAATATTGAAATATTTTGGTTCATTATAAACTGTGTTTGGAGTAATCAGACTATGTCAGAGGATGTCAGTGGAGTAGGCCGTCCTGCAATGTGGTCCAGGGGAGGCCAAGACACCAACATGAATACCTCATCTACCCCAAGTCCCACGTAGACACAGTAACAAATTACTAGTGAATGGTAACGTGTATTTATTTACAAAGTGCTTTTCAAGAGGAGGAGAGTGGATTTCAGCTTCAGGGTGAACAAAGGCCAAAATTACAAACGAAACAAATCTATCTAGAAACAAAACACCAACATAAGCTGCTAAAATATAACAAAACAATTACACCTACCATTACACCAACTAACTTTCCTAACTAACAAAACAGGAGAAAAGGTGTCAAAAGAAAATGGCAGTCCACTCCTACCAACTCTCAAAATGCAACAAGGCTCTAGACACAACAAAAGGTTCATGGATGTAGACAATGGTGTGTCCGGTTGGGACAGGAGGAAGACTTGGTTCTCTCCCCTTGCAGCTTGTCATCTTGGTTCAAATTTGGAAGACATCTGACAGGAACCTATCAGCTGCAACCGCCAATCAGCTGCAACTGCCAATCACACCAATCACCGGCCCGTCCTGGCACACACCTATTTACATACACTCACTCATGCACACGTCACGCCACCATTCAGATTACAGAGAAAAAACATGTACAACAAAAACAAACAATACGGCCACAGTCGTAACAATGCATTCAGGTTCACAATGCTAAAAGAATGTGGCCATATGTGGTCCAGACATCTCTGAATGAGGTCTCAAACACGTCCTCAATGCATCTTAGGTGTGTTCACACAGCTTGTGATCAGATCACCTGAGACGGATGTTAATGCCAGGTATGAACAGGGCCTCAGTGTTGTGATGGTGTCATTAATTTATGAGTATACGAACTATGGGCTTAATGCTAAACACAATCATGAGTTATACCAGGTGTTCACCATTTTTAATTCATTAACTTATAGGAGGAAAATCAATGAGGAGACACTTGATGTCGATGATTACGTGATCTAAAGACAGTTTTTGTTAGCTGAATGATTGAATGGAAATAAATGGAGAAGTAAGAGAACGTCCTAGAATTATTAAATGTAAAACACAACTTAGGAGAGAATATAAAAAAATTATCATAAACTAACATCTTGGCAGTATTATACATCATGATCTTTAATAGACCTTTAATTTACTGTGAGCTCCTGTATGAGTGTTTGTCTGTGTTTAAGGTGAAAAGCTCATTTTCTGATGAGCTCATTGTGCAGCCTGAAACTAAAGGACGACAGCAGAAGCTGCAGAGTTCTGGATTGTTGTGGGTGGAGGCTGATTGTGCAGGACAGGTGAGAGGAGAGAGAGAGGAAGGGAGGGGGGGAAAGGTTAGGCAAGAGGCGGACCTAGAGCTTGTGAGCACCAGCACTTCAGTCCAATTGTCTCCAATAATGGCCTCTTTGATCAGGCCTTCAGCACACACTCATGCCTGCGAGCACGCACATGGATTTCATAAGCCGAGGCAACGCTTCCCCGAGCATTTGCGTGTTTGTTTGTGTGTGCTGCCCTCACTGTTGACTTGAGTGGCGTCTTTATTCATGCTGTGTGATAGCGTGAGCTGGCGGAGCAGAGTGGGCATACACTCCAGTGAGTGTTGTTTAAATATGGATCTCATTGAGCTTCAGAGTTGACTCTGGGTCAAGAGAGGAGCTGTTTTAATTCTTAAAGGCTTTGTTCTCTTGCTCTTTACTTCTGTCTGACTTCTGCTCTGTGAGTACTGTCATCACACACGCACACGCACACACACGCACGCACACGCACGCACGCACGCGCGCACACACACACACACACATACACACACACACATACACACACACACTTACACACACCAGAGATTCACTGTTGCAAACTACAGAACAACTAACAAGCAAATGGCCACATACAGCGATTTTTGTATTTTTCCCTGAGTTATGTTTCATCCACAGAATGTATGAACTCTTAAAGGGATGTTAAAGGGATATTTTTCTGTCTTTTATGAAATTTATGAAAAATAAATGAATCCATTATTTTCTTCCCAAAGCAAAAGATTTTTTCTTCTTTCTTTTTTCTTTTCTTCTCCTGTGTTTTATTTGAAGTGTTGATCCATACGAAGATAAATTTGTGGTTTTAAGAACCGAAAACCATCTCAGTGAATTTTTACATCTCCTCTCTCAGGCTTCTCTCTGGAGCGCTAGTAACAGGTGAACCAATCAGAAGAGAGGAGGCCTTGAGCCTCTCTTCTGAGCCTCGCTCAGAGCCTCCAGAAGAGAGGAGGCTCTGAGCCTCTCTTCTGATTAGCTCACCGTGTTCTGAGTGATCCAATTAAAATATAACAGATTTCAGGTCAAACACCTCGAGAAACCAAATCCTGCATGGTTGGATGGTGGGTCCAGATGGGCGGGGCTTTAGGTGCTGAGAGTGGTGACTGCTTTGTTGTGACATCACAAAGTTCCAGAAGTCCTGATGGCTGGTTTTAAGGCTCAGTGTCTGAATACAGACTGTGCATTTCTCTGTGAACTGGACGCTTTAATACTCTCACAGTATTAATATAGAACTTAGACCTGCTTTATAATCAAACAACACACGGACATCTACCTTTATACTTTATGGAACCTTTAAATGTAAACACCACCTGTGGGCTAGAATGTTATTGGGTGATTTTAGCTTGTCACAGTGTGTTAGTGTCTGTTTATCTTTTTGTCAATGAGTAACATGTCAGCACAGAAATGCCAAAGATGTCAGAGTCAGAGGTAATTCAGCAACATAAATAGAATTTTATTTTCATACTGTAAATTATCAGAATTGTTTAACTCTGGGGAAAACATGTAGCCCCACATGGGGCAAAAAATGTCACAACAAGCTAAAAGCAGCTGAAGTGTTAGCAAACATTCAGCAGTTATGGAACAACATTATTGTATATTCCTTCTCTTTTAGCTGTGTTTTTCTCTCCACCAACTCCTGATAAAAATGTTTGACTCAGAGCTAAAACAGGCTAAAACCCTGCAGAGATGAGTGATTCTCTGCGGGCCAATTTGATCCACTGTTAATGTAGGAAATATTAGTTGGTGCAGCTTTAAAAATGCGTGTGATCACATAACGGTGAAACTCCCTGAGGACGGGACAGATTGTTGAAACAAGAGTAACCTCAACTTTCATTGTGGTGTTGAGTCTTTTTCTCAGACTCGCTCTAATAGAAACACAACCACAGGCCTCTCTCTCTATAACTGAGACACACAGCCTTTAGCATCTCTGCTACATCTCTTTATTTAGTGCCTGCTCCTCTCTGTTCCTCTTTACTGCTGAATAATAGATAAGTGACGACCATGATGCGATTGCCATGTAGGCACTTTAAATGCGAGTGTGTGTTTTTTCTTGGCCCAGGAGAGAGAGAGTCTGTCTAACAATCCACCTGCCTCTGCAGCTATGTGTGTGTGATTATAGGGATGTGGGGGTGTGGTTTAGGTGATTTTTGCCCCTCCGTCCTCTCTCAGGTGTCGTACCCCTCCAGCCCCCACCCCTTGGACATCCTCCTCTTCTCTCAGCTTGCTCCCTTTAGCTTGGTGACTGTGAGGGCATTAAACTTTCATGACTGATGTCTTTTTCAGTCCTCCTTCATTTCCTTACTCACTTTCTTCCTTCCTCCTTCCCTATTCCCTCATTCCTTCTCTTGCCACCTTCTTCTTTCTTCCTTCTCTCTTCTTCTTGTATGTCCTTCCTTCCTCGAACCTCATCTTTTCCTCATTCTTATGCTCTTCTTTTTTTCCCTTTCACCCTGTTCTCTTATGTTTACCCAGCAGTGACTGGAGCTGGAGGAGAGCATAATGAGGAGGTTTGACACTCCTTTATGTTTTTTAACATTGGGAAACTCAACGGAATTTCAAGTGACTGTAAATTTAAGCAAACCGTTTCCCATCTGTCCCTCACTGCTTTTGTGTCTTCTATTTGCATACTTGAAAGAGTGCGTTCCTTGCATTTGTGTGTGTGTGTGTGTGTGTGTGTGTGTGTGTGTGTGTGTGTGTGTGTGTGTGTGTGTGTGTGTGTGTGTGTGTGTGTGTGTGAGAAGGAGAGAAAAAGATGCAATGGGATGTGAAAATGGTCTTAGAAACATTCCGTTTTTTTCAAACAAGTTCATCTTTTTTCAGTTCAGAAGACATTTGGAAGGGAGTGAATCCTCTGTGGATACACATTAAAAATGATCGAAGTATTTCTAATATTCTCACCTTTCTCCCTCTCTTTGTCTCTGATTTGTTTCCTGGGTCAGCATCAGTGCATATGATCCCCCCCCAACAAACTGTCAGAGAGTTGAACAAGCAACTTGTAAATTCTGCTTTTGCTACATACTCATATTGGTTCTTAAAATTTACAAATAATAGAATAAATAAAATTAGTTTCTAGAGCAGCAACAATAATGTTCACATCAGCAGAGTCATTGTATATAAACCAATAATATCTCTCTGGAAACAAATAACAATAATATTCTTGACATGTGTAAAACAAACCGTGGATGGAGCAGTTGAAAATGTCTTGTGTTTAAATCTTGTTGAACTGGTGGTGTGAAGAAGGACATGACTAGGACATGACTAGCTTTTTGCTCGCATAGGTTTTGATGAAACTCACAGAGCTATGAGCGTAGTTGTTGTCAGCTCCAGTAAAACGTTCACTTCACACTGGTCTCCACTGCTGCCATAGCCCAACACCAGAAACACGTTAGAGAACATTCAGCATGTTTTTTTTTCCAGTTCATTTGGCTCAGGCTGAATTTTAAAAAAATATGCAATTATTTATTTGCACTTGTGATGTCATCTCCCACGTTGTTATTGGTACTGTCTCTTTATAATATTACAGGTTTTGTTTTGCACCATTGTTGATTGTTTTGTCTTTGCACTGATGTTTTGTTTTTGTTTTTGTTTTTTTGCTTCATGTGTACAGTCTTGTGCTGGTTGTGTGTTCTTTGTTGTACATTCGTGTGTTTTTAACGTCTACTCTATGTGCCCTTAAAATTGCCCCCTGGGAACAAACAAAGTTTATTGAATGAAATTGAATTAGATAAAAAGAATTATCAAACCTGTAGCAGCAGCAGAGGCAGAGAAATCCTGACTTTTAGTGCCAAATATGAGCGATGCTCCATTTCCCATAATGCAACCAATAGCCCCTCCCCACCTGTTCAACGGGCATATTTCAAACTCCTCACTTCCATTTTCAACATAGGCTCTGTCATATGTGTAATCCCAGCCCAACCTAAATGAATCCCTTCATTATTATGACATTGTTAGGGTTCATTTCTCAGGTTTACAAAGCTGATCCAAATCCACTGAAGACATGATACATAGACTTTAGCGTTTGGCTGTGGACTCGCAGTCTTGTGTCTTAAAGTTTTATCGTTGTCATAGCTGACATCTATAATGAGTCTATGGTGAGGCTTCATTCGTGAGAGGAGACATATGAGTGACCTCACCTTCATAGGCCAACAGTGATACCCCTGAACACATCAAATTGGATCTGGTCTCAGAGTGGTCTCTCCTTGCAGATGCATCACCATGTGATGATAAAGTGGCTTTGACGGGAACATGGAGGTAATGCAGTGCACAGGGGTTGTAGTTTAGCGCCGGTTAAATTTGGCGTCATGAGGAATCCATGTTTAAAAACAGACATGGGACAGATGGCAGGTGGCCACTCATTGAATTCATCAGCATCCATCAGAAGCCCACGTTGCTGGTTGTGAAAGTTGCAGCTTAATCTTCAGCCACATTATCCTGGAGGCAACGTCGTCACACTGAATGTGGAAGTGGAGCAGACAGGATGAAAGAGACAGAGATGGAGTGTAGGAGAGAGAAAGAGAAGAGAGAGACCACCTACGATGCTTCTTGATGATGCGCTGATCTGTCTTTGTCAGTGTGTGTGTGTGTGTGTGTCTTGTGTGTGTAATTCATTATGCTCAGAGCGGACATTGTGAAGTGTTAGGAGGTGCTGCTGTACGCAGATAACATGTGTGTTTTGGATGCATGGCTCAGTAGGTGGTGTTTGTGTACGCTGGCTCATAATTGCTGGTTGTCTTTGTTTTGTGTCTGACTGTATGTTTGTGTGTGTGTGTGTGTGTGTGTGTGTGTGTGTGTGTGTGTGTGTGTGTGTGTGTGTGTGTGTGTGTGTGTGTGTGTGATGAGATGGAGCAGTGTGTGGGTGGTGAGTTAAATGAAATGAGTGAGTATTAAGTTTAAGCTGAGGTGGGAAGGCAGAAGTCTCACTGCTTCTCTTCCTCTATCATCCATCTCCACCTTGTTGCATGTCTATCCCTTACTCACCTCTCTTCTTCCTCTTTCTCTCTCCTTCATGTGACATATTACTTTTCCTCCCTCACATCTAGTCCTCCCTCTTTGTCTAACACACTCACACACACACACATGCACACACACACACATGCTGTAAAGGAATTAGGACTGATCCGGGCTGAGTCTTTAGCTTGTCTGTCTTTGAACATCAGTGCCGTTGCTTTTGAAGCTTCCCTTTGAATTATTGCATTTCTGTTTATGCACACACAGATAAAGGCTGGCTGAAGCTGCACTGTGTTCTAAAGACATAAGCTCTGTGGATACACACAAACACAGGCATATGTGCTTAGAAACACCTATATATATACACAGACAGTGTTAGAATAATTCTGGTTTATGACTTTCTTTTTTGTATTTTTGACCATCATGTCTCTTACTTAGTTAACGTTGTTCTCACTGCAGTAACTTCTGAGACCTGGGTCGCAGAACATATTCATGTTCAGCAGTCAGTAGATCAGACAGGTGGTAAACAAGATTATAAACCAGATTATTTTAAACACTTTATTTTGAATGAGCCTGAGATGTTGGTTATATCTTTCATTTTATAGTGAAACTGCACCCAGCCTCTGTGAAGGAGAGCAGGTTGAAACTCAACCACGAAGTTTGTATATTAACAGTGAATAGTGTGGTAACAATTTCATCTCTCTCCATCATTCTCTCGTCCAAATAAATGTCTCACCTGAGGCTTTAGGTCTGTCACCATTCCCAGATCTCAGCTGTTCACATGAAGAGTATCATGTCCTTTAATAAACAAGCAAACAAACAAAAACAATGACCAAGTCTATGTAGTACTTTATGTGATGTACAGTGGAACAAACTTTCCACTCTACCCTCTTGTGAGCAAAGCCTGCAGAGGCACTGCTGTTCTGTTTATACTACATCACAGATGAGTCCTCACATGTGCTAATAAGGTGTACAGTCCACACATACACTGTCAGTCTAGGTCCACAAACAAATCCACAGGATTCCTCACAGACTTAAGAAACAACAAAAAGTTTGTCCCACAGACACAAAAATGACTAAGCATTTATTTGTCAAAAAGGAAAAGTCAAAGGAGTAGTTGGACATGTTTGTAAATAAGCTTCATTAGCTTTATTTGCAAGACTTACATTCAGAGGTCCATACAGTCTAAAGGTAGATGTCCATGTGTTGTTTGATTATAAAGCAGGTTTAGGTTCTATATTAATACTGTGAAAGTATCAAAGCGCTCAGTCTACACTTCTGGAACTTTGTGATGTCACAACAAAGCAGTCACCACCCTCAGCCATGCCCCAAGCCCTGGGGCACAGAGCCTCCTCTCTTCTGATTGGCTTACTGACATGTTGTGACTAGAGATCCAGAGAGAAGCCTGAGAGAGGAGATGTAAGATTGTAAGAGCTGGGCCTTAAACTCAACACTGACCAACCTTAACTTCTTCCAACATGAAAATAGCTGGGGACTTTGGGTATGTTTGTTTTCATTAGTTTGCTGACTACTAATTGTCAGTGAGTTTTCACTCCGGGAGGGTCGAGTGAAGACAGCAAGCGACAGGAAGGACTAGGGCAATGATTTTTGGTCCCACCAACTATAAGTTAAAATTTGATTGGTTATTTCACTTGCCACTTTCTAAACAAACACACACAGCTATGGGGGCTTCAGTCCTTCTGTCCTGGTTATGAAGCCCTAACCAATGACTGAGCCAAATAACCTTTTCTCTGCCTAGAGGGAACAACAAAAGAAAAAAGTCTGATTGGATAACTCTGTTTTCATCGTTTTAGGACAGAAACCCTTTCATTTCTGAGAGAAAATTAGGCTAAAATTAGAGATTAAATATAACATTTAATGCTAGAAGGACCTGACGGTTCCCCACTGATACTTTATCACTCTCATATTTGTGTGATGTGGAGGTAGTATCGATCTAGAGCCTGGAGCATAGTTTAGCATAAAGACTTGAAGCAGGAGTGAAGAGCTTGTTTAAAGGAGCAGTTTGTACGTTTTTTCGATTGCTTCATAGCTAGCATTAGCATTAGCAGCTGTTTACTTACCAGTCTGGAAGAAACATTGTGAGTTCATCACCAAACTTCATTCCTTTACACACCAACCAGAGGTGGAAACAAACACCAAGTTAGCTCTTGTCTCTATCACCTCTTTTCTTTTACTATAGTTAGCATGTTAACCAGCTCGCCCCGGCCTGTCTCCTCACTTTCTGACAGCAACTGCGCTGCTTAGAAGCCAATGATGCTTGAAGCATGACATGCCATGAAGCCAGCAGCAGGGAAAACTTACAAACATCTAATTCACTTTGAACACACAATGTGTTAATCAGTGAGTTTAAAGGGAGTTTGTAGGTGTGTTTTAATTTTGGACAGAGCATGGCTAGCTGTTTCCCCTGCTTTCACTCTTTATGCTAAGATAATAGCATCGCTCGCCAGCTCTAGTGCTATACTTAGGTCACAGACATGAGAGTAAACTCATCTGCGTATCCTCCATGATTCCATGATGTGACCGTACACACAGCTGTGTGGTCTGATACTGTTATTTAACCAATATGTGACTCTGTTATCTTCTCATACATAAAAAGCTCAAATGCTACAAAAACATAAGACCTGAGTTGTGATGGACTTTTTTCCTTTAATTTCATGTTAGTATAAAGTTCTGGCTGTTGCTTCCTGCACACATGCATTCACTCATACTGACACACACGCATATTAATTTAATCATTTTGAGTTGGCAGCAAATATTTGGCCCCTATTTTCAGCAAACACACACACACACACACACACAGTTTGGTATTAAGTTATTTGGCAGGACGTTTTGGCTACTAGTTTTTGGTATCTATGCACACACACTTAGGAATTAACTTTGTCTTGGCAGGCAGGAAATTTCAAGCTTTTTTTTTTTTTGTTTCAGCATGCACACAAACACACATATAAGAACACATACATACACATGCAGACACAATGGGAAGTAATCCCCCTGTACATGCCAGAGATTTGGACAGAGCAGGGATTTTCCTCTTCAAAGAGTAGACCACCCATCGCAGGAACAATGGTGGCCGAACTCAGGGAGATTTCCTGTGGCGGCAGTGGGAATCCACACACACACACACACACACACACACACACACACACACACACACACACACACACACACAAACAACACACACAGAGTCATGTGCATCCATACATAAACAACATGCTTATGACTCTCAGGAACATGTACATACCTGTGTGCTACACAGACGTTTACACACAGACACACACACACACACACAGGCTGCCTTGTGGAGCTCATGGGAGGGCGGGGGTTTTTGTGGTGACAGACAGACAGACGGGGATCTGGGATGTGTATGACTGGGGGGGAGGTGCTTGACAAAAGAGCAAAGATACTGAGCAGGACGGGATTGCAGAACCAGAGAGAAATAAAGGGACGAAGGGACAGACGGACAGACTGAAGTCCAGCTGTTTCCACCCCTGGAAGCAGCCTCGCTTTAGGCTGGCACTGTCCCACTTCTTCTCAAGTCTTTCACCCCCCCCCCCCCCACACTCCCCACCCCCCAACACACACACACACACACACACACACACACCCTCGCTCGCGTGGCTGCTAACTTTGTTTTTCTTCTTCTTCTTTTGTTATTTTTTGATGCTGCTGCCTGCCTTTTGCTGCCCCTGATTCACTCGCAGACAAATTGAAAGTATTTGTTGCTTTAAAGCAGCCTTTTGAATTCAAAGACAAAAGATGGCGGGCGACAAAGAGCACCCCATGTGTTGTGGGGGAATATCGCTCCAAATGTTTAGATGCCCCCCTTCTCTCCACACACACACACACACACACACACACACACACACACACACACACACACACACACACACACACACTTCCACCCACATCCCCTTTTCTTCTTTTTTTCTTCTGTCTTTTGTGACAAATCCATTTGATGGAGGAATTGTCTTTTTGTGATTGATTTGTTCTTTGTGGGCAAACACAATAACATACTGTATTGTTGGATTTCTTTCATTTTTAAATTGTTATTATTTCTATATTGACAGACAGCAGTTGGCGTGGATGGAGAATTACAATAAACAGGTGCACACACTGCTGCTTTTAGTCAGATGCAGCTTTGTGATGTTCAGCTTGTTGGTATTCACACCTTGTCATTTTGCAGCTTTTTTTTCCAGGGGAAACTTTCAGAAAATTCATCCATGAAATTGAAATTTAATTCTGCTAAGTAAGAGCGTGTGTGTGTGTGTGTGTGTGTGTGTGTGTGTGTGTGTGTGTGTTTGTGTACATGTGTGTGGGAGGATGGGGGGGTATTTGTGTCCAGCTGGTGGAGTTTTATATTTCTCCCTGTGATTTATTTTTCTCAGTTTACAGTCGGCCATCAAACTTCATGGGTGAAAACTGCTCACATTGCAGAATTTCTGAGGAGAAACAGATAGTGTTTATTTGTTGGAAAATATATGAGCGCCTTATTCCCTTGCTGTCTTTCCCTTGTTGCCTCACTGTCTTCTTCAGGCTCACCCACATGCACTGACAACCACAAATAGCCTACACCCTTCCCTTACTTATTTTTGAATGTTGTGTTTCATGCAGTTTGCTGATGATCTCATCCTTTTCCATTTTCTTGTCTGTCTATGGAAGATTCCCTTTGAATCTCCACATTTATTTATGTGTATTTGCAGATGAAAGTGGAACAGCTTGTTTGATATAAAGTGTCCCACCTCAGAGAAAATAGTCTCGGCATATAATGTTCCATAGCTCAAAGACTAAACTTGGTAGTTTCTTCCTGACCTTACTTCATTCATTTTTGATTCATGCTTTGCATGTTTGCTGTGCGTGCAGTCTGAGGTCAGTCCAGTTTTCATCTATCACTTCACACTCAGGCAGCTCCAGTCTTCAAAGACTGACACAACAAGCTAAACAAGTCTTCAGGTAGATGCTGTGCTCCCATGCAGCTACTTGGCTCCTTTCCTGGTGAGCTTTTCTTCCAGAAGCTGTCACAGCCGTTATTAAGGCTGCAGAGAAAATTTGTTTTGTACACGCTGTCACTAAAAAACCCAGAAAATTAACAGAGTTACTTGGCTCTGTGATAAGTCTAAATTAATTCCAACTCGTTGCTTAAAAATGCACAGTTAATTTTCTTTAATCATTATCAATGGATCAGATGACTAAGTATAATTTGAAAAGGGTTGCTTATTGTGACAAAATCACAGAGAATCATCACCCTACAGGAACCTTTTCTTTGACAAAGCTTTTTAACTTTTTTTAACTTGTTCAGTTCTCTGCAAATTTACATTTGGTTCTGTCTCAGTAATATCATCAATGTTGTTTCCAGAAGAAGCAGACAGGTGTATCAGGCAGGTGTATCAGACAGGTGTATCAGGCACCAAACAGCAGAGCGACAAACTTATCAACTAGCTGGTGTACACAGTGGGGCATAAAGGGTCAATTGTGTTTCTCTGGAGTTGGTAGAAACCAAAAACAGTGCAAAAAGAGGAGTGAACATTGATCAGGTAACAGAATTTCAAATGAATGCTAATGTTGCTTTTGGAGTGGCACGTGGTGGTTAGCTCCTTTGCCTCACAGAAAGAAGGTTCTGGGTTTGAATCTCGGGCCTGGGTCCTTTCTGTGTGGAGTGTGCATGTTCTCCCTGTGACTGTGTGGGTTCTTCCCGGGTGCTTCCTCCCACAGTCCACAGACATGCACAATAGGTTAATTGGNCTTTTCTTTGACAAAGCTTTTTAACTTTTTTTAACTTGTTCAGTTCTCTGCAAATTTACATTTGGTTCTGTCTCAGTAATATCATCAATGTTGTTTCCAGAAGAAGCAGACAGGTGTATCAGGCAGGTGTATCAGACAGGTGTATCAGGCACCAAACAGCAGAGCGACAAACTTATCAACTAGCTGGTGTACACAGTGGGGCATAAAGGGTCAATTGTGTTTCTCTGGAGTTGGTAGAAACCAAAAACAGTGCAAAAAGAGGAGTGAACATTGATCAGGTAACAGAATTTCAAATGAATGCTAATGTTGCTTTTGGAGTGGCACGGTGGGGCAGTGGTTAGCTCCTTTGCCTCACAGAAAGAAGGTTCTGGGTTTGAATCTCGGGCCTGGGTCCTTTCTGTGTGGAGTGTGCATGTTCTCCCTGTGACTGTGTGGGTTCTTCCCGGGTGCTTCCTCCCACAGTCCACAGACATGCACAATAGGTTAATTGGTGAGTCTAAAGTGCCCATAGGTGTGAATGTGAGTTTGACTGGTTATTTGTCTCTGTATGTCGGCCCTGTGATGGACTGGCAACCTGTCCAGGGTGTACCCCGCCCATGACCCTATAAGGATAAGCGGTATGGATAATGGATGGATGGATGTTGCTCTTTGTCTGCTCTGAGGATCAGCCATAAGAACTACATGATGTGTAATTTGTTGATATAATTTTAGTGTTGAGCAGTTTGTTCCACTGTCACAGAATAGCCAATAAATTAATTAATTAATTAGCTTTCACTTTATTATGTGTCCAATACTAATAACATATGTCATATCCAGTATGCAGAAGAAATGTAGAAGATGTACAGGTAGATTAAGACTAGCTTGATTCTGGCCTAACTTCTGATGTACAGGACAAAGGAATATCAGTCTCGGATGCTAATTTGATGATGAACTCAAGCTTATCTAAATTAATAATTTTTATTCAGTTGAAAAATTCTTTTAAAAAATGTACAAATACATTTGAAAAATAATATTTTTCAAATATAATTTACGAAAAATAAGAGATAATATATGAATAATAACATAGATAATATATAAAAAATAACATTTTTGAATGTTTTCTTTACTGTTACTGTGGTAACTTCAGCTAGAAAATAATCACTCGACAAAGTCTTGGCCGTATTTGCACTTTATATAAGGATGGCGAAATGAACTTTACATCCAGAGCTAATCTGTAGACATCTCTGTCGGCGGAAGATCAAGCATACAACAAAGCCCGGGGCGGAATAGTACTTCAAAATAAATGCAACATATGCAACATCGACCCCTGGTGGGTGCATAGCTCTTATTCTACTTATTGTAATCTTATTCTGATAAGGACTAACTTAACTTAATAATGTTCACATTACAACAGTTACAGTCTCAAATCTCAAAACAAAAATCCCTGACTAATTAACACATAGGTAGGACGCTTGAACTGTTGAAATTACTGGTCCAGTGTTTGTAGATCTCGACAAAATGAGCATCGGTAAAAATAGATAAATAAAAAGAAAGAAAGAATTGTAATCACCTCATGTTGTGTAAAGTTTTGGAGCCAAATCGTATCATGAGTGAGTGAATCACATTGATTTATCCTCCATTAGTCATTCAGAAAATGTGCAAGGATTTAATGTATTTTGCAGTCCCATTACCTTCAATGCTTTGTGTGAGATAGAAACACACTCAATGAGCATTCAGGTGTCCCACAAGCTTCAATAAGCATTCAATGGAAGATAATGATCAGATTTTTATTTTGGAGTGAAGCGTTCCTTCAACCTTGGTTTATCCAGGGAGGATTGAACAAACACTTCTTCAAATGCTTAAGTCTGATGAAGAGGACTAAAAACATCTTTTGATTGTGCCGTGGTGTGTGGGTCCATGTGCCTTCATGGAGGTGCAGCCCCACATTTATGAGGCTTTTTTGGTGTCTGCTTGACAACTAAACACAAGCCCTTCTGCCAAACAAATGGGGACTGTGCTCGGGAGAGGGGGCGGCCCAGGCCCAGACTGCAGAGATGGGCACTCTTTGACAGCTGCTTTCATCTCGTTATTATTCCTCCTTCACACTCAAGGATTTTTGGGCTTCCTAAAGTATTTCTGTCGCTCTCTCCTTCCTCTCCCTCCTCCTAACCCCCCATTCTTCCTCTCTTTCTGTCACCAGGCTGTGATTGGCTGTTATGACAGAGCCATCGCCAGGCTGTCAGCCTCTTATAAAGCTCAGTTTAATTACTCCTTTTCACTCTCATGACACATTCATGCACAGATGCAGGCAAAAACGCGCACACACACAGGAAAGTCACTCACAAACATACCATGCAGACACACAGACCTGTGTGCTCAGCTGTGTGCCGCGTCGTCCTGGCAAAAAAAAACCGTGGTAACTGAACTTTCCGTCCCTCTGCTGACAGAGCAGAGCCCCAGATGTTTCAGTGTTGTGTTTCCCTGCTGAGCTTTGAAAACATATCATAGCAGGTGAAGGTTTGGCCTCTGCTGGGTTTGATGGGCACCGATCAATCACGCCCCACGCGGCATCCAGCCTCCGAATAGCCAATTAAAACCACTGAGACCGAGGAGAGAATGGGGGGTTATGTGAAGGAGTGGGAGTTTGATTAGAGAGGGATGATGAAAGAGAGAGGAGGAAAGATGCAGTGGTGGTTGCCATAGTTGGTAAATGTTTAATATTCTGTGTGGTAAACGTCACATTGATCACTCTCTCTGTCCTCCCCCCTCATCATTCCTCCACATAAAGATTTCCTGACGGATGCGTTCAGCCATGCCTCCATAAACAGAAGAAAGCAGTGCAGTGGGTTGCAACCTTGACTGATGGAGGGAAGCTAAGACAGATGTACAGATTTGCTAGAAATGAAGGGGAACAATGAGAAAACCTTGTCGCATGTGAATGCCAAGCCATCTGGGATGGGTTTCATGCCGTCCTCAATTTTCCTTCTCCTCCTTGTCTCTCCCCACGCCGCCTGTCACCCCTCTCTTCTTCATTTCCTCTCCCCTACATCTCATGTCTCTGTCTCCCCTGTCCATGTCCTGATGTCTCCTTCCATTTTCTATTTCCTCCTCTCACTGTCACTCCTCCTTTTTTTACACCTCTCTTTTGTTCTTTATATCTTTCCCTCTGTCTTGCCACATTGTGCCTCCTCACTACATCTCTCTCTGTCACTCCCCAATCACTCCCGTCTTCTTCTTCTATTATTTTTCTGCCTTACCTTTTTTTTCTTCTTCTTTCCTTTTACCACTTTCCACTTCACCTTCTTTACTTTCAATCCTCTTTTCTTTAACATCTCTCCTTTCTTCTTTATACCTTTCCCCTTTCTCTTGCCACCTTCTCCCTGTCACTCCCCAATTACTGTCTTCTTTTTCTTTTATTTACCTGCCTTAACTCTTTTCCTACTTTCTCCCCTCCTCCTTTACTTTCACTCCCCTCCCTCCCCCTCTCCTCCTTTGCAGGTACCCTGCCCTATGACATCAAGATAGTAATTGCAGGGAACCACGAGCTGACCTTTGACCAAGAGTTTATGGCTGACCTAATCAAGCAGGACTTCTACTACTTCCCCTCTGCGTCCAAGCTGAAGCCAGAGAACTACGAGAACGTCCAGTCGTTGCTCACCAACTGCATCTACCTGCAGGACTCTGAGGTCACCGTGCGTGGCTTCAGGATCTACGGCTCCCCCTGGTGAGTGACCACTACCGCTGCACTGGACACAAAACAACCACAAAGCAGAACACCTTGTACTGAAGAACGTACCTGGTTGAGTTTTTTTACTCTTGTAATTATTATTGTCACCAGCTTCTGTAGAAGTAAAGCATCATTTAAATACTACAATATATTTGGCCTTTTGTTTCAAGACTGCAAGTGCAGCAAAGTCATGACAGTAGTATCCTGCAACTACAGCGTCCTCAAAGCTACATTTCTCTGTGACAGTGTTTTGCGTGGGAGTGGTCAGGTGACAGAGCCAGAGGCATATTGTTTTCGGGGACACAATATCTCAGAAATGCCTAGACAGAACTTCTTCAAATTTGGCACAAACATTCACTTAATTAAGGGTGAACCTATTAGATTTTGGGGGCTCAAAGGTCAAAGTTCAAGGTCATGGTGACCTCATGTTCATGTGAATACAATATAATGGAAACACCTAGAGGGAATTTCATCACTTCTGTCACACTGTGACTTCACATAACACGTTTCGGCAAATGTCTATGAGGATAAATGAAATGATTTCATATCCAAAAAGTCAAAGGTCAACTTCACTGTGACATCATAATGTTCTGCAAAAATATCTCTGGCTGTTATTCAACACTGTAACTCAGGAAGAACAGACTGTGACCATATTTCCTGACACTTGGCTGGTTGGTGGAGGAAACAACCAGGAGGAGGAGATTCTAGTTTTCCTTTGGATCTGTAGAGAACATTTCCCACAGGTGACCACAACCAAGTCCTGAGAGTGATTCCCTACAAAAGTCAAAATAAACTGTGTCCTGCAACACTGAATCATTTGACATGCATCATTTGATGCCCATGTAGCACATAGCAGACAGAAGCATTTTAACCCTGTGAAAAGGGACAATGGGATGATGCATCCCTATATAAAATACAGGAGCCTCCAGTCTTTGGTGTGTGTTTTACACCACCAGAGTGTGTTATCATTTTGAGGTTATGTTCACCAGTAGGTGATTTATAGGAGAGTTTCAGCAGATCTAGTTTGGTGTGTATAAATTTAAAAGTGCATTTATTGTGAAGGTACAGGAAGTCAGCTTGAGTCCACAGCTACTCCTCTCACTGAAAAAAAAATATATTCAAAGCACCTTTTTGATCACAAAGATGTTCATATAACATTTCATATGCCTGTAGCGTTAACACCATAATTTAAAATTTACTCTCGTTGAAATGGGGCACCAGTCCTCTGGGAGGACAACAATGAATTACTTCATTGATAAATTTATCTCACTTTATCTCATATTAGAAGCCATGACTTCTCGATTCAATGGATCTCCAGTCTCTACATCAAAAGAATACCACAGGACAACAACGGAGTGAAAATAAAGGAGTTTATTAACTAAACTACTCTCTACAGAGTAAATGCAAGGTGTAATAATCATAAAGATGATTATAATAATGAAATGAGCAGTGTGATGAGTTGGCAATGGTGGGAGAGAATATGTTATGGCTATACACTATGGCTATACAGCTAATGATCACTACGTCTACGAATGAGATTTGGTAATTAAATATTACTATATTTTGACATCAACCCAGTCATGAGCAGAGTGTTAAGACCGGCCTACTGTGAGTTGCGCTGTAGCTGAAGACTCTTGGCTGGAACCCAGGTGGCTGTGGTTGCCGTGGTAACCCTGGAGACACGGGATCTAGGTGGATTCTCCCAGAGGCCGTGTTCCGTTATCAGGGTGACGGATTCTGCCAGTGTCTCAGCGGTTCAGCTCTGGTGGGGTTTGCCAGGAGACTTTCTGTCTTGGGCACTCTTGATTTTTGGTCGGCTTCTCTGCAGGCAGTCGTGCATGGGCAGATATGTTACCTGCCGGCATCTCTTGCGGGTTGATGCGAAATAAACTCTAAGCCACTTCACTTTGGCTGGATAACTTTAGAGGAGACTAGCGTTGACTAGATGACTCTAAAACTCTCAAAAATCTTCAAAAAGGAAAACTTGATGATAATTAAAAGTTACAAATTTACTCTGAGGCACTTCTGTTGTTTTGGTTCAGTTGGTCTTGACTTGGCTTATAAAAATAAATGATCGTGCATGTAGACAAAAGAATGTTACTTGGAGCTTGTGGCAAAGAAAGAATAAAGGACGTGGACAGAAACGATGTGCAAAAATGGTGAAGAGCCTTGGCTAAGAGTTTGGAAATACATAGCTACAGAGCGACTGGGCAAAGTTTTTTCAGCTTCTCGCTCTAGCAATGTGTGAATTGATCACAAGTGTTTTATCCCCTGGGGGCTGGCGCACGTTTCAGGGGCATCACCAGTCTTCTCCTGTGTTTCAACTTAAAGAAGAGAGTAATTTTCCAAGGAACTTTTGAATAGTTTAATTCTATAGCTTACCTATAAACTCGCACATCTGTCTTCCACCATGAACATAAAACATTAAATGAAATAACATATAAACCTAATGGCACTAATAATGACAGACAGGAATAATACAAGTGTGGATTTCATATTACATCCTTCAAACCTGGAATCAATCATAATACAAGTGGTTAACTGATCAAACAACAATACAAACATTTCCTAAAGCTAATAGTCTATAAAGGTAGATTACAAAGCAGTTCTTTGACTGTAATAATAATAATATGGACATTCTGGATGTCATGTAGTGTGTGTGTGTGTGTGTGTGTGTGTGTGTGTGTGTGTGTGTGTGTGTGTGTGTGTGTGTGTGTGTTCATGTATGGCACAGGGAGGCCAGGATTCACACCTTAGTGATACTCATTCCTTTTGGTGTTATTTGTCCTATATAAGAAACAATCAAATATCATTAGACAGAATCTTATTGTTACAAACTGGGGATATTTCCTATGTTCTCCAGCTGCCTGGTGTCCATTGGTTGATCCTCTGGAGCTGACCCTTTGATCCTTGGTCTGATTCTGTGTTCCTTTTGGCATGCTAAAAGCATGGTCTATTTGTGGAAGAGGGGTCCTTTGTCTCTGTTTCCTATCAATTTGATAGTTTGATGGTGGGAAGAGTAACACAGTGTCAATTGTGGGTCCTTTACTCTGCATGTCCTTATAATGAACTTCTTTAATGGCTTGTGACTGATGCCAGGCCAGGTATGTCCGCTACATGCCACAGCATCCTCCTCTAAACTGTGAGTCTACGTTCCACTAGGTAGGAAAGGCCATTTACATGATCAATCAATGATAAAAAAATAAATCAATTATATTAATTATATAATTTTAAAAATAAAGTCAAGGTAATCATCAACCACATCTTGTTCAGTGTTTCCTCAGGATGTTGTGAGTCTGTGGTGGGTGTACCTTGGGGGCCTGCTCCCCCAGAAGAAACATTTGTACATTTTAAAGTTTAGTTTTTTAGTTTTTTTAGATTTTTTAATTTCTTTATTTAAAATAGACAGAAAATGACAAATAAAACCAAAAGCATACTGTGCAGGGAGAGGCAAAAAGCCCAATGGGCTTATTTAAAGCCTCCACCTAAGTAATGTTGAAATATTATTAAATGAACATACAAGAAAATAACGTGACTACACAAAAATAATGAGAAACTATATAATAGATTATAGATTATAAATTATATGTATAAGTATATAGTATAGTTATTATATAGTGGGAGAGTTATATACTATATATATATTATGTATAGTATATCACTAAATAGCAATAATAACAATAATATCAAAATAAGAACAGAAAATGTGAGAATGTCTTAGTTTAACTCCATGAGCAGTAGTAATATTGTATGTCAATATGAGCAAAACAAAAAACCATTCATAAAATTAAAAAAAGTTAAATGTTTAAATCTAATGAGCAAACTTAGATCTTTGAAGGACTTTGTGCCCTTGTGAACAGTTTTGTGTTTTATCATAAACACATTTGTTGTATAAATATCAGCAGTGATGACACGACAATAAAATCACACTGGTGAGAGTATAACACAGTTCACAAATGGTCAAAGCACAAACTCAACCAGAGCACAATACTGTATCTGAGCCATCAGAGGTGGTGACCTGTGTTCAACTGGTTTGTAGTTTAGAAAATAAAAGATATTCTGGATGAGGAGATACATCGCTGTTTCCTGTTTAACTTTGTTGTAAAGAAATTTAAGCTCTTCACCACAAACAGACTCATTCTGGAGCCAAACCAAGCTGTTGACATGGATGAGTGATCTCAGGACATTGTTTGAAACTTATGAAACATATGTAGTATTTAGTACTTACTCCATCTCCTACTGCACTGAACTTTCAGTGATTCCCTCATTCTTAAACCACTTTGGATGAAAGCGTCTGATAAATGAGTGAATGTAAATTAAAAGTCCATATTTCATGAAGAGGGGCCTTTAATACACATTTATTATCTATAATAGGTGGAGGACATGGACATCCACATCCCTATTAGAAAACGTAACACCCTGAATTTGGACATTTAGTTACCTGGGCTTTGAGAAAAACAGTTGTTGTGTGTGTCTGCAGGTTAAAGTGTATCTTCTGTAAAGGCCAACTATAAAGAAACGGAAATTATTGTCATAGATTTGTCTTTACAAGTAAGTATGACAGGGAGGTGTACAGTGAGTTAAGGTTTATTAACATTAGGAAATTTCCGAACAGGTAAGGATAAAGAGAGAAAAAAGTGAATTAGGTTCAGGGTAGTGGCATTTGATCCTACTGCAGAAGAATGACTGACTCTGACTAAAAATTTAAATGAACATTTATATGAACACTGAGTTATAATTATGATATAGTTTATATTGAGGAACACGGCGCCCCCCCTTCATGTAGTTGCTTTTGAAGGACTGTCACTGCTCGAGCATCAAGGTCTCCTGAGAGAGAATCCTTTAACCAGATTCAGATTCTGGAACCTACATTCCAGGTGGTGTATCAGGCCTTGATTTAAGGACTGACAAAAAACAATTAGCAAAAAACACAATTTGACTCCCCCAAACTATCTAAGGCTCTCTTCCAATGAATTAATATGCCTTAATTTAAAATGGTATGGTCAAACCAACAAAGTTTAAAACCAGACTCAGATGGTTTGGCTTTGTATTCACTACTGATATACAGGCCAAAGTCTGGTTTGAACACATTACATGATAGAGATGTAATGGTACATGTATCTGTGCTGCTCAGTACAGCAAGTCCAGTTCAGTTCATGTTGTGATCCAAATGAATATAATCTAGCTTTAACCATCAACGTTAGATACAGAACATTTAGGTAGCGAATCAAGTCATACAAGTGAGTGAGTGGGTTTTTTCAGCTGCAGGAGACAATGTAGATCTGCCCTGTCTGGGGCTTGGTTGCTCACCTCTTAGAGCACGTACCATATAATTGTCCTAACCACAGCGGCTCGGGTTCGAATCCATCCTGTGACCCTTTGCTGCATATTATCCTCACTGTCTGTCTGTCTCTCTCTCTCTCTCTCTGTCTCTCTCTCTCTCTTTGTCCCTCAGTGACCTTCCTGTCTTTCTCTCACTGTGACTCTCAGAATAAAGGTTAAAAATCTGCTGCACGATGTGGATACATTAATATCTCCTAAGAAAACATGAGAATAGAATGAAAGTGAATTTGACCTGCTGAAGCACTTTAAATCTTGTCAGTAGATTGCAACAACATCAATATTACATAATTGAATTAGGTATGTTTTTTTAAGAAATGTGTCTTTATGTTCATTTCTTGTATTTAACAAACAAGTGATCCAGTGTGAAATTATGACCAGTTTGTCACTAGGTTACAAGTTTACAAGTTCACAATGTCACTTTTATGTTGACAAGTTAAATTCATAATAAATTAGAATAAATGTTTTTCATGTCTGTCAGTGTGAGGGGGGGTCAGTTAGGCCCCAGAAGCTCATTTTTGCCCTGGGCCCTGCAGCAGTTTAATCCACAGATTTTGTGTAAAGTTAAAGTGTTGGTATCATGTGACAAACTCCATGCCAGTGTGTGTGTGCGTGTGTGTGTGTGTGTGTGTGTGCCCTCTGTGCTGGGTAATTGGTTTGCTGTGATAGCAGGGTCCCCAGAGTTCATTGCTCAGGCCACTACAGAGAGCTGCTTGAGGTGGACTGAGAGGAAGGTGGAGATGGAAAAGAAAGAGAGAAAGAACAAGAGAGGGAGGGAAGGAAAAGTGTGAGAACCCATAGAGGTAATGAGGCAAAAGAGAGACAGAGACAGAGAGGGAGGGAGATTTAGAAAGAGATGATTTTATTCAGATTCATTGGCTGGCACTGTGTGTGTGTGTGTGTGTGTGTGTGTGTGTGTGTGTGTGTGTGTGTGTGTGTGTGTGTGTGTGTGTGTGTGTGTGTGTGTGTGTGTTTGTGTGTATATGGGTTTCCTTTGGGGGACAAATTTCAGACTAAAGACCTGTTAATTGGGGATGACTTGTCCAAATGGGGACAAAAGCCATGGTTTTGTGTGTGTGTTTGTGTGTGTGTGTGTGTGTGTGTGTGTGTGTGTGTGTGTGTGTGTGTGTGTGTGTGTGTGTGTGTGTGTGTGTGTGTGTGTGTGTGTGTTTGTGCGCGCGTCTGCGCCTCAGGGTGTATTCACAGAGGGGCTCCAGCTGGAAGCTCTGTGTGTTTCCCCTCTACACTGTCTGCTCCCATCTCCCCTCCTCCGTCTGTCTTTCTCTGCTTCCTTCATTCTTCCTTCTTCTTACCTTACCTTCTCCCCCCAATCCTTCTGTCCTTGCTAAGAGTGAAGAATAAAGAGGAGGAGTGACTCCTCTTCATTCTTTGCTCTTCACTTCTCACACTCTACTTCCTCCTGTCTTTCTTGTTCTATCCCTCCTTCATCAGTTGATGTCATCATTTCCCTAAATTCCCTTCCTTCCTTCCTTCCTTCCTTCCGTCTTTCATCCCTCTCTACCCCTGGCCCCCTCCTCCCTCTGCATGTTGCTGGATGACACACACACTAGCCACCTGTCCACATGCTCCGTCATCCAGCAGAAGTAGTGGGACAGTGCCTGTTCCGGTCCCTCTGTCGCTATGGCGATGCCTGGCTGGCTCTACTTTATAGCCTGTGGATTACCCCCGTCCTTCCACACCACCACCACCCCAAGGTGCTGCCTGACTGTGTGACCTCCTGATGATCTCAGTGTTTATCAGTGGTCTGTCTGTGAGAGGAAATGTATTCAATAATAATTGGCAAAAATATTACTGAAGCTCCCTGAGCCCAGTGGTCACATGACAACAGAAAGAAACAGGAAGTGTAACTTTGTATGTAGTGATGAAAACACAAACAAATTTAATATGAGGAAAATAAGTGAAGTGATGCACTGAGTGAAAAGTCGACACCTTTAATAGAAAATGATCATTTTTCTGGACATTATCAGAGCAGTGCTTCAACAGCATTTTATCAAATCCACATCAATATCAAATCTGTATCAATTTCAAATCGTATAAATGACGTCATGAACAAAAAAGTGCAAAAAATTCTTTGAAAAAATCTTCTAATAAAAAAAAAATGCATTAGAATTCTCAAAATTAGGTTAAAGAAAAATAATCTGTGATTAAAACAGAAACTTGACAAATGAGAAACAATACTTTCAAATGTAGCTGCCAGTTAAAGCTGAACATACAAACTGATCTGGTGCAGCATCAGCGAAGCAACTGGGAAACTGAACAATCACACACACACACACGCACACACACACACACAAAGCCAGAGTGGAGAGCAAAAAGAGAACCTAATTGAAAACAGATGGAGAATGGTTTAATGTGTGAGGCTGAGAAAGTGTGACTCAGCTGTTTCATTGTGGAGTCAGTTCACTATGACTTCTTCATGATGAAGAGCATCCAGCCTGACTGCTACTCTTCTTCAGTCAGTGATGGGGCGACGCATCACTTCACACCACACAGTGTCAGAGTGTGCGGTCAGAGTGAGGTGATGACTCAGTCCTGCTGTCGCCCTGCAGCACAGGTTCATATCTCAGCTCTGGACCTTTAGCACCATCACAACACTGGACCAAGGCATCAGCCCATGTTTTGATACGTGCAGCAGCAGGAAGGTCAACATCACTCATTATGTCAGTCATGAACATAAGACTAATGTGCAGTTGCTGCAGTTCTGTTTTTTCATGCTAAGCAGCGGCTTTGCAGCTCGATCTGACCAATCATATCTCTGTAGCTGCTGCATAGACAACATGCAGGTACATTTATGAGGAAGCACACATCAGCTATGGAGTAATTACAGAGTCTACACAGAGCCAGAGCCACTGTATGTACAGCAACCTCTTGAGAAGTATGTGTTGAGGGTGTATGAGAATGTATTTGTACTCCTCAGAAAGTCACTATACAATATCAGCATACATTTTAAAGCAGCTTGATTTTTGATGGACGACATGTTGAAGCCCCACAATGCAATAAAAATAGGAATTTGATGGGCTGCAACACTGATAAAGAGATTCCAAATTCCTCAGAAGAAAAAACCTGACATTTGCACGGTGGCCCTGAAGCTCAACACACTGCAGCTTAAGGAAACACAAGCAGACAAAACACATTTACTGCAAATACTCTCAACACAACTCAACACAACTCAACAAATAGCTTCTGCAATGCAAAAGCTACTGGGCATCTTACATAAACAAACAAACAAACAAACAATTACAGAAACACATATCCAGCTGGGACGCACTTGTTGTTCAATGCTTTGTGACTTTTGAAGTTAAAAGCATTGAACAACAAGTGTGTTCTAGCCTGGTTCATCACTTTTTAGTGTCCCCTGCAAACACTTCCGTTGTCGTCTGTGCTACTTGCAGTGCGTTTGTGTATTTGATTGTGTTGTGAATATTTGCACGTGTTTTCTCAAGCTGTAGTGCATTGAGCTCTCAGGGCCACCGTACATTTTGCTTTTTTTGTGAAGTCCCTCCTTTTCTGTTGCTGTGCTTACAGGAGGCTAAGAGTCAACCAGTCCTCCACCCTGAACAACCACACAGGTTTCAATCCTCTGATGTGACCAATAGGAGTGTCTCCTGAAATAGCGCCCCTGCAGCGGCAGGCGTACCGGACCACCGTTGTCATAGATATGAGAGCAGCGTACCTACTTTCGTCGCCATGGTTACTATAATAACAGTCATGGCTTGATTAGGTTTTCAGGAAAAGATTGTGATATGGGTTAAAATAAGTGTTTCTTCAACATTAGACAAGCTTTGTTGTCATGGTTACAATAATAATAAACAGTCATTGATAATAGAAACAACATTAGACAGTTACTTTCACATGGGAATTGAACACCATTCTCCTGTGTCATATTCATCCATCCACCACAACCTCCTCCTGACATGGACTTTGTCTCTCTTTATACTTCGTCAATGCACTTTTCTATTATCTACATGACATGACTACTGATGAAAATTATGCTGTGAACCCTCATTTACTTGTTGTGCCACCATGTCCATCATTTCGACAGTGACTTTTACTAGAGGGTTTAGATCATGTGATGCAGCTGTGTCAGTGTTTGATGCAGGAACTATGCATTGCAAAATATTTGACTTTTTATACGAGCACGCACCAGAGAGTCTGATGTAAGTGAAAACAAATAATAGCTTCTGTACTCTATCTCCACTGTCTACACCTAATTTAGAAAAAAATATTAATGAGGGTCTGCAGGGAGACGTGGAGAAGTTTTGATTAATTTGCTAAACAAACAAAAAGTCAGAATCTTTTCCAGAAATAACAGTAAACAACAGGAGCCAAACAATGCATGAAAAATATTCTGCAGCTATATTTAGGCTTCATTTTTAAGGGATGTCAACTTCCTCCAGTAAAGAAAAAGTTGAACATTTACTCTGTTTCCCACTGTATTACTGTTTTAGAAAGTAAAGTGCTACAAAAAATCATCTCAATGATGATTTCTTCACTTGTTACACTAATGGATTCAGGGACAACTGTAAATCAAAGTTCACATGAAGATTTTTGCACAAATAAAATCTACTAGATGAGATCATTCCCACATTTGTGAATAATTTTATAAGCATGGAATTACAAGGAATTATCTGTTGTTGGTTTATTAATTAAAATTCTATTATTGGACTGAATGCTGCTTTAAAAATCCACTTTTGTACATAACAGTTCCACCGGCTGGTGTCACATATCTCGGATGCTCAGTCTCTCAGAACTGCTCTCTACTCATAATTTAGAGAATGAGATTCTCAGCAGCAGAAACCAATCTGGCAACCTCGGGAGATGACATCTGAGTCATTATTAATAATGAGCTGCATGGCCGGGATACGCAGCTCTGCACGATCATGGAACTGCTCCTCCACCAGCACAAACACAGCCATGAGTATGCTCTTCTCGCTTTTTTTTCTCATCAGCAGCCAATTAAGAAGCTCATGACTGATAGAAGAGAGAAGTGAAAACATCTTCAAAAGCCTTCATCACAAGGATTCTTCTGCTTCTTCTCTTGTTGGACATTTTCCTAAACAAGGTCCTGTGTTGCTGCAGAAAATCTTCACACATAATATCTTGTCTTTAAGATGCTCAGACACACAAACATTCACTGCCAGATAAAACACTTACAGGGCTGAAATTTGTTGTCAGGCCCCTGGTGACCCCCACCATGTTTGCCACTTCATTATTTCCCTGGACGGACAAACACCAGCCAGTAGTCTGAGATGATTAGTTAATTAATCTGTTGCTTCATTTTAATAATTGAATATTCATTCAAGAAACTTTTAATCAAGATGCTTTCATCATGTCTCAATAATCAGACACTGAAAATGAAAATAATTTTTAGTTGCAGCTCTACAGGAAGCCTGAGCTGGAAAGACATTTCCTCAGGTTTTCTGTGTCAGTTACTCTCTCTTCTTTGGACCCATCTTCTTTATCATATTGTGGCCTCTAAGTTTTATCTCAAAACTCCTTGTGGGGTTCCAACCCCAAGTTGGGAACTGATGCTCTGCAAGGATTTGGGACTTTTGAAGTCTCTGGGAGGTGGGTGTGGGTGGGCCTACATTTCTCAGTTTCCAGGGCGGCAACAAATTCTTTGACAAACCAAAACCAAGAAAGTGTTGGTACGTCTCACTCTGACTCCCCTGCTCAGCTCCAACCTCAACACCTCATGAATTTAAATTAAAAACGTATGTTTGTAATTTAACTTCAAATATTTAGCAAAAACAAAATAACACAAAAAAACATATATTAATTTCTTTAAGTTCTTCACACATTCTTTATTACTGAAACAGGAGGAAATAATGCATTTGATGGGGACTATTTTCAGGGGCACATTGATCCATATTAGTGCTCTAGTGCAGTGGTTCTCAAACTTTTTCACATCAAGGATCCTAAACTGACATTAATCAGACCAGACAGGAATAGTCATACGTTCAGTCACTGTGTTACTTATGGAACTCCCAGGACTGTCCTCAAGGACCCCTGGGGTCCCTGGACCCCACTTTGAGAAGCACTGCCTCAGTGAGTATCTGGGACAAGAGGACAGTGTTTGTAGGACTGTGTCGTGTGTGTGTCCATGGTAGTTTTGTAGTTTTATACAACAGTTTTTGGAAACAATGGAGCGCTGTGGCTCATATAAGGTGTTGATACACACAACAGGAGACATTCCGTGTTGGTTTGGGTCTTTTCATCAGATTAAAATGGAACATCAACAGATTTATCCTTTAAACATTTAGCCTATTTTTCAGGCGACAGCAGACATGTGAAACTGTGATGTGAGACTATTTGGCTCGAGGGTCTCTGACAGATGCTTCCAATAATTGAATTTTAGGGGGCAGTCCTAATAACTTTGAAACTAATGGGGTTAGAGACTTGATTCTATAACCCAAGGGGATGTTTCTGTAGGGTCAAGATATGAGTCTAATTCAGGGAGGACTGTTGGTCGGTATCATCTTGTCTCTGAGTGCTGCTGCTGGTGAGGAGTCAGTGAGGACACAGGGGGCAGATGAGAAGGGTGGAGGAAGAGTGTGCGTGTGCTTTGGTACTAATGGGTTAAATTTCTTTAACTGTTTCTAATGATGGTCTCTGAGGAGTGTGAGACAGGCAGGGAGACGGACGGCTTGCTCACAGACACAGACAGACAGACGGGGATGAGAGAGACAAAGTCGTCTGTTTGTTGACGGGGGATTTGCGCGGAGCGGCGGGGGAGAGAAAGTGAGAGACCCTTTTTTCTTCTTTAAATGAAAACGGCAGAAATGTATCGCTCCCCACTGCTCCGCGTGGAATAATTAAGGACGGAGATGCAAAAGACTCCTTAATTAGATTTTTTAATTATTGAGGATTCACTTCTCCTTCTATAGTGGCCCAATTAAGAAAGCTCATCAAAAACTAAAGAGATGAAGAGAAGCCGTTTTCTTCTTCCTCCTCCCTGCCCCCCAATCCCCCAACACCCACCCCCCTCTCTGTCTCATCTTCCTCCTCCCTCTCTCCCTCCATCTCTTCTTCCTCCACTCTCTCATTTGACAGAAATGGACTACCTGTGCTCTGTTTGATGGCTTGTCATCGCTGATGAACGGGAAATGGAAGAGACTCTCGCCAACTTTAATTAACTTACTTGTTTTCACGGCCTCAGTGAAAGTAAAGGAGAGAGGCGGGAGGGTGGAGGGTTGGATGAGAAGATGTAAAATGCCATGGTAGCACGCAACGCTTTTCCTTTAATGATAATGAGTCTAATGATGGTGGAGATGGCATGAAGGTAATTTGACCTTCTTTCTCTTCAAGAGTTTGATTTGTTCTTCCTCTGATGAGACTTCACCCAAACACAAGTCTGACTGATGGAGAGAGACAATGAACGAGTAACAGACCCACCGTATTTCAGGCATCTGCTGGTGGAGTTACATGTTTTAGCCCATTAACTACAAACTGTTCAGTTTATATCACTTCAGACCATTTCCAAAGCATCCATCAGTTCTCAGACTGATTTCCTTTCTTCCAGGCAGCCATTGGTTTCACTTCAGGATGCTATAAAGTTTATGTAGATAACTAATCCATCAGAGTGAACATTTAGTGGCCTTTGTTTCACACTGGTGTGTTGCCATAATTAGGTTGCAAACAGAGGAACAGTACACTCAAGGACAATTTGAGAAATGCTGCTAACAATCCACAAATGAAACCAGGATGCAGTAACTGAATAAACACACACAGATACAGTCAAGATTTCTTGTCTTGAAAAAGGTTCCAGTAAAGTCAGATGCTGGATTCTCACCAGCAGAATGACAGGAATTGGCCATTGATTCAAATACTTACCATAACATATCTTTAGATTTGCCGCCTGTTGTGGTTGTGTGAGTAATGGCTGATCAATGCCATGTCTGTACAGGAGCTGTTTCAGCCATGTCTGTCTCACACTCACTGATGGAGCAGATTCAGACTCAGCAGATCATTTTTAAAATCCAGCTGTTTTGTTTCATGCTGGTAGCTTCAGTGATTGTGTGCAGGTGCCTGAGCAGCAAACATAGACAGAGGTCTGAAGCTGCAGCTGACATGCTGCTAACACTCTGCTAACTCCCTGCTAAGACTCTGCTAACATTATACCTCCTGTGTAAGAGGTTTAGTGTGTAGGAGAGTTAGAAAAAAAGGCAGATGTGGTGTCAAGTAATAATGATGTGGAAACATTATGATCCTTCTCATTTCCAGAGTGACATACACGTCCCTGAAACTGTCTTCATTTATTACAGGACTGCTGGATTAGACAATATTAGTTTTAGCTAGGGGACCTAATGTCTGGCTACTGAGTGAGTGTCAGCTGAGCTGTGAACTGGAGACAGACTGGCTCTGAGCTGAACATTAGAACGAAGAACGAAGCTGCTACTGAATGTATGACTGAACTGAAGATAGTAGGTGCTGAATGCGAATAAACTCAGTACTAGGAATATTTAAACTGATCCAAACAAAATGATTGGCTCAGTAAAGTGATTTACACATCTAATGAAAGCCCAACAATAAAGATTTTTGATTTATTTATTTATTAGGTCAAACCTAACCATAAAGTTGTCACATCAGAAAACCATCAGTTCTTTTTCTAATAGTTACATGGGTCATTTTTGTGAGGAGCTGACAAAATGTTGTCACAACATGGTGCTGGGGCCACAGGGGAAAGGACCTAAATACAGACAGAGCTGATGTAGTTCAATGAATTCAATTTACACAAAGAGCAACAAAGGATTATGGGAAGGTGAGGCAGGCGAGGGTCAATACCAAACAAGGAACCAAGACATGAAGCACACAGGAACATAATATTATAGATATGTCCCAAATCACAGGCTGCATCCTTCCAGTGGCAGTTCTAGCTTGTATGGTGCCCTGATCGAACACCTTCCTCTGAGAGTGAGCTGCAGCCCCGAAATAAGTTTTAAAAACACACATTCACAGAGTGAAGCGTTTCACACAGAGCCTCCAACACTTTTACAAGAGTAAAGTAAGAGTAAGATTCACAGTGAGAGAGGAGACCTTATCAGCAAGCAGAAGCCTTCACAAACTAGAAAGGGCGTCCGCTTCGACCCACATGGTGCAAAAGTTGTGAATGATAGATTGTACAATTAAAATTCTTTTGTTTTTACCAGCACCCATGCCGCCCCCCAATAAGATGCCATGTTGCCCATATCTAAATCCACCATTGCATCCTTCAGAGGACGTGATCTACAAAGGCTGTTGTAAACCATGAAGGCCAAACCGAAATGAGATGGTGGTCTACAGAGGATTTACACTTTGCATAGCCAGCTGTACCACCCCTACTGTTGTGTCGCAAAGCACCACTCCCGTCGACTTTTTACTGTTAGCTGTTGAACTGAGATTAAACCCAATATTTTAAGAGTTCAATCCTCAGGCTCTGTGTCAGTGTTGTTTGCTTCCATTACTGTCATGCAATGAATCTTGGGATAGGTTGGACCATGAAGGATTCACCTGTTGGATCCTTCATTGAAAAAAGAACGCATTTGAAGGAGCCTTTGAAATGTGACAGTCTAGTTGCAGCGCTGTGACGTAATCAGTCTTCAAAAGCAGACTGTGAAGGATGAGACCCCTGAATTTAAATACAGCTTCTGGTGTGATAAGGAGAACTGGTGTATGTAGTATAAGTCTAGTTAGGGAATGAGGTGCAGTTGGGGGGAGCTCAGGTAACTGTAGGGCTGATGAGAAGTGGGAACAGGTGTGTGGATGAGTGGGGCAGTCACCTCAGAGAGTCTGTGGACACCTGGTGGACAGGTAAAAGAAGGCTGGTCTGGGGAGATGAAGGGAAGAACATGGTTACGGAAGAGTGAGCAGGAACTGGAGACAGGGGCCGAGGAGAAGTGAACTGAAGTGAACTGAAGCACATTGATTCAAAAACATGTGGTGTGTAGTGGAACACTGTTGGCAGTAATGTAATGCATCCACACAGCGGTTTCAAGCTGTAAAAATACAGAGATGTACAGTTGGAGGCCTCCTCACCACAGCCTGCACTAAATTAACATCCAATTCACTCTGAGACTCAAACCCCCTGTAGGCCTTGCCCCCCCCCTCGATCCATTTATCCCTTCACTCCTCCATCCCTGTAGCATTTACAATCCCATAGGACCCAAATAAAGTAGCCTATGAACACTGAACATTAATAAACGGGTACTGAGGGGAGTTGGTGGAAGAAAGAAAGAAAAAAAAACTTGGCCCACTTTAACACTTGTCACTTTCCCACCCTCTCTTTTCTACACCCCCTCCTCTCCCATTTTCTTTATACTCCTCTACAGTTCCATCTTTTCCTCCTCCTAAGTGCTGCCAGTCTGTAGCTGAATAAACAGTTATGGAAGGAGGAAGAGCAGACGTGAGGACATTTACTGTGTCGTTTCCCTGGAGGGATTTCTCTTTAAATTACCTGTTAAATGGCCTCCAGGGGCAGGAGGACTTCAGCGTGCATGGATGTGTGTGTCAGCATTTGTGTGTGCTTGTGTGTTATGGCATGCTACAGGGCATTTTTCTTTCTCTATTTCACACATGCCTTCCCTCCCTATGGCATGTGGCATTGTCAAGGAAAAAAAAATGGATTAAAGTGATTCTGTCCTTATGTTCCTCCTTGCCTCAGTCTCTCTCTTCTTTCCTCTACACACACACAGACACACACACACACACACACACACACACACACACACACACACACACACACACACACACAGCTCTTCTTTCTGTCTCGCCAGTTCATCAGTGAGCAGTTATGTTCGGTGTTTGACCACAGAGTTGGGGGAATCAAGATACCATGAACACTGCAAAAACCCGTCGGTGCTATGAGCTGTCTGTCTTTCTCTACACGCTTGAAACTGGCAAATGAGATAATTCCTGCTTCCTCTAAATGCAGCTTCATTTATTGCAGCAATTTTGCACAAACAAATGTGTTCACTGTGAAACAAGGCAGATTAACTGTGAGTGATCCACTTGCATTAAAATGAGCCTTTGGAGCAAGATAAACATGTCGATGGGGATGTTTTCCCACTCATGTTCTTTAAATAAAATTCTTCAGATTCTGCCTTTGCATACGCTCACACTCTGGGGATTATTTCATCATGATTCCAGGTGTTAGTTTGTAACTAGGTGGTGTCATTTACTCTTTTGTCTGTATCCATGTTATCTTATAAATGTTGATTTCAGTCCTGTTTCCCTGTGTTCAGTTGGTGGGTTTTCTATGTAAATGATGAAGCACTGGAAGCAGCTGCAGGAGGAACAGTGAGCTTCCTTCATTTGCTGCTTTCTGCACCCTTTGCCTGTGAATGTTAAAACGAATTAAGTGGGATGATTATTGGATTGTGGGTTTCAGAAAGTTGCACCATCAGAAAGGTGTTAGGGGACAGGGTTTTGGACACGGTGGTTGAAACATGCTGACATCATTAGAGGCTCTGAAGGCCCCAGGTTATCTGTATGGGTTTAAGTTTGTGCTAGTTTAACTGATGGAAGTTACAGCAATAAAAACTGATCCTGCATTTTACCTGATTTGATGCCCTGTCCTGGGAATAGCCCTGTGACATAATGGAGTTTTAGGCTTACAGGTGTTTAATTAAATTATCACAAACTAATCGATCCTGAATAAAACAGGGGGCAGGGTTGAGCACACGAGTCTGAAACATAGAACAGTTTGTGCTGCGACAGTGATAGTATCATTAGTGTTATGTGCTGAAGCATTAGGATACTGCAGTAAAAATGTGGCCTACTTTCTGCATGTTGCAAACACGACATGAGAATGCTCCTCGTGTTTGTCCCTTGTTAGTACTCTCTGTGTCTGTATCTCACCAGTACCGTCAGATGTAAAGCAGGTGCTGATAGTAGCTGCTGCAGCTGGTTCCTCTGTGGATCATGATGACCTCACAAACTCAGCATCATGAGGCTCATCAGCTCTGTGACGTCACTGCTGATTGGCTAATCTCCTCCTACCAGGGCTGTCCCTCTTTACTTGAAAACTCATAGCTGCTAATACATTTATGTAATAGGCTATATGTACATATATTGAATTTTCCATATATGAAATATACTGTATGTAAATATAGACTAAAAACATGTAAAAATTGTATATGAAATCTATTAGAACAATTAGAACAATTAGAACAATTTCATATATTCATATATAAGTCAAGCCCATACAAATGTGTATGTTTATGTATGTACAATTAAATTGTAGACATACTGTATATATATCCCAAAGCTTGTCACTATATGTTGATATTATATAGAATGGGAGAATGTGAAGATAGACATGTTTAAATAAGAAAAACATATATAAACATATACAATTTTTATATGTATGTTGTTGTAATGAACTTGCATATATAAATTAAATATACTGTATATATTTAACATATATTGTGACAACATGTCACAGGATATAAAAATTCATCATATAGATATTTTTAATATATATACATATACAAATTTTACTGTATATACATATATTACGTTTCTGTATGGGAAAAACTTAAATATTCAAATAGTTGATCTGTAATGATCTTATACTGAACATAACTCACATATGGAATTATCCATGAGAGATTTAGAGAAGGTGATTTAACAGGGGAACAGTGCTTCTTACCAGCATAAACAAGACAGGTCAACTGGAATTATGATTTAGATTATTGGCTAATTTAGATTATGGTATAAATCTGAATAATGATTTATACTTCATGAAAGAAAGTCTCTTTCATAATCTTAATCTGGCAGCTAGAGATCTTTTAAGGTTTAGTGACTGAGATGTAAACACAAGAAGTAAAAACAAGTTCATGTCTGACTGATACGACACCTACAAACATTAAACACAACAACATCTAAAGGGGCTAATCTGTTAAATCTGGGGACCAGACCTAAACACTGTGAGTCAGATCAACATCTTATTAGTGAGCTGCCGATTAAACAGTTGTGAAGCACCAGGGTTCAAGTGCATTGAAGGAGGGTTTGTAAGTATAGGCCTACTTGTGTGCACCCTGGGGAGTTGTCTTCTTATGCTGCAGAGTCCTGATGGTTTGTGTTGTGCTAGTGGAGTGTTAGTAACACTGGAACATGCAGCTGTAAGGTGATGAATGAGTGGACCAGAGTCTTTGGACAGATCAGGTCTGAGGGAGAAGAGCGTGTGTTCAGAAACGGCGTTACTGCAGATAGAAGTTATGAGGGTCCTGGTGCAGGAACCAGGCAGGATATGAAGGTTTCCTCATCATTACCTTGCCTTGGGTGCAGGGTGACATTCTTCCTGCTGTGTTGCTGACCAGTTCTCTGGGGGGTCTTGTTGGTCCTGTGGAGAAGATCCAGTCTGACAGACCCTCCTGTTTACTCTCCACTACATAAGACAAGCTTCTAAAGCTGCACCAGGACGCTGTGTTGTGAGAGTAACCTAAGTGGAATTGTGATTATTATTCATTTGACTACTGAGGATCTGTGTTTTGTTGAACAACTGTAGATGTTTTTTCTTGGTAGTAATACCAAGTAATAGATACTGCAGCAGATGTTTTGTTGATCTTCAGTGATAATGGTGAGGTTCTGTGGGCGCATCTGCTCTGCTTCCTGTAACACTTAATTCAAAAAAACCACCTTTAAAGAGAGCTGTCTTTGGCCTTGAGACTGATCAAACATCTCCAGGCTGTGTTGCATATTGTGGGCTATGGAGGCTGCTGCCTGTCTCTGTGTCTTCTGTGATGGATTTCTCCCTGGTGATTTCTGAACATCAGTGTAAAATGGCTGCTCTAGTTCTGCCAGTGGAGCTCTTCTGGAAGCGTCTCAGAAGAATGTAACATTTCCAAAAGTCTGCCAGTTACTTGTCTCAGCCAGTTCCTATTTTATTGAAGTGCACAAAGTGGTTTTGGGTGGATTTTTCCTTTAATTCGCATCAAGTAATCTGTTAAAATGGGTGTTTTTCCAAGAACTGATTTGCATTTGAAACAAGAGCAATTAACTCAACTGAATGGCAAGAATTTAATTTGTCTTAAGAAAATTATTTTTCAGTTTTTGATTGTAACTTAATACAACATTCAATAGCTATTTGAGGTGTTTTCTTGCACAAGATAATTTGCACTGAAAACAAGGAACTGTTCATATTTACAGACTTGACTTAAACAAGGTTTTATTGTGAAGATACCATCCTTCCCTGGAGGGCAGCTCCTCACTGCAGTGTTTCCCTTCTGCCACGCTGGCACCAGCCTGACAGTTCCTGACACTTACTCCCTCCCCATCTCAGATGCAGGAGTAGGACCAACCCCTGCCACCCCTCCTTCCACCCCGCTGCCCACCCACAACACCTCCTCCACTTCCTCTGAACAAGCCACCATCTCTGGATGATCTGGCTAATCTCCACGATTGACACACTGAAGCACAGGAGACTGGAGGGAGGGTGGAGGGAGAGGGGCGGGGGGCTACCTTCCTTTTTTGCCTCTATTTTCTTGATTTCTCTATTTTCTCTCTGCACCTTTCTTCTCCTCTTCTCCGCCCTTCATTTGCTTCTCTTCACCGGAGAACTTTGAAATAATTTACGTCTCGTGGGTTTTTTACACATTCTAATTTCCAACTAAATGGGACATCTGTTTGAGAAAAGGAAGATTTGCCATGGTTGCCAAGGCAACTATCACTCTGAAAGGAAAGGGTGGGGGTGGGGTGGTAGGAGGTAAGAAAAAAAAAGAAGTCCAACAGCTTTTATGGACAGAATTAGACTTTGGTGGAATATTATCCCTGCAAGACAAACTGCAGCAGGACCTGTTCCCTCTTTCTACCATCCATCTTTCCTTCCTCCCCTCCTCCTTCATGTCATCCTCCCCGTCTCTTTATCATCTCTCATTCCACTTTCCCCATCTCCCACTGTCTGTCTGTTTCTCTCTTTATCGGCTCTTTTCTTGCTCACGCCCTCATATTCCCCTCCCTTTCCCTGTTTTCTCTCTTTCTCTATCCCTCATGCTGCAGCATCATCAGAAATATCAGTGTGAAATCTGCCTCCAATTAGAGGCCTTACCCACCCACTACCCCACAACCCCCCAGCCACCCACCCATGACAGCTTTTCTGCTGTCTGAAACGTCTCCTCCACCATGCTGAAGCCCACCTCACACTCCCTGGTAATTGGTCATTATTTAGAACAGGAGGGGACAAATATGCTTCCCCCAGCGCTTCTAAACGCGAGTTAAACGGCCCTTCATTATTCCTGCACTAACAGTAAGAAATGGTGGTGCAGCAGAAGGGTGTCCTGACAGTGTAAAATGTCACACGCTGCAGTCCAGACATGACCAGACAACGTGTGGAAAGATTTCTTCCCCATCATTACTGTGATATTCATGGGGGTTTGTTTTAAGGTAGGAAGTTGCCAGCTGCTTTGAAAACAGGCAAAGTGGTGAAGTGGGTCTGTATCACATCAAAGTCTGTGCTCAACCTAAGGGACCAGCAGAGGGAAAAATGTTTGCACTTTCAATATTGTAAATGAATTGGTCAGCAGCTGTTTAGCTTTGACTAACACCAGTGGCGTCACACTTTCGCTCTCTGACAGGTTTATGCAGTGAAACTCAGCTCACACACGACCTCCACACTGCTTAACTTATAAAAAAGGTGCCACTGCTCGAAACTAGCAGCACCTGTAGCACAAATCATGCACCAGCAATATTATATATATGTGGAAAATATAGTTTAAATCTTTTCTGAGGAATTTTCCCCTTTTGTTACAACACACACTACTGTATGTGTTAGTGTAGATAATCAACTAACAACAGATTCATCTGATTTTGGAGATAAAAAAATGTTCCCTGTGATAGGACAGTATACCTGAGGAATGGTAAATGGCAAATGTTTAAAACATTAAACCTTGCACATTGAAAAGACTTCAGATTGTGTATCAGCAGGTCCCATAACATCATTTTTACACCTTAGAAACAGCCAAACTTCGGCCATTTATAAACCAAAAAGATTGATTCATGCCTTCATTTCAAGCCAACTTGATTACTGTAATGCACTTTTTACTGGGCTCCTGAAAAAAAAGCTCAGAGACTTCAGCTCATTCAAAACTTGAACTGAGAGAAGAGAGCACATCAGTCCAGTTTTAGCTTCCTGTCACATTTAGAATTGATTTTTTGCTCTTCCTCCTTATATACAAACAGCTTAATGGGCAAGGACCAAGCTACATTGCTAAATCCCTAGACCTCCAAGAACACTGGGATCAGCTATTGCTGCTTTATTAAAGATTCCCAGTAACAGCTGTAGGAAAATCAAGGATGCAGCCTTTGTCAGTTACAGCCCAAAGCTGTGAAACACACAACCTGTAGATATCAGAGAAGCAGTGTTTTTAAAATAAAGATTAAAACGTATCTCTTCACCTCCGTCTTTAACTAGCTCTGGAATTCTACACTTTGCTCAGCACTTCTTTTAAATGCTGGTATCATCAATGTTTTTAATATGTATTTATGTTGTGATGCACTTGGTGCATGTTATTTCTTTGTTGTAAAGCACTTTGTGCTACATTTCTTGTATGAAAGGTTTTTTATCATTATTATCATCATCATCATCATTATTATTATTATTATTATTAAGCACTTGGAAGCTATAAACTGAGGGTTTATCTGCTGAGTCTTCAACTACTACAACTAAACAAGATTAGATCACATCATCACATCAGTGAAGCTTTCTGTTTTCGTTTTGCCCTGTGATCCATAAGGCTCCAGACAGACTCCTAACCATCTGGTTCAGAGGAGTCTGGTACAGTTGCCTGTTTGGGTTGGTTAGTCTGGTGTGAGAGCTGTCAATCAGACACTGGTACAGACCAAACAGAGACTCAGACTCTGGTGCAGTTTTTTTGTGGTGTGAATGCAAAGCTGTCACACCACACGGTATGATTTTTTGGTAGATGATGTTTCTACATGGATCTGCTGCTCATGACTAGAACAATTTGTCAAACTGTATCTGACTGATTGACTGGAGGTTAATTTCACAGATTCCTATTAAAATCAAGTTCATGGACCTGCATTAGTGACTGTACTGTACTGACCTTTGGTTAGATTTAGGGAAAGATCAAGGTTCAGATTAAAAGTCCAATGTTTGGCTAATAGTTCAAAGTTAATGATTAAGGTTTGGTTAATAATTAATTATCCAGTTTCTGTTTAATTAACCATCAGCAATAATCATTATGATTTAAGCCATGAGACACATACATGTCGTTTTGGGGCACTTGATGAAATAATGATTATTATGTTTTTCTTAGTAGATCAGACTCAAAAAAGAGTAACTCTTCTAGGAAAAGAAGAAGGAATAAAAAATAATAAAAAATAACAAATGTTTTAATAAAATTACATTTTAATGAAAAATAATAAGGCTTACTAAGATTCAGATAAAATGAGCAGTGGCGGGGCGCCTCGTAGTTCACCTGGTAGAGCGTGTAGAGACTCCTCTCTCACTCACAAAAATGGATCCATTTTGACACATGCATAGCTGAGTTTAGCTAGCCAGATGTTTGCAGTTATTTTTTTCTAGTTTATTTTTTCTCACGCTGTGCCTTCCCTGAAGTTCAAGTGCACCTCACAATTTGAAAACCGCTGTGTTAGACAATGGTTCACTGTTTAGTTCTAACCTAGTGTCCAGATGGAGACACTATTATCCTCTGTAGCTACAGAAACCAAAGTCTTATAGATAAGGATGTGGAGAAAAACCATACCTTAGAGAGATCTGCCCAAAACCAGTTCTAGTCAAGGATGAGTGAAGTAGAGGAAAGGGCAAGACAGATGTTATATTAATAAGGTAAGGATATGTGAAAATGACCAGGCTATAGTGACCAATACAGTCTTCACACATAGGTTTAGACTACAGACCAGCCTTATTTGAGTAAGGTCCACAAGGTAAGGTAAGGTAAGGTAAGAGTGTTGTAATCATGTGATACGCCCTGTAGGACCAGACATCTTCAGAATTCAGTGTAACACTACAGTGATTCAATTACTTTGTGCTGCTCATCATTTTCTCTTTGGCACCACACTTTCAATAAATTTGTCTTTCAGAGACATCTGAATCTGAACTCCTAGTGAATGTCCTCTGCTCACAACAATTTCCACCACACCCAGCAGGCGACTGTTTTCATGACTGTTGTGTGTTAGCTTCACAGTAATTAATAAAGAGCAGCACGTCCTGTCAGAAAGTAATAAAACCTTAGTTACACATTGGGAAAAGTAGAAATAAACAGCCCAGTCATTGTCATTTACACAACACACTTTTTACCCACTGAGTTGAAGTTGGTGTAAAGTTCATGTTGACCAGCTGCTCTTCTGTGAGAGCTCACCACCTCCTCTTAGCAGTAAGTATGCAGTGACAGCCCTCAGTAGTTAGTACACGCCCAATTCAAGCACTGCCCCCACCCACACACCTCAGTCTACCACCCCAAGTCCCCACACACAGGCTTGAATTAGGCCTCCTCTGTCGCCCGTGCAGCTCCAGGCATCTCCTAATGACACAGCAGCTGATCCACCTGCTCTGTAAACACGCACACTCTCATACACACACCCACACTGTGGCTTACACGGCTGTATCAAGGGAGGCTGAAACCATGTGCTCTGATCCAGCCTGTCCTCCTCCCCTGCACCTACAGCACACACTCCAAGCCTCTGCAGAGACTCCTCCTGCTTATGTTCGTACACCCATCTGTCTGTATCGGATCATGCCCACCTCCTCCTTCCACCCACCCACCCTCATATTTTCACACACTCCTCCCTGAGAACATAACTTTTATTTTTTATTTATTAAATTTTTTTTGTTTCTTTTTAAAATTCTTTACACACTCCACTTCAGCCGATTAGTGCATTGTTAATGTTTTTCCACGTTGCCATTCCTTCCCTGAGAGAGTCGTCTCCGGCGGGAGCTCATTATCGCTGGGCATGAAGTTGACGGCCAGGGTCCCGACTGATTTGTCACATCCCAGTTACCTCCTGCTGCTGAGCCCAGCAGATTGGGAGTGTTGTTAAGTGGTGTGTGTGCATGTGTGCATGTGTGTGTGTGCGTGCGTGTGTGTGTGCGTGCGTGCGTGCGTGCGTGCGTGCGTGTGTGTGTCTCGGCAGCAGGGGGTGTTGAGGTGTAGTTAGGGGTGGTTGGGGTGGAGGGGATTGTCTAGAACTTCCTGCTCTGGGGAGGGCTGCAAAGTGTTTTCCTATGGTCCATGCTTGTTACTGTCTTGTTTCCTGACGATAATTCCTGTCGGCGGCGAGTCACGTTGCGCATGTTGAGAGCGTTTCCATGTGGCATTTGTCATGTTGCGGGTATTGTTTACAGTGATTCATGCAGTTTTGTTTATGGCTTTGTATTGTACTGTGAAATGGAAATGGGGCTCTGGCAGAGCTTCATCCACTTACAAGATGCATGAGTGGGCTGGTGACTGTGGAAGGAGGGAAACAACAACAAAGGCAAAGATTTATGAGTCAAACAGACATTTTTCAGCATGTTGGCTTCATCAGAGTGTGCACATCAATTCATCCAGAAGCCTGACAACGGTTTCACTAAAGTATTCTGTGTCAGCATTGTGTAATACTTATGGAATTTCCACTTTCTTTTTGTTGTACATTGAAAAAAGGAGGGAAAAAGTTTAGTATTGCATCAATCTAGCCACACATTATGGCTCTTGGATGAGTTTTGTATTGTGTAGCTCCTGGAGGCCTTCAAAATCCCTGAAGGTTGCTGTATTTGACAAATTAAATGAAGCCATAATGGTAAATGACTGAATGAATGAATGAATGAATGAATGAATGAATGAATGAATGAATGAAAGGATGTTTCTGATCAAAAGGCATTCAGGGGTAATTCACCTCTCTCAAGTCCAAACATCAAGGCCTCACTTGTTCCACACCCTCAGGTGAAGGTTTTCAAACAGCTGTAGTTTTAAAATGAATCATCAGGTAATAAGATCACAGGTGATAAAAGGGGTGTCTCAGTCTGACGGACATCCTCAAAAAAAGAAAAAAAACAAAACACGACAACCTGAGCATTTATATTTTGTCAAACAGTGAAAAGTCAGAGTGGGAAGTGTTTGTTTTCAGTAGATTCACTACGCATGGTTAAATCTAATTAAACATTAGTGATCCTCAAAGTGGGTCCAGAGCCAATCAAATAAGGAATAATTTAATTTCACTGTTTCAATTACAAATGTATCTGCTAGTCTCAATTTGCTTCCTGGTGGAGCACAGATGAACACTATAGTCTCGCAGTCAGTGATATACCACAGTGATGAGCTCAAGGTTTACTTTGTGTTAACTGGTTTGTGCTAATTTAACTGAAATTTTGCTTGGGAATATTCTAAATTAATGTGTTTATTCAAACTACTGTACAACAAATGTGGATCCACTCAGTATTAGGGTTTGAGAACTTTTTTGTAGTTGTTTTTCTTCTTTCTGTTGTCTCATCTGCCCTCCTTCCTCAGGCTTTGTCGATTGTGACCTTGGCAAAAAAAAAAAGCCCAAAACCAAACCTTTACCAGGGCACTGTCACATGATAAAACTCGTCTCGTCTCGTCGTCTCCCGCTTATCCGGATCCGGGTCGCAGGGGCAGCAGCCTCAGCAGAGAGGTCCAGACGGCCCTCTCCCCAGCCACTTCCACCAGTTCCTCCGGGAGAATCCCGAGGCGTTCCAAGGCCAGCCGAGAGATATAATCCCTCCAGCGTGTCCTTGGTCGACCTCGAGGTCTCCTCCCGGTGGGACATGCCCGAAACACCTCCCCAGGGAGGCGTCCAGGAGGCATCCTCACTAGATGCCCGAACCACCTCAACTGGCTCCTCTCGACATGGAGGAGCAGCGGCTCTACTCCGAGTCCCTCCCGGATGACCGAGCTCCTCACCCTATCTCTAAGGCTGAGCCCGGCGACCCTGCGGAGGAAACTCATTTCGGCCGCTTGTACTCGCGATCTCGTTCTTTCGGTCATTACCCAAAGCTCATGACCATAGGTGAGGATCGGAACATAGATCGACCGGAAAATTGAGAGCTTCGCCTTCCGGCTTAGCTCCCTCTTCCCCACAATGGACCGATTCAGCGTCCGTATCACTGCTGACGCCGCCCCAATCTGCCTGTCGATCTCCCACTCCATCCTACCCTCACTCGTGAACAAGATCCCAAGATACTTAAACTCCTCCACCTGAGGCAAAGCCTCCCCCCCAACCTGAAGCGGGCAATCCACCCGTTTTTTCGGCTGAGAACCATGGCCTCAGACTTGGAGGTGCTGATTTTCATCCCAGCCGTTTCACACTCGGCCGCGAACCGCCCAAGCGAGAGCTGAAGGTCGGCGTTCGATGATAATGTGACATGATAAAACTGTACTTTTCAATTTTAATTTGAAGGAGCTGCAAGTTCTGCTTTTGCTACATAGCTAACATTCATAGCTAACTATCATTAGCAACTGTTAGCATCAAACTTCATTCCTTACTCACAAAGAGCTGTCTCCAGAGGTGGAAACAAACACCAATGTTAACTCGTCTCTATGGCTTCCAGTCTGTCCTGAAGACGTAGCTGCTCAGAGGACGTATTATAACCTCTTGTCCTGTAAACACAACAATGGTTGAAGCTCTTGTTAAGCAACAATCACCACCACCTGCTTCTGACAAGAAACTACTTTCAGACAGCTCCTTTAAGAAAACAGACAAATGATGGTGTTTTGCCAATAGAGCTGATCAGAAAATGCTTCTATGTCATTCTAGAGGCCAGTTACAAACCAGGCATTTCTGTTCATGCCACATTAATACAATATCAGCAGAATGAAGCACTTCTTACTTGGAGTGTTCACATATTATTCTAAGCTGGTTAGCTGTGATGCTAACCTTGTAGTCTAAGGTCGCATTCTGATCCATGGTGTACATAAACAGTACTCCCTACTCCCTGCGCAGGGAATATCAGTTAAGGGAACTTCCCTCGACAACGCAGACATTATCCTTCCTCCGTGTGTTACCCTGGTAACGTTAATACCTCGGATACGTGTTGCTGCTAGTGTGGACATTTTAAACTACTGAAATAAAATATTGAATTTTGAATACATATTGAAACAAAAAGTGATACCATTACAAAACTTATTCTATTTAAATGTATGTTACTTGTGAATGACTTGAATGGACTGTATTAGTGCTAATAGCCTATCAGATTTTATTTTGGTGGTGTATTTGCAGCCATTAAGCCAAACAAAGTCTGTTGGGAGTACTGGGACATTTTCTGGCGGCCTGACGGACGTCAGGCCCAACTTTCATCTTTAATAGTACAATTGTTAAAATACTTTTAAAAATAATATTTGTATTTGAAGTTTTTTTTTCATATTTGTTGTTCACGGTCAAATGTTTGTATTTTGTAGTCTGGATAATTTTCCTCCCAGATGAATATAATAGGGTTAGCCCACAGAATTAGCAGTCTGATGGTTTGTGTGAAAATGGTGGTCTGGGAGTCAGCCTGAATGATTGTTTCAGTCCACCCTTGCTGGGAACACTGTACTAAACGAATCTGTGATGAGGCATGAATAAAAGTCAGCTATACTTTAAGAAAAGTGATTATTCTCTTTTCAAACTCTAAACAACATTTTAATGACTAAAGAGCTATTGACAGTTCCATCATTGTAAATTGAGCATTGCGCAATCAAACTTTGTTCAAAACTGCAGAACTTTATTTTAAATTCTAGTGAAGATGATTCCAAAGGTAATATAAAGAAATATGTCAGGCTGAATTACAAAGCAATGTGTTTCAAATGATGCACCAAACTGTTTGATGTGATTCTGCAGACATTAAAGCTTCAATATTGTTTTTTGGAATGTTTGATTCGGTGTTTGTGGGATGTGCCTTCACTGAACCATGGTCTACAGTTCAAAACTAAATCAACTAAAAACTGGATCACACTCCCTGTGGGAGCAGATCTACTGGACTGAGGCTGTGTGAGGTGAAACCGCCTCTCTTAGATTCAGTGTTGGCTCACTTAAAATCAGATTTAATTAGAGAGCAGAAGTGGCTAGCGGGAGAGAAGGATGGAGAAAAGGAAGAGAGGACAGCAGGAGCAGGGGACTCAACTATTCTTCTCTCACTAATCCTGTGTATGATTCCTTCCCTCTGCTTGTCCGGCGATATCCCACTTTCCCCCTCTATATGTCTGTCTCGCTTTCACTCCTCATGTCTTTGGAACTGTTGTATCTCCTTTCATTTCACTTTTTCCTCATCTTCCTCTTCCTTCACTTTTAGCTCTGCATCTCTCCCTTTGTCTGCCAATACATCATCCTTCATCCCAAAAGCCTTTTTTTTTTTTTACAACACACACAGAAACCCCCCACCACCACCACACCTTCCATCCCTCTATGACAGCAGACTTTCTTTTATTAAAAACGGGAAACATCAGGGAGACTGAGACCTGCCAGGTGTGTGTGTGTGTGTGTGTGTGTGTGTGTGTGTGTGTGTGTGTGTGTGTGTGTGTGTGTGTGTGTGTTTTTGTGAGTGTGTGAAATTGGCACAGGCCTTGTGGTGTGATATTTCAGCATTTCAGCAAAGAGGCAGCGGCAGATTTTATAGCCTTGAAGATGGATGGATGGATATACTGCGTAGATGAATGGACATATATGCTAAGTGAGAGGAAGGTGTAGTGATGGGGGAGGCAACTACAAGTGAGGAGTGGATGGGAAATGGAATCTGTGCTGTTTTTAGATCTGGATTTTTTCTTCATTCGAAGCTCCACCATAAAGGGTTAAAAGATAATTATGGACTACAATATTTTCATAGATTTGACATTGTACAGAACATATCTTGGCACCAACAGAAATTGAAAGTGGGATGTAAACAGGAAATACTATTATACTATACTATACTCTTTTGGGGGGGGGTCTGACCCCCAAATTCTTTCTTACCTTAAATTGTGTTCATGTTCATGCTTGGAAGAATCTTGTGATACGATTTCAGATACCCTTAAAGTGGACCGTACCATTTCTTAACTTTGATGTTAGTTAAACGTTTCGTCTGCCTACCTCACTCAATCAGTAGCTCCTGTCCTTAACTCTATGCCCCTATGCAAATTGAGACACTGTAGGTAAATGTAAGTAGCAGTAGCTAATTATCTAGCTTGTTTAATACACTTTACTTACGTAGTTTCTAACTTTTGTCTTAAGTTACTATTAACTAACTATTGTTTGCTATTGTTTCCGATGTTAGTTTGTTATTTCATTAGCAATATAACATGTCATATATGATCTAATGTTAGCAAACACTGGTGCTCAGTTATGAGCATTGAGACGATGGAGGATTAGGGGTTGTAGAGATACATTTTGACATCAATATAGTTTGCTTCATGTCTTTGCCTCCTCCAAATGGAAAACATTTGTTAAAGACTGAACAGTTCATCAATTTAAATACCAATAAATAATCAACCGATAAACTGATAATGAGAAGAATCAGTAACTAAAGGTCTTTAAAGGTGTGTGTTGTGTGTTGTTGGGTGAGATACTCAGCATCTTTCTGTCTGATACACAACTACTATACCAAACCACACACACACACACACACACACACACACACACACACACACACACACACACACACACCGTTATGCATAAATGAGGCTCTTCACATAAACAGTGAGACAGTAGTGAACATGCAACACACTCGGAATGTCTACATGTAGTGTGTGTGTGTAATGGTGTAATGGTGCTGATGAGTGTGAAAACTGTGAATGAGCACAGCTGTGAGCACACAGGCTAGAGTAACCAGCGTACTCACCAGGCCTCACACACACACACACACACCTACACACACACACACACACACACATACACACACACACACACACACACATACACACACACACACACACACACACTCACAGACCAGGGGAGCACATCTTAGTGTCCTTTCACTGTTTCTTTGATGAAGCTTGCTTACTATTTCTGTGTGTGTGTGTGTGTGTGTGTGTGTGTGTGTGTGTGTGTGTGTGTGTGTGTGTGTGTGTGTGTGTGTGTGTGTGTGTATCAAATGGACAGATGTCCCCACTCGCTGTCCCACAGATGGGCCCTGTGATGCCACAGTGTCCTTGTCCAGGATTCACAGGATGCTTGGACACTCACACGCAAACTGAACCCAACTGGGCCCACTGCTGTGTGTGTGTGTGTGTCTGTCTGTATGTTTGTGTGTGTGTGTGTGTATATATGTGTGTGTGTATGTGTGTGTGTGTGTGTGTGTGTGCGTGTGCGTGCATGCGTGTATGTGTGTGTTTTGCCAGTGTAACATTGGAGAGAAGACAGTGTCTAGTATAACTGTGTGTAAATCAGAGCTCTGGCAATCTTCTAATCCTTCTGCCACTTTCTGCTGAGACCCTCACTGCACTCACTGCTCACCTGCAATTACACCATTACACGATCTCTCTCGCTCTAACACACACACACACATACACACACGCACACACACACACAGACACACACACTCAAAGAGGTACTTAAGATGATATAAGCCCATAATACCCACTATCTCTGAACATAATGCTGCAAAACCAGATCTGACTGACTGTGTGTGAGCCTTTACATCTGAGTCTGTGTGTGAGAAAGAGACAAAGAGAGAGCGAGTGTGTGTGTGTGTGTGTGTGTGTGTGTGTGTGTGTGTGTGTGTGTCCTTGGACTTGCTGCGAGTTACATAAGTCATGCTGAGGGCCAACATGTCTCCAATCTGCCTCTCTGCAGAGAGGTGTGCGGGTGAAGACACAGTCAATGCCACATAGGTTGAACCAAGGCCACAGGAAGGGCAGATTAAAGGAGCAGTCCACCTCAAACCCAGCACAGTGCTCTGTGTCCACCTCAGGTCATCCATCAGTCAGTCTGATATCTTGTTCACTTGACGCACTCAAGGTGTACTGGTTAGCACTTGCTGGTCAAAGGTCAAAGGTTACTCTGATCTCACAAAACACATTTTTGTGTAATTATGACAAAATACAGTTGCTACAGATTTCAATGATTTAAAAATTTAACCCTATGTTTTTGACTCTGAGGAAAAACATAAAAAACAGTCAAAGGACTGGCAGCAGCGGCTGCCAAACAAAAAATGTAAAATTAAAGTAAAATAAAGTCTAAAAAGAATAAATTTACCGAAAAGTTTCATTAATGTTTCTACCGAGAGAAACTGTTATTTTACAGATTTTTCCTATATTCTGATCAAACACCTTCAAAATCATGATTCCCTTCAAGTTTCTGCAGAGAAAAGCTGTTATTTTACAGATTTTTCCAAAATGATTGTGATCAGACACCTTTAATACAGTGATGCCTGGGGCATCGTGTGGTGTAGTGGTCTAAGCAGGCTCCCCATGTGTAGAGACTACAGTCCTCGCTGCAGTTGGCCCCAGTTCAAGTCCCACATCGGACGGCCTCTGCTGCATGTCATTCCCCCTCTCTCTGCCTCCCCATTTCATGTCTCTCTACTGTACTATCAAAATAAAGGCATAAAAAAGCCCCAAAAAAATACAGTGATGCCTCATAGCTCTGCAGAGAAAAACTGTTATTTTACAGATTTTTCCTAACTTATTACAATCAAACACGATCAATAAAGTGATACCACTAAAGTTTCTGCAAAGAAATGTATTCCTAATAATAAAATAAAGTGTCATTCAATTAAATATTAACACATGCTTAATATTGTAAAGTTGTTTTGGAAGACAAAGTAAAAAACATTGTGTAAAACAGATTAAAATCTTCTCACACTTAAACTTGCAGTATTTGTGTTAACATTTAATGTTTAAGTATGTAATGTTAACAACCTGTAGAAGCACAATCTAAATACAATATTTAATTATTCAGATTCAGATAAATTTTTTATATTTCTCATAAAGTATAATATACTGAAAAAATTCAAATTAAATTGTCTTTCAACTTAATTACAAATAAAATACACATCACTATTGACTTTTATTTAATATATTCAGATGTAAATTTACAATAGCAATCAATTATTCACAAATAGTTCTTCAGAGCCCCCCAGGGTGATTTGAAAAACTAAAACTGGCATTTCTTCATGGTGTGAAGATTCAGTTTTATCTTGTTTTCCACAATATTCTCCATATAGTTCTGACAACACATGTGGACAAACATTATACTATCTTTTATGTCAGAATCCCAACTATACATTGTATTAATAAGTAAAAAAGAAATAACACTGAGATTCACAACAACAAATTTTATTTAAATTATCTGTACTGACAAAGAATGCTCTGACATTCTGTGACTGCATTCTGATGTTCCACCTGGCTAAACATCAAACATCTGAAACTCATTTTCAGAACACTCTGCTTGTGCTAAACAGGCATGCTGTGCACCCACCTATGTAGGCGCATATTGACATTGTGTCCTTTACATGCTGACGTGCTGTCGTCACTGTAGTGTCTCATCGCCAGTCACTGGAGTTTCTGTTACCGGTAGAATTTATTACTGCTCTATCTGAACACAGTTAATGTTGTTGTTTTCTTCATTACAGTGACTAACTATCTGCTGTACATTTAAACTTACCAGTTCTGCTCCAGCACCCACAGCTCTCTGCTGCTTTTAGTGAATTTCACTGATTCCGCATTTGTTTACATTCTATTCAGAACTGATTGTTAGTTTAGCTTAGCAGCTAGCTCTGGCTTCTCTCTCTCCCTTGCTCAGTTGGTCTCATACAAATTAACTTGTACATAAGAGTGTTTTCGTAGCTTCAGAATGTTGGATTGAGATGTTTATTACAACTTCAGCGATTCTCAGTCACTTCACTCATTTACTTCTCATGCCGAGTTTGTTTAAGCTTTAAACCATCTGAAAACACATACTAGCAACACACAGTAAAATTAGCTACTTCTACAAAAAAATGCTATTATGGCTAGCGCGCTAATCGGGGTTAGCTTTTCACTTTAACACACGTTAATGAAGCATTATAAACATACATACTTAATGACATTTGTTTAGCCATCTATAGCATTATTTAATCAGAAATAAACAACATGAACTCAAACAACATCACAAAAATAATAGAGTAAATGTACCTGATATTTTTGCATTATGTAAATTCGCGGAACTTCTCTTAGGTGACCAAACATATTCCGTCCGTTTCCTGTTTGTCCATATTCCAGCTCTCCGTTAATACCCTACAACTCAAATTCTCTCAAAATAAGAATGTGGCAGATATAAAATAATCCAGGTAACAGATGACTGAGTAGCAGTGCGGAGTGTGGACACCCAACAGCAGCCACTCAACACGTATTTTCAAATTTGACCGGTGAGAGGCGTGCACAGTTGTCAGTTGCCAACAATAGGAAAATATTATTTGTTTTAAAAGAAAGTTTTATTTGTATATACGTTTTATTTGTAGGCTATTTCATTTTGACCAATTAGTTCAAATATTGTTTTTGTAGGGTATGAATAAAAATTTAATAATATATGGTAAAGTTTTATTAATACCTATGGGTTTATAGAGACACACACACACACACACACACACACACACACACACACACACACACACACACACACACACACACACACACACACGGTACAGTATACTAAAGATCTAGTTTATTGAACAAGGTTCCCTGAGCTGTTGGAATCAGGTGGCCGCAGCAAATGAATTGGTCATTGTCAAATTGGCACTGTTTTCTTTTATGGTATATGGCGCATGCACAAATATACACTCACAAAGTCTAGTCAACTCTGATTACTAATACAAAGACATGCGCATTTAATTAATTGAGGATTCTAAATTGTCCATAGGTTTGAATGTGTGTGTGTGAGAGTGTGTGTGTGCCTGTGTGTGTGATTGTGTGTTGTTGTTGTGTGATAAACCATTTTCCTGCTGTCCTTCCAGTACATGCTTGGATACATTCCAGTACCTCAAACTTTTTTTGTTTGAAGTTTGAATGTTTGATGTAATGAAAAAAAGTTTGCTACATTTGCATCCAGAATTACAAAGTTTGAATGTAAACATGCACATAAATGTAAAATTAATAAGATTATCCTAAAATTACAGAGAAAAATCTTAAATTGTTAGTATGGACATTAACCTTTAAAATAACAAGCTACATTTTAAATTACAGATAATTACTGTCATTTTACAGAGATTTGTATGTAATTTAAGAAAGCAGAAAAAATACTGTATTCATCATTATTGGCATAATGCTTAGAATAAAAGTTTGGCTGTTAATTCACAGATAATTTCTCTAATTTTACAGACTTTTGTACACAATTTTAAAAACAGAAAATTACTGCAAAATTTTTAGAGTTATTTTCCATAAAATTTGGATTTTTTTATAGTGTACCTCACTACCGTGCTAGGCTAGTTAGCAAGATAGTTCACAAGTTAGCAAACAAACCCTGTCAATTGAAGGGTTAGGGGTAGCAATTGACCATATTGTGATTTCAATATTTGGATTGAGTCTTGACAGTCAAACTTGTGTCTTTATTGTGCCAAATGATTTTGAACCATCAGCCTTCATCACAGCAGTTTTCATACAGTAGCAGGGAAAGCACAGGTGGACTAATGACATTAACAGGTAATTACTGCATTTCAGTACAGAAGGTTAATGGTTAGTTACACCTGTGTCTGTCCACTCAACATGTCTGCTGTGAAAAACCTCACATTTCCTGACAAGCAGACCCAGACCACAGAGCAAAACATAACATGATGATGATGATGATGATGATGATGATGATGATGATGATGGTGATGCTCAAAACGATGGGAAAAAAATAATCTCACATCATGATCTATTTAGTAACTTCAATCATATCACATGGTCTTCATCATCTGTCTGTAAAGTAAAGTAAGTGGAAGTTAGAGGTAAATGGAGTGAGGTACAAACGCACACATACACACAAACATTGAGAGTGAGGAGAGTGCTGGAGGCTAGTCTCTGACACATCTCTAATCCTCCTTGTTATCAGTCAGATATACTGTTCCTTCCAGCTCTGTCTTCCTCTCCATCCCTCCATCTTTCACTGCTTCTCTCCCTCCTGCCTCCACTCACCTTCTTCTCCCTCCTTCTTCATCTCCCACAGTAGACGTTCACCCATAACCTCATAATTTTCTCTATCAAATCTGAAGTTTGTCTCTGTGTCTGCCATGTCTCTCTGTCTGTCTCTCTGTGTCTCTGTCTCCTTCTCTCGCTTCCTGTGTCTGTATCCCTGCTGAGACGACCCTCATGTGTGTGCTAGCCGACAATTATACATCAAAGTCAGTCAGAGAACCGAAGAGCAAGTGTCTGTGGTGGATTTGACTCACAATAAATAATTAAATTGAAGAACTGTCTCTTTGCTACATGAATAAAGCTCTCTCTGACTTGATAACCTGCTGTGCTGAGCTGGCCAATCGAGTCAGACTCTCACATGCTTGCCATGTACCACCACGGGCTATGTAGCGCTGAAGCACACGTGTTCTGTGTGTTGAGTTATAACCATGAAATTTGCCGAAACAAGCACGATTAATCTCATTGTATGTGTTTGTGTGCGTGTATGTGTGTGTTGGGGGATTGTAGGCAGCCATGGGAGCCTCTGCTTTCAATCGCTTTCATTCTTTAACTTTGTTTTGTGTATTGATCGATGTCTTGTTGTCTTGTGTTTTGATTCCTTGACGTTTCAGGTCAAAGAAATGTTTTCATGGCTCTGACACTTTAACTCTACGCTGTTGTCTCTGGTTTACACGTCCAAACCTTTTCTTTTCCATCTCTCCTGAATGCCTGTGGCTGTCTGTAAGTCTCAAGGCATAATGATGGAATAACATTTATTGGAAGTTGTAGTGGGAGGACTTTATAATTACTTTGTGTGGATCAATACAGGAGCCTTGTAGCTGTAATTACTTAGTTGGAGGTATAAAGTTGTGAGAGAAGATAATGTGTTCACTTTGACACACAGCTTGTTTTGGCTGGAGCAGATTGTCCAAATTGTCCTGAGTCAACTCATGTCCTCCTGCTCATTTATCCATTTGTCCAATGTCCATGGCACATGATTTTGCCAACCATTCATTGCCAATACAGGAAGCAGTGTGTCCTTTGTATAGTTGGGTAAGGTGAGGGTGTGGAGGGCAGGGTAGGGTGGAAGTCACAGACCTTTATAATAGAGTACTGCACTTGTTTAGCATTTCACTTTATTATCACTTGACTCCACAAATCCAGATTTATGCACTAAAAACTTTATTAATAGTGCCATTCTCCTTTAACATTTTAAATCAGTCATTTGCTTGTGATCATAAATTGTTTTCTTCTATTCATATTGAAGCCACAAAGCTGAAACACATTTATAATTAGTTCCACACTCAGCTGTAGGATCACTAAAGAAGACCACAGTGTTCCTATATCAACCCTCTGCTGGCTCATTGGCAATGGCTTCCTGTTCAATTTAACATTGAATATAAAATCTTTCTATTTACCTGGAAGGTGTTACACAACTGCAGCATGTATCAGTGAGGTGCTGACAGGTCCATCATGTCACAATAGGCTTAACAGCAGCCGAGAAAGAGGACCAGAACACAGACAAAAGGCAGGATAATGCAGCAGAGAAGCGTTTAGCATATAACAACAGGCTTACTGGCAAACGGGTGGAAGAACTGACAGGTGAGTTGAACAGTCAAATAAGCAGGAACAGGGAATAAGTTAAAAAAAATCTGGAATCAGGGACAAAGGAACAGGATCCCTCAGGCAGATGGCCTGGAGGCAGGACACAGGTGGAACAGGAGACCTCAGGTGAACAGCCTGGAGGCAGGACAGACTGGAGGAGCTGCTTCAGAGGACAGCCTGGAGGCTGGAGTTCTGGAGAGCAGGGCACCTCAGCTAAAAATTTCAGGTGGACGGCTGCAAGCCCGAGCATACAGGTGGGGAAGAAGGCAGGACTGCACTGATACCACTTGGAAAAACGGGAGTGGAGGACAGTGAAAAGTTGTCTATTGCCACTGACAGTCATTATGATGATGACCACTCCATACACCTGCATGAATATGATTGGACATTACAAGTCAGCTGATAGGCCCACACATGGTGAGTAAGTGAGCCAGTGACTGTGAATCATTATTTCTTTGCAGACTCAAAGCAGCAGCTGAGAGGATAACCTGGCCTCAGGCTCAGATGTTGTAGTGAACATCTGAATCTCAGTCTGTATCTGAGTTTGAATCTGAGTCTGAATCTGAATTTGAGTCTGATTCTGATTCTGAATCTAAATCTCAGTCTGAGTCTCAGTCTCAGTCTGAGGCTCCTGCAGGCAGTATCATGTGGCAGATGATTTATCAAAGGCTGTTAGACACAGATATCAGACAGACATGTCTGGAAATAAAAAATATAATAAATATAGACAGGCATGAATGCATTTGCAAATACGCACCTTACCTCACGTGCTGCATGGATAACAAAAGAACATCTTTTCACAAATGTGTGTGTATGTGTGTGTGTGTGTGTGTGTGTGTGTGTGTGTGTGTGTGTGTGTGTGTGTGTGTGTGTGTGTGTGTGTGTGTGTGTGGGGGTATTCACCGCTGTGCTCCACTCCGCCAACCTGCCTCCCAGGGTTGTTAAGTCATCAGTAGTTAATTAAATCTAGCAGAGGTGATCACGGATGAGTGTTTTCACTGCGTTGGTGCATGTAGTGATTAGTATGAGGTCTGTATTGCACATTAAGATGGTCCTGTTACAGTAATCCTCCTTCATTGTGAAATCCCATAACATGGGACATTGATCAAGTTTAATTTGCCTGAAACAACACAAAACAACGTGAGACCAAACTCCATTCAAAAATCTAAATTAATTCTGTCCCTTTTAATGCCAAAAAGTTACATGCAACATATGTGACATATCTGAAGTATGTTTGTTTGTTTGTTTGTTTGTTACTGGAACAGAACAAGGAAGAATATGACCAGTACTATTTCTGTAAGTAATGATAATGATATTCACTATTTGGCATTCAACAACATGCTTTTTTAAAGATAACACAGAATAATAGTCATAATAAGAAGAATATAACAAGAATATAAATAAATAATAAATACATAATAAATACACTGTATAATTTAAATAGTGTATATGGGGGTGTTGGGAGAACCAGTGTTTTAGATAAACAGTGGATCAAATGAACATGTATAATGTGCAAGACTCTTCAGAGTGCTCCAGCATTTGTTATTCCATGGCCTGCACCTTTAATGTCTCGCTGCTCTCATCCACCTTGTTTCCAGCCACAGCAGCTTTTTTCAGAGAAACATCTGTAAACAGCCCCTTTCCTCTACCTGCTGGAAAGCAGACAGACTCAGTCAGAGAGCAGCTGGTCAACACAGTGGAGCATTTAGCAGCTAAAGAGGAGCTGGTGGAGTCCAAATACAGAGCTAAAAGAGAGGGGTACTGTACTGAGATTCATCAGGTGGACAGAAAACAGAAAATCAAGGAACAACTGTGTGCTGAATTTGTAAAGAGCAAAAATATTTGCTAATATTTATCCCTATTTACAGCTAGTTACACTGCCACCAAGTGGCCAATATACCTCGTTCACAGGCACATTTTGATTGGTATTAAAAAGTATTACTTCTTTGTCCAGATCTCTCACTCTCGTCCCTGCTGGACCTGAGTGATGGTATCCTGAGGTCCAACAGGGACGAGAGTGAGAGATCTGGACAAAGAAGTAATACTTTTTAATACCAATCATGGGGTAGTAGCCTGGTTGAGAGAGAATTTTTTTAAATCACATGATCTGATTTTAAAAAATTCCTTCTCAAGCAGGCTACTTCCCCGGCAGCAGGTTGTTTCCTCACAAACGAGAATGAGAGAGTGAGTGAGAGAAAGACAGGGGGGGAGAGATGGAGTAGTATGTCAAGAAGAAGTGTGGAGAGTGGAGGAGGAGGGGAGGAGGGATGAGATGATGTGGAAAGATGAAGAGAGAATGAGGGAAAAGAGAAGAAGAGAAGCACCTTGCAGCCCTCAGCAGAGCCATTCAATGATTCATGTACTTACTCCAGTGATATCAGTGGCCTACACACACTCACACACACACACACACACACCCCCCCACACACACACACACACACACACACACACACACACACACACACACACACACACACACACACACACACACAGTGATTCATGCAAGCTCAACAACTTAAGCAGAGAGCTGTACATTGACCTGTTTGTCTTAAAACCTTAAATGCATTTTCGATTGTTAAGTTTGACTTTTCCTCCAGTCCTTAAGAGAATTGTGGCAGTAACTTTGAGTGAGTGTGAAATTAACGTAATGGCTTGAACGCTGTTGTTTTCCTCCCAGTGTGCAGGCTGTAGATGCCCGGGGATTGAAAACTCTAAAACAAACATCTGTTTTCTCCTTCTTTAAAACCCATAACAAATACAAGCCTGGTACATTAACAGAATTTTTAATATGCTCTGTGCTTTGCCTGATTTTCCTCCTCTAAATTAACACAAATTACTGGTGCCATTTTAATCCCTTACCTGATAAAAAACATCATTGTGGAGCAGGGATATTCTCTGTGGAATTACATTCCGTTAGCCTCACGTTTGTTCAGCAAACACAGGACTGGTTCCCTCACACGGAGACGCTGCGGTCAGTTCCCTGGGAGAGATAATCTCTTTTTAGTAACAGTGATGGAGACGCCTACAGTCAGCATGGTGGACACCACAAAATTAGATATGAACTGTTTGAAAGAGACTGACGCCTTCTCTCACAGAGTGATTGATAGCACCAAATTAAAACAAGTTGGGGTACTTTATAAAGGATACAGCAGTTGACAAAATGACAGACTGATCATCAGGGTTTTAGGGATACTGCATGACAAAGTTGAGCTGATGATTCTTTTTTCTTTCCAAAATTTACAGGCAATTATACTTTTTAATTTAAGGGAAGTTTTCTGAAGGAACAGGAACTCAAAAGTGACTGAGATCAAAAAGAGTTTGCTTGTTTGTGCAGTGAGAGAATTTATAAGTGGTTTTGACTGTTTTAACCCATTAACTATTGATTATTGACAAGAATCTTCAAAAGCATATTCAGTTTCAAGAGAACCTTACAACCTCATTGATTTCAATTCATTAAAATACACTATGAAAATCACCTTTCAATCAATCCAAAACATTCAACACAGTCATTCTATATTTGTTTATTTTTGTCAGTTATAATAGTATAGCAAGGTAATGCAGCTAAACACTCAGCTACAGTTACATTATCACATGATAGCTTTGACGGTTTCAGTGTTTGATTCCTCTGCACTTAATTTTCTGAACACAGAGCTCTGAATTTGACTGTCAGCTGACTCTCAAACACAGGGGCCCTACTTTAACAAGCTAATCACATGGTCTAAAGTGCATGGAGCCTTTAGAGCATGTCCATATCCACTTTGCTAGTTTAACGGCAGAAAAAACGGTGGTCAATCGCACAATCAATTTCCGCTGCCTCAAGATGACAATGTGCCTGACTACACCTCATTTTAAGACCAACACGCCCATGGGCGCTCAAATTGGCGAGAGTGTATTTGCTATTTAAAGTACTTGGGCGCTGGACGGGAAAATCACAACTATGTCGGTCTGAAACAAGCAAAGACACTAGTGTTGTGCTTGGCATGGATGCAACATGGGACCTAGGGTGTCGGCGTTCCCAGACCAGAAGAGATATATAATCTCTCCGGTGTATTCTGGGTCTACACAGAGGCCTCCTGCCAGTTGAAAATGCCCGGAAGACCTTCAGTGGAAGGTGCCCAGTAGGCATCTTAATCAGATGCTTGAACCACCGCAACTGGCTTCTTTCGACACAAAGGGGCACAGCTCTACTCTGAGCTCCCTCCGAATGTCGGAGCTCTTCACCCCATCTCTAAGGCTAAGCTCAGCCACCCTATGGAGGAAACTCATTTCAGCTGCTTGTATCTACAATCTTATTCTTTCGGTCCCTGCCCAGAGTTCATGACTATAGGTGAGGGTTGGACAGTAGATAGACTGGTAAATTGAGAGCTTTGCCCTCCGGCTCAGCTCCCTCTTCACCACAGCGGTCTAGTACAATGCCCGCAAGACCCCAAAATACTTAAACTCCTTCACTTGGGGCGGAAACTTGGTCCCAGCCCAAAGGAAGCAGTCCATCATTTTCTGGTAGAAAATCATGACATCAGACATGAAGACACCCTCATCCCAGCTGCTCGGCTGCAAACCACCCCAGTGTGTGCTGAAAATCTCATTCTGGCGAGGCCAACAAAATCTACATCATCTGCAAATAGCAGGGAGGGAATTCCAAGGCTTCCAAACCAGATATGCTCCTCACCTTGGCTGTGCCTTGAAATCCTGTCCATGAAAATCACAAAGACGATTGGTGACAAGGGACAACCCTGGTGGAGGGCAACACCCACCAGGAACGTGTATATCTTCCCGCCAAGAATATGGACACAACTCACACTTATACAGGGTTATACAGGGACCAGATGGCTCATAGTAACAGCGTTCCCACAGTATCCCTACAAGATCCATAGGTCTTCTTCAAGTCCACGTAGCACATTTATACTGGATGGGCAAACTCCCATGACCCCTCAAGTAGCCTTGTAAGAACAAAGAATTGGTTCACAGATCCATGGCCAGCATGGAATCCATATTGCTCCTTCTGAATCTGAGGTTCAACAATTGGTCAGAGCCTCCATTCCAGCACCTTTCCCCAAGAGGCTGAGCAGTGTGATACCCTAATAATTTGAGCAGATCCTCCAAACCCTTTTTTTAAAATGAGAACCACCAACTTGGTCTGCCAGTCCACAGACACTTTCCCGAACCTCCATGCGACATTGAAGAAGCGTTTCAACCAAGAGAGCCCTACAATGTCCAGAGTCTTCAGCATCTCATGACAGATCTCATCCACTCATGGTGCTTTGGAGCTGGGGAGATTCTTGACTACCTCAGTGACCTCAGCCAAGGATATGGGCAAGGCTTCCACCAAGTCTTCAGACTGTGCCTCTTCCTCAGAGGACATGTTAGTTGGGTTCAGGAGTTCCTCAAAGTGTTCCTTCAACCAGCTAATGACATCCCAAGCCCGAGTCAGCAGATCTCCATCCCTGCTGAAAACAGCCCTGCTTCCCCTTCCTGAGATGCTAGATGGTTTGCCAGATTGAGGCCAACCAGAAGTCCTTCACTAGTTTTTCATAAAAAAATGCATGTTAAAACTTTTTTTAATGTACTTTGGAAAGACCTACATATAAAATACAAGAGTTTTACATGACAAATTTTATTTTACATTTTGAAATTTTTTCTTTTTATGGAGTGATGTTGATAAATTAACACGAGACACCTCTTCTGTTCATCCACTGTGACATTAGGGCCTGGGTTATAGAGTAGTGGAAGTTGCTCCACCCACTTGTCCCACAGTGTCCTGATAGCTGCCAGCTTGTCTCTCTCCCGACTGACAGCCCTCCAGAGACATTGTGGCATGAAATATAGCCCTGCCTGTCTCTGCATCCCACAGACTGGCTGTTGAATCATCCTTTGACTTATAGACCCCAGCCAGGATGAGGACCCCCAAATATGCATGTAAATGCATTTTATCCTGCTCCTTCCACTTCTCCCACAAAACACGCCTTCCTTCTAGATTAGTCATTTCGAGAATGATTTCCTTATTGAGTTGGGCATGACCAGCTCAAAAGCTGACTTAATGTTTGTCACACAAGTCACTGCCATCCTAGTGTGCCCTGGCACTGTCTTTATTATGTTTTCTGCAGACAGTTTTGCCTGACGTATATTTGGGGATTAAGACCACTGTATTTCACCATTTTTTGATGTGAATATCTTGCTTGGAGGAATATGAATAGCAGTTTCCTCATTTGGTTCATAATCAGAATCATCAGACTCAGAATTGACCTCAAGATGGTCTTCATCTTCAGACACATCCTCCTCTATTTCACTGTCATGATCAAAGATGAGTTCCAGAGCCTCCAGGGTTGTCACCTGTTTACTTCTGCTGCTCATTTTGTAAAGCTCTGACAGAGAGCATATCATATGTAGCTGCAGAGTGTAATGTTGGTAGGACTCCTTTGCAGAGAATCTTTATATGTTTTGCCCTCCCCTGCTGAGTGTCCACTCAATGTGGGTGGAGTTTGTCCACAGGAAAAGAAAAGGTTCCCGTCAAAAGTCATAACAACACCTGCATTCTCGCACTTTATAGATGAGGTCAAGAGAATAGGGAGAGGGTGTGTGTGTGTGTGTGTGTGTGTGTGTGTGTGTGTGTGTGTGTGTGTGTGTGTGTGTGTGTGTGATTGGGGTGAAATATGTCTCACAGTTGCAAAGAAACAAATAGGCTTTGACACTTCTGACCCCTTTTACCCTCCACTTTGACGGGGGGGGGGGGGGCATTTATGTGCCCTGTGTTTTTATGTTTTTATACACGCCACTGCTGTATATCCAATAACCCCACTGGGGACAAATAAAGTCATTGATTGATTTGACCTTGACCAACATGATAAATCATAAATGCAGCTGAGTCCAAGCAAACAGAAACCAAACTAGATAAACTACCAAAGATAAAGTTAGAGTCATGTAGACCAGGATATGGACAACCAGGTTTTTCTGTTACGCATAGACATCAAATCCTGAATATGGAAAAAAAAAAGTGTTGTTAACATTTCTTCATTGAAGCAAATCATCCATCTCATGGTGCACTTAAAATTAACTGAAACCAGTGACTGGAAGAATAGAAATTTGGTCCAAATACTGAATATGCTTTGGAAAATGGTTGTAAATAATGTAAAGTGTAAATGATGTGCATATGATAAAACATGCAAAAGTACAATATGGTCCTTTAAGTTGACTTGAACTCCTCCATCTATCCGTTCCTCCAAGCTTATCGCTCGCTCTCTTCATTCTCATGAATCTTTCTCTTTGCTTATCTGCCCCTCTGTTCCAATAAATCACTGCCTGGTTGGTCATTATTGGGGAAAAACTCTTTACCGTTTTTCCTTTGCTCTCTTTTCATCCCTCCATTCACACTGAAAGAGTCGGGAGCATCAATCGCACCGCTGAGCTCATTCCAATTTAATTGAGACGTCCATGTTAAGATGGACATGAATATTACATTCCACAGGCCCTATTAATATGCTAAGGCCAGTTTAAATGTTTTAATATTTGCTGTGTGAATTATTGAAACTGTTTTCATAGGCAGCATCGGATCATTCGTCAGAAATGTTTAGTCTCTGATGTTCAGGAAGTGATGGAATTCTAATCGGGTGCACTCCGGCTGAAGTACGCAGTAATTTCCCATGGTACACTGCTACATGCACTTGACCACCCCTCCCTCCCCTGGCAAACTCAGGGTCACCATTTTTAGCTTTCTTAATTAGAGAGAGAGAAGAAGAAAAGGAAGGAGAGTGTGTGACAGGTATTTCCTCCTATCTTCGGGCCTGTCTTTCTGCCTCCCCATCTGCCTCTGAAGTCCCCAAGCATGTCACATACACATGCACACACACACACACTCTGGAAATTATTCTAAAAAATACTCATCTGATGTTCCACTGAGCACAGACGCATCGGGCACTGGCCATGGCGATAAAGTTGGCGTTTCAAGTGACTGCACTCTGCAATTTAAAAAAAGCCGGCTTCACGGCAACAGACGTCGTCGTCTGCAGTTGCACACACACACACAAATGTGTGTGGTGTGTTGGAGAGGAAGATGGATCGGAGTACAGATTGTAAGTGACATGTTAATTTCTTCTCCGTCACTCAACTCACAGCCAAGGCGTCCGCTATCACAGTAAAGGGACACAAGGCCCAGCCGTCAAGGCTCCTCTCCTTCCTCCTCTCCTTCTTCCCTCCGCTTCCTCTGCCCCGGGTAGTCGTTCATACGTCCCCTGGGTAGCTGTGCATGTTTAGACACAGAAAGAAAAGGAGCTGACAGCTGTTGGTATGGGGCAGCAAAAAGAGAGTGAGAGGTCACACTGGATTTATGATCTTTGCTCTCTGTCTTATGGTGGAAATTACTTCACTTAAGAGTCAACACTTCGGAAATAACTAACAAAACACTAACACAAAATAAAATGTATGTATGTATAGGAGAGAAAACATTACAGGAGTCAGAAAGTATACAGCTCTGTATCAGTTTACAGATTTATAATATTCACACAAATAAGAAATAAAATAAAATGTTTTTCTCTATTTGGTGAAGCAACATAAAAAGACATAACATAACGTAACATAACATAATGTAACGTAATGTAACATAACATGACATAAGGTTCCATGACGTAACGTATCATGATGTAACGTAACATGATGTGACTTTAATATAATGTCACGAAATGTAACGTAACATGATGGCATACATGTTATTGCTATAGATTTAATAATAGACATATATATTTTCATTTATTGAGAGGCAGAGTGAAATAAAGAGACAAAAAAATATAGAAAATAAATAGATAATAAGGTGTTGCTTTTTTTCCCCGTTTCCTCTCCCTCAGGCAGAAAACAGGTGATTCGGGGTAGATGGGGGTAGATGGGGGTAGATGGGAGGGTGGGGGGAATTTTGACCATCCATCGGTGGGAGAAGCATGCAGCAAAACACACAGCTGCTCCCGTGTCACTTTCATAAGACAAACTACCAAAGAGTCAGCATCAACATCAAACATCAGTCAATAAGCCAGATATTTGTGGGAGCCCCTCTCCAGGGCCACGCTGAGTGTGTATGTATTTAAGAATAACACAATTACAGAGAAACATACACACACAGAGGAGCTTACACAGTAAATCAATGAGAAACATTCATGTTACTGTGTTTATGTTAATGTTTTTTCATCATGTTTTCTCACTGTTACACGCCTGAGTGGAAAGTGTGTTAGTTCTGTTTCCCTAAACTCCTCATTTTAATGACCTGTATCATTAATGTAAAGGTCAAAGGTTGTGTAAAGGTCAGGACACGGCACAGTGAACGGTATGACACCTGACCACATCTGACACTGTATATTAACCAAATTATTTGTGTTTCTTTGTGTGTGTGTGTGTGTGTGTGTGTGTGTGTGTGTGTGTGTGTGTGTGTGTGTGTGTGTGTGTGTGTGTGTGTGCGTGTGTGCGTGTGTGTGTGTCTGCAGGCAGCCCTGGTATTATGGTTGGGGTTTCAACCTACCGCGGGGTCAGGCTCTTCTGGACAAGTGGAACCAGGTCCCTGACAACACAGACATCCTGGTCACACACTGCCCCCCACTGGGTGAGACACACATTACAGCACACACAGACACAAACACACACACACACACACCCACACACACACACACACACACACACACACACACACACAGTGCATTCAGAAAGTATTCAGACCCCTTCAGTCTTTTCACATTCATGTTTTCCCTCATCACACTAAACTGAATTCCACATAATGACAAACAGCATTTAAGAATTTTAGAATTTATTTTAAAGTAAAAACTGAAATATCACATTAACACTTTGACTTGACTCTTGAAGTTTAGCTCAGGTACAAGGCTACATTTCCCCTGATTCTCTGTGAGATGTTTCTAGACCTTGACTGGAGTCCACCTGTGGTAAAATCAGCTTATTGATACATTAGAAATCTGTAAACTTTATCAATTTTTCAAAATGCACTAATGCAACAAAAATAAAAAAATAAATGAACTAAAACCCAAGGATTTGATTGAAATTCACACTTTAGTTGACTGAGACAGAAACACTAAAGTTTTTTTTTTCTTATCAATCCATATAATCAATCATATAATCAATTCATAAAAAACTTGAAAATAAGCAGCAGATATGATGATAAATAATAATAGGTGTGGTCTACTTCCCGTTGTAGATTAAATTAGTTATTATTTAATGACTTCAGTTTTGTCTCGTCAACATCTTGTCTTGTACGTATAGCGTGGCACACTTTGTTTTCTCTAAAGACTGTAGATCGTGAATCAGAACAACTAATATAGTTAATCAGTATAAAATATCAATATGATGAGAATGAAAGTTAAACTTGGAAGATCCTGACAACAGGAACTGATTTGAAACAATTCCAGTTACTGCTCACTGACCTCTCAGCTGAACTTTGGCGAAGTCCCGACACCAACAATCAGACAGCAGATAAAGTTTAACTCTGGCCTTTTGGTTTGTACCTTATGTCTTTAATATCAGTTAGCTACAGCTGAAGGTTTTTAAAGATAACAATTACAGCACCACTCACCTGAATGTTTTACATGAGTGTGATAATGTGATAGTACTCTGACAAATACCCATGTCCCTCTTGCTGTCTGATTGATACAACAATACACCTGTAGTCAGAAATATGAAGAGGTGATTCACTGCACAGTTTTTAACATTCATTCACTCTGGGGTTGAGAGAGGATGTCAACTCATTTAAAGTCTAATGTTTACCACACACTAAGACTCTGAAAACACTAAATTCTGACATCCGCTCACATCTAAAGACAATGAGTCATCAGTCATAGAGTTTTAGCCTTACACTATAAGATTTTGTAAAGACTGGGGATCTTACAGATCTTATTATTATTATTATCATTATCACTTTGTATTTATGATTTCCTGTTTTATTTTGCTCCTCCTTTACTTTCACTCACCAACACTGGAAAGTGGAAAGTTTTTTGGTGTGAGGCCGACATAAGTGGAGTCATGAGTCAGTTCAGCTGAGGAAGTCCAGCAGCAAGTCTCTGATTTTGTCAAGAAGCCAAAGTCATCAGAGTTCAAGTCTTGTGACCTGAGATGATTCCACACCTCTGTGAATAGGGAACATTGCAGTGACATCGCTCCACATGTTTTTTTGTTTTTTTTTAAATCGAATGTAAATTCCCCAGAGGACATGACCACCGTGTCCTCAACAGTAGTCAACAAGTATGTCAACACACACACTCACACATACAGTATGTATTGTACATGCACCATACAGATACATGCATATCTACCTACTGTACACACTGTCTGTGGATGGTGAATGAGAGACAGCAGTGAAATGACTCTAATAAATTTCGGATGAATCATCCTCGTGTTGAATGGATGAGTAAAAGGTGAAGGTGATCAAAGCAGTGACTCACAGTCCAGTCAGCTCATCCCGTCCCCCTCCCCCCACCATTAGCCCTCTCAGTGATCACCTCTCAGCTGCTGCATGCTTTCATCCTCACACACACCAACATCACAAGAGTCTGAACAAACACAGATGCTGGCGTACAAGCTGACTGACATCCTGGACACACTTCTCTGTCTCGACCACTTACACACAAGCAGACAGAGACACACACACACACACACACACACTTTCACACCTCATCTCCCGCTGCAGCTGTGGTGTTCAGATGAGTGTGTGTGATTGATTTCTGTGTCTGCGTCTCGGCTCCGAACACAGCCATTTATTTTCCATTCAGCTTAGCCAAGTGTCTCCATCTATCTGCTTGTAAGCCACCGGCATATGGAGCAGCTACAGCAGGCTACTAATGCATGAGACGTGCGCACACACACACACACACACACACACACACACACACACACACACACACACACACACACACACTCACACATACATGCAAAGACTCAGTGCAAGACTGATGCGAATGGTACGAGAGAGACAGAAAGAAGGAGAAAGGCAAAAAGGAATGGAGGACAATAAAGCTACAGGAGACAAGAAAAGACATCCATTTTAAATATATCTTTGAAAAAGGAGAAACGAAAGATGCACAAGAAGGTGAAGGAAAAATAAGTGTGATCAAGATGTTTCGCACTGCAGCAAACGTCTTTTATGAGGCGCGATAAAGCAGCAAATCGGTGGCTAGAGAGGAAAAATATGGCCTCTTTATCTGGCTGTGAGAAAGAAGTTAACAGCAGAGAGAGAAAGAGAGAAAGTGAGACAAAATGAGTGAAACAGGCTCAGTGCCCAAAGCAGCAGCTGCTTTGAAACAAGTGGCACTTTAGAGCAAACTACCCTGAGACACAAAAAGCCCTCGTAACTTCTCACTTCACTTCAACCATCTCCCAAGGCTTGTAAAAGAACGCACTTACAGTTTTAAGGCATTATATACCTGAACTGATACGTAAAGTGTGTTTTTACAGGTAGACACATTCAGAGGACAAAGGAGTCAGACATTTTACTGGCATGACTGATTCACTGCCAGCTGAGAACATGGAAGTTTTTATGTCTGTGTTATGTATGAGAAGGTCCATTAACTCTGAGATTTTTAGCACTCTGGTAATAAAAAATAAAAAACTGTAAAGAATCTTAAAGTCATCCCTGAAGAGGTTTCTCTCTTTCCCTTTCTTTTTGCCCCTGAAGATCAGCTGGAAGACAACAAATCATAAGACTGACTTTTCTTCACTGTGGGCATATCCAATATGCCCTTTAGGGCTGGAGATTTTACATGGACTAGCCCTTGAAGTAGCAATCTTGAAGATTTTCATTTAAATAAATGTCTGGTAAGTCACTGTCTGTTACCAAATGAGGTAACACAATGGTGACTAAGCCTATGACCCACAGACGAAAGTATTGCAATATTTATATAGCTGTTTGTATATTATGAACAGGGTGTCTGAAGCCAGTGGTGGGTGATCCAAACCGACAGCAGAATGCAGACCTATGTCGTGCGCAGCATAAAATCAGATCACGGTTCCTCAGAGTAAGGTGGAATACCTTACTTACCTTACCTTTTTTACAACAACAATAGTTTGTTTTGCTGCCCTCTTACAACCAGTAACTATAGCAGTCAACCAGGACTGAAATCTTTAAGATGGAATTGAGACTTGAGACTTGGCTTGGACTAGTCATTTAAGACTTGAGATTTGACTTGGACTACCTAAAGACATGACTTGGACACTTTAAGACTTGAGACTTTAGTCTTGTTTCACTTTCTTTCCCTTTTTGATTATTTGTGCTTGTGTTAAATTCGCTTTCTTTTTCTCTCTTCCTGTGTTTACTTTCTTACTCCTGCCTGGGCTGAGCGACAGCAGGCGGGGAAGATGGAGACATGAGCTCCTCAGTCATTTTATTTCTCATAGTTGATGCTTTTATTGACTCAGCATCAGTGGCATCCCTCCTCCACAGAGTAGCCACTAAATCATATACAGTCCCCGCTTCATCCTTGTCACACACACTGTGAAGTCTGCATCTGTGTGTGGCTGTGATGGATCTTTATTTTCCACGGCTGCTTTCTAAGAGTCTCTTTTATTTTGTGCTGCAATGTGCAGTTTGCCATTAGACAAGGAATCTGAAATGAAGAGCTTCACCCTAAAATGTGATATATCACTTTTTGAAGGGAGATGATATTTATAACATTCCTGAAGATACTTTCATCCAATCACCACAGCACCATCAAAAATCACACCAACACCCATTAAATGCATTATTGATATGATCAAAACATTATTGCTTTCAGTAATGATAAAATGAAAAAAGGATAAAAGGAAACAGGTCATTGTTATTTTTTCATGACAAATATTATAACACATTTATTCCAGTGGAAAGCTTCTGTTTCACCACCTCGTTGTGTCATTGTTGGGCCTCAGTTCTTCATGTGACCTGCTGCTGTTTGCCACCTCAGGAAGAAGCTTGATTGTCATGTGACTGTGTGCAGGTTTCCTGGACTGGGTCCCAAAGAAAATGCAGCGTGTCGGGTGCATGGAGCTCCTCAACACAGTCCAGAGGAGAGTCCAGCCCAAATTACATGTATTTGGACACATTCATGAAGGTACGTACATCTTTCCAACACACAGTACAGGGTCATGTGATACATTTTCATTTGTACAGAAGGTAAATTGTTTGTTTAAATACAGAGAGTTGGTTAGTTGTTGTCATGAGAAATAGAAAATTTGATATTCTGTGAAAATGTATTTGCTTTGAGTTCATACATATTCACAAATACAAAAGTATGCTCTACAGTATAATACTCCAGTTTGACTGTCAGATGCTTTTTTCTGCTATTCTGTTATTTTCTGTTGTATTATTATTATAATTGTTATTGTTAGTTATTGTTATTGTTATCATTATATTAGTGTTTTTCTTCCATTCACCTTGAATTGTATTTCTTTTCTATGTAACAACCAAACAATATTTCATTTTAATATAATTATATTATTTCTTCGGGTAACATTACAACTTTTGTAAATCCAAAGGCTCTGACTGTGAATAAGGTCTCAGTGTTGGCTCAGGTTTGATTTAAAGTTTTTACTACAGCCCTGGTACACACACACACACACACACACACACAAACACAAACACTTGTGATTGATACTGTTTCCTCATGAGCGTGTGTGTTTTTAATTAGAGTACAGTTGAACCATTTTTCCAGGCTGACATCGAAAGGCAGCAGTTTCCACACATGAGTCAAAGCTGAGATGCAGGGACAGCGTCAGGGCTGGGGTCTCAGGGCTGAGGTGAGGGGGACCTGGCTGGTGATCCTGAAGACAAGAGAGACTGCAGGCAAATAAACTAGTTAACAAACAAACAAGGCAGGTTAATTCACTGAATTCACCATCATAGTCTATTATAGTTGTTTTAAACTGAATGAAATCCTCTTAGATTTCAAAGCCATGTAATCTGGAGACATTATACATCAGTTTTTATGAATAAAGGTATTAAAGTGAGTATTAGAGAATAGCTGAGCTTCCATGTCCCTATCAGTATTTCATCCAGGCCAGCGAGGGCAGAGAGGCCATCTCCCAGAACTGAGGACTGCTTTTTTTGGGGTTATCAGGTCAGTGCTGGGCCCCAGGAGCAGCAGCCCCCCATCAGAGAGAACCAGATTAGAAACTAGATCAGATTTTACAAGAGGAGAAATGGGATGAAAGTAGCCGCTCTCTTCATTAATGTGGAGAAGGAAGGTAGAGAGGAAGAAATGATTCTGTATTCTGTGTTTTGTATTCATGTATTCCACATTTGAAAGGACCAACACACATGCACAGTTTTGTTCCAGGAGTGACACCTACACTTAGGAAATCCCTGATAGTTAAACTGTAGTACTTTGTGAAGCAGAAGTTAACTACATCTCATAAAGTGGCAGCACTTTACATCTATGTTGATCCAAAATGCTTTTGAAGCAGAGGGAGTCGTGTTAGTATCTCACTCTGATGCTGTACATGTAGAAAAGAGTTTTCCTCCTCTGCTGATGCTGAGGCTAATTACTGTTGTGTGTTGTGCACGTTTCAACTCTTTGGTTGTCCCCATCAACTACTGCATTACAACTGTTATTCTCCATGTGGTACACAATATGTCTTCTTTGATTGAATCTGGGCATTTGACACATCAGACCTGGTCCAGATCAAAAGCCACCAGACTTAGACTTGTCAAATCTGGACTACATTAACAAGGAGTGTTGAGACTGGTTAAAACACCAATTAAGATTTGTGAAACCCTTATTCCATATGTGAAAAACAAGGTTCACTGGTTTGTTTCCATCTAAACTGCATCAGCCCAGGTCTAGATAAAAAAAAACACAAGAATTAGACCTCTCAGATCTGACTAGAATATCCCAGAGAAGCTAAGAACAATTTGTGAGATCTTCATTCTTTTTATGTAAACAGAAAACAGTGATTTCATTTATTTTACCATATACGTATCACAGTGGACCAGGTCTAGATCAAAGAACATTTCACCTGGACTTATGAAATCGAGATCAGGGTCACTGTTTAAAACACAGATTTGTGAAACCTGTTTTGCAAAAATACATTGAATAGTTTCTCACTATGTCAAGACTTTAACCAGAATGTTGGACACCTTCACAACAATATGTGGTGAAACAAGCTAAGACTTGGTGGCTCAGGATTATAAGTGAAGTTTCCCTTAACCTGCTGTACCACTCATTCTGATTGATCACCTACACCATCATTACTGACCAGAGGAAACCTCTCTGTTCATGATTGACTCTGTGCTCTAATGGATCACAGTGGGTCCATTTTAGTGAGATGTCCTTATATGATTAAAGCAGTAGGCTTGCTAAGTTTTACTATTTGTTTATAGTGATGATAGTTAAAGAGTTAAAGAGTTTAAGCTCTACCAAATATCTCCCACACTTACTTACATAACTGTGGAGCCTATTTAACTAATGTTTCCTCACAGAATTGTTTTATAAGAATAACACATGATTGTGGTTCCAAATATTCAATCAATATTCTCTAATCAGAAGCACAAAATTGTTTCTTCACTGCTTTGTTGTTCCAAACATGGTCTCATCTTCAGGTCTCATAGTGGTGTTCTGCACAAATGTGGCTCCTAGATGACCAGATCATGACACTTATACTGCAGCGCTCTTCTGGTCGACCTCCCTTCATGAGTGAAGCCCTTATAGATGACCTAGAATGCAGCAACCCATCTGGTCTTTGATCAGATGTCACTCCACTGTTCATCGACCTCCACTGTCTACCCATGACCATCTGAATCAGATTCAGTCACTAATGCTGCCTCCAGAGGGACTTCTGGGTCTGCTCCATCTACTTGAATTAAATCATACAGACTTACGCTCCTTCTCAGCCACTGTGTTCCTCCAATGAATGTGGTCTGTCATCACCATCCTGCACACAAGACAGTCTCAGTCCAGACGGTTCTGGTTTGTGGTTCTCTGATGGTGAAACAGGCTACACAACTCTATCAGAGCAGGGGCATCCCTCTCTATCTTCAAGACTCTTTAATGTCTAACTAGAACTTACTACAAACTTTCACTGCACTTCTTTACCCGATCTCCTTCACTTATAGATACTTACACAAAGGTCTTCCACTGCACTGAAGCTGCACTGATGCTATGATTGGTTTTTACTCTTAAATAACAACAATATGGAAAAATAGAAATATCAAAACAGAAGCTGATCATGTCAGAATAAAAATTAGGACATTTACTTTCTCCTGTCCTGAATACAAAACAGTCATCATCAAATGCACAGGTGTGTAGGAGAATAACAAAATAAAGCTGCTGCCTGTTGTTTGGTTTCTTTCGTGCCCAATAAAGGTCAATGACCAAACATTTCTTCCTCAGTAAACTTCTTCTTCTCTCCTGCTGTCACTGCTCCCCAGGTTACGGTATGATGACAGATGGCACCACAACGTTCATCAATGCCTCAGCCTGCACTGTCAACTTCCTGCCCATGAACCCACCCATCGTCTTTGACCTTCCCAACCCCAGGACCACATGACTAGAGGAGGCTGGCACCCTGACGCTTACCGCCAATCAGGAGAAAGGAGGAGCTAGAGGAAGTAGGTGAGGTCAGCAGGCAGAAGGGAAGTGTGTAAATATTAGGCAGGTATGTTTTTAACGTGACATGAACGAGGACTGGAGGACTGCAGGACTGGAGGACTGGAGGCTCACTCAAGTTATTAATGTTATTTAATGTGCCATTGTTTCTTCATCAGTAACTGAAATTAAAAGCAGACGAATGAGCAGTACGTGGACAAATGGCCATGTCTCTGTGTTCTCCTTGACTGCACTGACAACCCCACACCTGTCCACAGGAGAGTGTCAGTCCGACTCAGCACTGGAACATTTGCCAGAGGGATTTTCACTGGAGTTTCCTCCCTTCCTACTTTTAAACATTAATATCCCATCTCTCTCCTCATTTCTTCCCCTCTCTTTCGACTACCCCCTCCCTCTCTTATCTTACTCCTGTTTCTCTCCCGTCCTCAGGCCCACAGCATGCTGGAGTGTGTTTTTTTTTTTTTTTGCCAGCATGTGTGTGTATGTGAGATCAAAGCAAGCGTGTGAGGGCAGCAAGAGGTCTCTGCCACAGGCTGTGTGAGAATCGGGGTGTCAAACATGTTGACACCACTCCCCTGGGCCTCATTACAGCCCTCAGTAAGCCTCTTAACCGGCCAGGGGAGGACACAGAGGAAACCACTCGCAGCACTTCCAGCCTTTTTTTCCTCCTCTCCCTCTTCCTTCCATGTAGCTCCCCATTTGCCTTTTCAACTCTTCCTCATTTTTTCCCTCCTCTCCATCCTTCATGCTGTGAACAACTAGCTCAGCTTTTTAGTCTTGACTGGGAGGTCGGGCTTTTTGAGCTTGGAAAGGATAGCAGGTAACATGCAATGTGAAGGTGCTACATGCTAATGCTACACCTGAACAGTGGCAGTGGTTTCATGGACACACCTCTGTGTTGTTCATGGCTGACATGCAACTTTTTATCCTTTGTCCAGAGGAGCGAAGCTGTACCTAAATGTCTATGTAAATGTTCTTGTCAATGTAAAAAAAAAAAAAAAAAAGTTTTCTTAAACATTTCCAAGTCATTGCTATGCTTTTCAAAAACCTGTGAAGTATTTGTGTCTGGAAACGTGTGGTTATTACATTTCATTTGGTCTATTTCTTAGTAATGTAAATTCTCATTATGGTATTTTCTTCTGTGTGAAGCTGCTCAGGCCCATTTGGTGATTATTAACTCTTTCATGTCCCTAAGCAAAGAAGAGCTTTTCATTTATTTTCCTTTGCTCTATTTTCTGAATAAGGCCGTTTCCAGTCAGAGTCTGAGTGTGCTTAGCATAACACGTCACACTTTGATCTCCCTGCTCTCCGTGATTATGTATGAATGTTCCCCAGAGCTGCAGTTTACTCCCGCTTCACTCGCACTTCTTCTGCACATCAGCCTTCGTTGTGCCAACTGACGTCTTAATGTTTGCAAATGGGCTAAAGAGGACAGAGAAGTTGGTGGGAGGTGTGAGCACTTGTTAGAACAAGCAAGTTGATGCCTGAGTGTATGTATGTGTTATGCTATTCTCATCAGGACCCTGGTTAAAGTTAAGATTATCATTGGGATGATGTTCAGGGTTAGGTCTGTACAGAGAGATACTGGAGTCTAGGGAAACACGAGCAGATACAGAAACTAAATTCACCAGTTAGACAACACACATGTCTGGTGTTTAATTTATATATCAGCAGGTCCTGGAAAATTTGTCTTTCATCAACACCACAGGCGCCTGGGCAATGGAGCAAATGCACCACCATTATTCACTTAGGGGGAGCAACTTTTTGTCTTTATAGAAATAAACCTATCATCAGACAGTCCCTGCAACCAGCTGGTTATATCTGAGCAGCATATATCGAGCATTTTACTATTTAGAGCAACTTACAAAACAAGTAAAAAAAATGTTGGACCATTCTTTGAGTTGGTTCAGTCCAACCTGTTTCCCACAGCATTGGCTGTTAATCAAGTGTGTAAGGAGTCTGTTTACAGACTTGAGAAACATTTAGCTTCTCTGCAATCACTGAAAAGAGAACATCGGAAAAGACAGGCTAACTTATGGTGAATGAAGCTGCTTGGCACCACTGACTACAGCCAAACTTTAAATTAGCTAAACTGCCAAACCAATCTGTGAGTCAGCATAGTTTTAAGCAATGTCCCATTGGTTAATATCTTAATTTAATTGCCAACATGCAGTCATTTTAGTAAATATGTGTCCAAGCTCTTGTGACAGAATCAATAAGTAAAATATGACACCTGCTACCAAACTGTTTGTAGATCTTTACTGCACCAAGCTTATCAGAAGTTTTATATTTTTTATAATTTATTGATATCTCATCTAGTTTTCAAGAACTAACATTCATCCAAATATCATAATTCAGTTTGAGTTTGGGAACAGGTCTACTGAGATGTTTTGAGTCCAACTCAAAGGGGGCACCACAAATACCAAAAATGTTAAAACCAGCAGAGAGAATTTCACCAATTAGGTGAAAATGCTAGTATCAACCTAAAATCTGAAGTGTCATATTGATTAACCAACAACTCCTCCAACCTGAACAACCAACCCTCTGATACGACCCATAGGAGTGTCTCCTGAAAGAGCGCCGCTACTGCGGCAAGCATACCAGACCTCAGTTGTCACGGTTACAATAATAAACACAAGGACTGTACCAACAGCAGTCAGGTTACTATAATTATGGTCATGGCTTGGTTAGGTTTAGGAAGATTGTGGTACTTGCTGAACATTAGACGATTCTCTTTGCTCCTGTCATTATTACTATAACCACTAGATGTCGCCTAGCATAAAACGTAACTATGGGTCACAATGGGCTAATTATTTATAGGATAGGCTCGGATTGATGCAAGTGGGTGGGGCCTATCACATATTTACTCAAGATGCCTTTCATCAATCCTGATTAAACTGACCAGAAACATCCTGTGTTGTCTCTTGAACATACACATCGAGTTTCATTCACATCTGATGAAGTTGAAACATTATTGAATTGCTGCAGACTCTGTGATGATGAAACAAGTGTGTGATTGGTCTCATTTAAACCAGCTGATGTCACTTCGCTCTGATTGGTCAAACCTGAAACCTGCTTGATGAGCTGCTTGGACCCAGAATCACAGCTTGTGGCATACTTTGTATGTTGTATCTGATGAGTGTTGACTGCAGTGTATCTGTATCTGTATCTGCTTGTGTTTTAGCAGCACTGGTTCTATAAACACCATGTTCTTGTGTCGCTCTTTGAGTCAGCGCTGCAGTTCATGGCGATTTTATTGGCACAGGTTCCACTAGTTAACAAACAGATACTGGAACCAGGTGGAAGCATCAATGAAGTCAGTGGTAGGTTTACTGACCATGAGTGGCCAATGTCGTGGTACTTTATTAAATTTGTTGGCTAACAATAAGTATTATGAGACAAACATAGAAAAATACAAAGGACCTGAAACAGTTCACAAAGGTTTTTATTCAGTTGATCAGTGTCACTCAAAAGTGAAAGTATTCAAGTAATAGGTGTGTGTATACAGCATGAACAAATAAAAGCTGGTGGCTAATGAAACTGTGATAAAGGTTAAAAACAGTCATGTCATACGAACTGTCTGTTAAACAGAAATGTACTGTTAACTGGGTTCTTTAATTGCTGTGAAGTTACCATAACATTTCCTCAGATGTTTCACATTAAAAGCATACATGTTAATTATTAAAAAAAAAAGAAAAAAACACTTGCACCATTTCCTTAGTAGCAGGTCCTACTTTATTAACTGGTTTTGGAAGTAATGGTGATGGTTCTTTGTTGAATGCTGGATTATTGCGATCTTCCTTAAAGAACCTGAACTTCAGGAGATTTTAGATCAGATCAGGGTTAGAGGTGATAGTTTGAATCTAGCCAGTGGAAGGTCAGTACAAGCACAATAAAGGGTGTATGAGTCTGAGTGAATGTATTTAATAAAAAATAGAAAAAAAAAGAGTACAAAGACAGGGAGTGTTCAGCCTCATCATTTAAAACACCAACTTAATTAGAGTCCATGAAGAGGAATGTTCCATGAAAGGAATAAAGGGAACTATTAAAAAGCAGAAGATAGGAGGAAGTGTGATGAAAAGCTGTGTGTTTGCTCTGACTCTACACTTCCACTCCTCATTTAAATGTCACTTTGATGCTCTTCTGCTTCAGTAGCTGTGTTCTGTGTTTCCTGTTTTTTTTCCAAGAGAAGAAAATAGTACTGTAAAATTTCTTGATTTATTTTGTGAGGCATGCTTAAAAGAGTTAATGACTTCTGCTACTCAGACAATCTGCATATGAAGAGTTTTATTCCAAAATGAGATACCCGCCTTTTGAAAAGAGGGACGCCTACACGGACAGGATGATTGACAGCTAAGACTTGAAAGCAGATTGCGGTGGTACTTTTTAAAGGACTGTGAGTAACTTGTGTCCTCTGTGACATTTTTTACTTGCTGGATCTTTCATATTTAAACAATACTGGGTAGTTTTGAACCTCAGATCTTTTTTTAATTGGATGTATAGCATTTTGGAATGAAGGTGTTCATATGGTGTTGTATTTTGCCATAGCTGTTGGGGACTTTTCTCTTTTTTTAAACTGTAAAATAGACCCAACAGCTGCAGAATTTTACTGTGTTGCTCCTGGAGACAACTCTAAAATGTAAAGTACCTTTCTTTCTTAAAACCATAAAGATTCTGACAGATTATTCACTGATTGAATAAAACCTTATCTGTGACCCATGGATCATGTTTCGTTATTTCCACCCTAGCTCTTCCCTTTTGTCTCTCCTCTCCATTATTTCTGCTTCTATAATAAAAAAAAGATATTAGAGGTGGTGAGGAAACTTTTCTCATCCTGCTTCTTCCCTTTTGTTCCAATCAAAGGCATCTGTGTCTCGTATCAATTATAGAGCCCAGAGCAGCAAGTTAATTTCCAGTAGCTAAACCCTCACAGCTCCGTCTCTGTCCCCCGTTTTGTTCTGCAGGTCTTCCACACCTCTGCACATTCTAATGAGAACCCTCGTTCAAATAATTACATTAGTAATCCCAGGGGAGACTGGGTAATTTATTCACGGATGGCTTTTTACTTTGCCATTAATACAACTAGCTTTCACATGCTCTCGTCTTCCTCCGGCTCCCTCCTTCCCTCTTTTCTCACTCTGCCTCTCCAACCACAACACCGAGCTCTCTCTCTCAGTTCTCGTCTGTTTCCATCTGCTCTTCCTTCACTCAGTGTCCTCAGTTAATGATTCCCAGCTCTCCACATTTTCTCCCTCCTCTCTAAGTGCTACAGTGTGTCTTCCTGTAGCCGTTTTTCCTTTGAATGAATGGCAGACGTCCTCTCTATCTCCTTGTCATCCATCTCACTTCACACTTCCCATCTGAACAAAAGACGCTGCCCGCTGCTTCTCTTTGCCTGCGTCATTAAAAATGCACTTTATGTGATTGGCTTTGGAACACAAATCAGTGTCAAACAGTCAGTCAGCAGACATATCATTTATCAGTGCGTCCTGGTTAATCTTTATTTTTCCATGATTTTCATTTTTTTTCCCTTGATGGATTTATTTGTCATCGCAGTGGCAGATCAAATTTGAAATTCTAAAGTCCTGCTGCTAAAGCCGGATTAAAATTCAGTCAATTTAAGAATATGCAGCATGTCAGCATAATATTATCCAGGTGTTATTACTGAAGGTGTTCAGCGCTTTACACAGAGCCTCTGTGGCTTTAAAGAGTAACTTAAACAAAGTGTTTCCCATCCTCTCTGGTGTCAGGTGTTACACCTCTGATCACCACCTCCTGCCCACCACCTGACCATCATCTGACCACCACCTGACCACCATCTGACCTGCATGACCTGTCACCCATCTGACTACCACCACCTGTCCCTCATCTGACCACTGCCACCTGTCCACCACCTGACCATCACCTGACCATTTGTCCACCACCTGACCACCACCTGTCCACCATCTGACCACCACCACCTGTCCACCACCTGACCATCACCTTACCACCACTTGTCCATCACCTGACCACCACCTGACCACGATCTGACCATCACCTTACCACCATCTGACCACCACCTGACCACTACCTGACCACCACCACCACCTGGCCACCCTCTGATCACCACGTGACCACTACCTGTCCATCACCTGACAACTACCTGACCACCACCTGTCCACTACCTGACCACTACCTGACCACTACCTGACCACCACCTGTCCACCATCTGACCATCACCACCTGTCAACAACCTGACCATCACCTGACCACCATTTGACCAAAACCTGTCCACCACCTGACCACTATCTGACCACCAACACCTGTCCACCACCTCACCATTACCTGATCACCATCTGACCACCATCTGACCACCACCTGTCCACCACCTGCATGTTAACGACAACATTAAAAGTGCTAATGATTGGGGTGTCGAGTAACTCAGTTGGTTGAGCATCCGCCCCATGTGCAGAGGCTACAGTCCTCGCCGCAGTTGGTCCCGCTTCGGACAGCCCTTTGCTGCATGTCATTCCCCCTCTCTCTGCCTCCCCATTTCCTGTCTCTCTCTACTGCACAATCAATAAAGGCACAAAAAGCCCGAAAAAATAACAAAAAAAAAAAAAGTGCTAATGATTGTGAATGTGTCAGAGAAAACAGCAACAACATGCTAAGTGGCTAACATTAGCCTGCTCAGATGTTTCAAATCAAACCATATCTGTGGTTGTGTGTGTGTTTGCCTTCAGAATGTGTGTCACCTTCTTGTGATCGTCCTTTAACCTCTGAAATGATCCACACTCTGGATTTCCTGTGTAATTACTGTTACAGACACTCCTGTGTTTACTATCTGTTTTGATATTTTGAAGTGTGTCCCCCACGATAAGTTGAATCAAGGGCAACCAGACTTGGTTGTGGATATTTGAGGATGTTCCATGGCCTCTGGTGACTCCAACGACTCTCCCAACTGCTGTTCCAACAACCAGGAGCACTAACGAATTAAGTGACATCAGTGTCCTCAATAACGACCCCACAGAGGTTAAATACCTGGTGTCCTCACCTGTCAGTCAGAACTGAAGAAGCCTCTTGAATCACAGGTGAAACGTCTTCAAGTGTCCAGTCATCCTCTATTCAGCTGTTCTTGGATAATTATGACCTGGATGGCTGAGAGTCTTCACAGACATGTCCTCTGGGAGTTGCCATAAGACAGGTGTTGTAGGTAGAGTCCTGCCTGTGACATGTGTTTGGAAAATGAAAAGGTTGTTATTGTTGTTCATTGTTCTCTATCTCTATGTTCTGTTTATTATTTTATTAGTTAGTTGAACCCAAGACACACATTTACATTACTGGTTAATAACCACAGAGACGAGCTGTTTTAATGATGTCTGTCTATGACTGACTGATTGAGTGACTGAGTGACTGAGTGTCATCACTTCCTGTGGAGCTTGAGTTTCTTTTTCCTGTGACCAACTGACCAGACTCATTTCACTGACTATCATTTGGTTGACTAGCAGTCTGCAGTGCTCTGTTGACAGCCTGATTCCAGACCTTTAATTGTCCTGCACATCAGATTTGTTTAGAGATTTAAATAGATCTGATGTTGTACCTATAGTTAATAAAAGCTTAGTAAGTGGGATTATGAATGGAAACATTAGCTTCCTACATAGCTAGCTTTCTAGCTACATTTCATGAAAACTAGTGACAGAAAAATGGTGGCGTGTGGGATTTTGATATGTAAGACACAAGTTGATGTAAGCTGACATGATCTAACATGACCTAACATAAACAAATGACTAAAGGAAGCAAAATGAAAGTTCAGTCTGATAATTCAAAAGGAGAATTAGCTGCTATTTACCACTGAATATTTAGTGATATACAGAAACATGTTTTCATTTAAGATGAGGTAAGAATACAGTGGCCACTCTGAGCGGCTCACCATTTCAGATTGTATTTTACTTTTTATATAGTGAACATCACCAAGTGAATGATCAATTATCAATGATCAAATTACCACAAAGTAATTTCCAAACACTGAACCTGGGCTCCTGAGTATCTGGGGCCCACTAACCCTACATCCTACAGCTGCTGTCGGTCTCTGAATGAAAGTCAGTGAAGGGACGCCCACAGGAAGCTGTGGTAGGGGATGTTGAGGTGGAGGATCTCTTCTGGCTCAGCACCTGCAGGGCAAAGCTGGAGTGTGTGTGTGTGTGTGTGTATGTGTGTGTGGAACTTCATCGATTTCGAGTCACTCTCCATCATTCTTGAGACATTTTTGATAGAACAGACACAAGTGGAGGTCATGCAGATTTCCCTGCAGCAGAGCAGGTGGAGCTCTGCAGGGCAGCGTGCTGCAACTGACCTCACCTTCCTGAAGGCCTGCACTGAGACACTTCATGAGCAGGTGCATTTAGATGTCAGGAAGCTGTGAGTCCTCCACACAGTCTTTACTCGGAATGCTGTGGCCCATCAGGATCGGACCAGAACATGCAGGATCCTGTCAGAAGACAACAAGAAGATGTGAACAATGAGAAAGAAGACAACAGAGAGAGGTGAGAGCCCCCACATTATCCATAACATCTCTGTTCCTCACAAGCTGAGACTCTGAACAAAGAGTTTTTGTTCTGTGATCAGATAAAGAGGTTTTGTCTACAAACTCATCTACAGACACACCACTGAATCAGATAAGATGCAGGGGGTCTCTGCAATTTCACACAGATGGTGGGTTCAGTCGAGACAATGCAGGTCTTTGTGATTCAAAAGTTGGTTTGGAGGGTTGCAGCTCGTGGGTTGCCAGATTAGGCCCTCACCCACACGCTCCATCAAAGCCTGGGGCTCGGCTTAGTCGCTCAGCAGGGGTCCTTTTAGAACGTGCCCACCCGTGTGTCATTGTTAAAAGCTTCTTACAAACCGCCCCGTGCCAAGAACACTCTGCAAATCACCAAACCTGCCAAATTTGCTTGTCATGTGAGGTGATAGTCGAGTGCCTGAGGGTAGGAGGTGCCTGCTGAGTTTACACAATCTGGCAACCTATCGTCAGCCATCACCGCCCCCTCACATTCCAGTACCACCCCACCACCAACCCTATTGTAACCCACTTTCAATTTGCAGCCAATAAAACTATGATTGATCAGACCTAAAGGAGGAGAGGAGATGGACCAGAGAGTTAATCTGAGATGTGTTCATGTGCTGCTCAGCATGAGTTTAGATGGAGGTACAGCTCCTGTTCCAACTGTGTGGAGTCCACACAGCCTCCGCAGTAAACAGTTTATAAGTTACTGGTTTATTAATGAGCAGGGGTTTACTAATACTTTATGGATCATTTAGAAACATTAATGACAGCGACATTCGGGTTGCTAGGTTGTGAAAAAGGAAATCAGTTTGCAGTTAGTGATGTTGTTAAATCATGGACAAAACATAATCTAAATAATCTAAAAATCAAGTTTGCAATTATAAAAGTCATTAATAAAAGATCAAAGATCAAAAGTTTCTCAATTTCTAATGAGCCAACATCTTTACGTTCCTCTCCTGACATTGATTACGCCCTGAACAACTCATTTCTGTTCCTAAAACTTAAGAACACCCACCCCTCAGCCGCTCGCCTGCAGCTCCAACTCTGCTCATCAAACACACAAACCTCTGCTTGTTTTCCGTTTGCTAGCTACAGCACGCTACACAATGGTAAGTGGTAATACAGGAGTAATTCAGGCAGACATGTTCACACTGGAAACCAACTCTGAAGACAAAAAGAGTAAGTTGTACAGGCTCACCTACAAGTCCATTTATGTATCGCTTTGGACAACATTGGAGACGTAACAGTAACCACGTTTCCATTAACCTGATTGATGAGCTATTTGAAACTGTGAACTAAAAATGAGGAATAGACACACATGAATTTTGAAAAGACTAAAATGTTGCAAAAAAATGTACACTCACATGAGGTGGTTTTCAGATCTTTAAGATTAATGGACAAACCAAGTTTTCACAAAATTGAAATGGAAACACTTATTTTAAGTGACATGACGAGTAGTCACATGACATCCAAAGACATTGCAGACTATTATCTCCTAAATCCTGATACATGACAGCTGTCAGATATAAGATGTCTTTCATCGACCTTCAAAGTGTGATACGCCTGTTGCTGTAAGGGCACTATTTCAGCAGACACTCCTATGTATGGGTCATATCAGAGGGTTGATGATTGGCACTTATTTTGGAAATAAGTGATTTTTCACAGATTTTAAAATGTATAATTGACCAGTTTTGACCAGTGTTTGGGAAGAGGGATTTTATGTCAGCCTGTTAGCCTCTGCTGGGTCAGCAGGAAGTGACGAAGGAAGTTGTTGTGTGACTTGAAGCCATTATTCTTGAGATCATATTTCACAGAGATGCTCAAACTGCTCCTATGTCATGCTGATGTTGAGAGATCGGAGGATCTAAGTAAGTCATAAGCATGTACATTAGCAAATAGCAGATAGAAGGAATAGCTCAGTGACTGCCTCCCAGTAAGCCTCCTCTCCATGCTGCCCATGGGGCTATCTGTTCCCAGCTGCCCCACTATGGAGGACGCCTGTAGGTGCACTGGGGGGGCAGACTGTAAGAGGAACGAGGGGGTCAGGAGAGGGGTTGCACAAATACAATGAAGAAATGTACCAAGTTATATTATTTAAAGGCAGTTTGCACCAACAGCTGATTTCTCATTCAGGATCTTTAGTCTGATTAATATTATTCACACCACTTACACTTATTCATGAAATAATTCCACTTCCTGCCAAGAACATTTCACTTAATGTTTGAAAAACAAAAACACTGTCATGATTTGGAATATTAATAATTTATTTTCACTTCTGTAGTGTTGTTGAAATAGAACAATAAAAGATGAAAACTATTGGACACAAACCTTTCTAAGCTTTAAATGTGATTAATATTGTGTCTATAGCCTTCAAACCTCAACCCAGAATTTTAAATTTCGTATTTGACAAAGGATATGGATATAACTTTTAAATCTACAAAAATTTCTTTCTCTCCGATAAAAAAAGAGATTAAAAACAAAAACAATGCACCAAACCCACTAACTGAAATCAGACTCTTCAATGAGTTATGTAACTCATTGGTTCAGTCGTGGTTCATGTCACCTGGCTCATACTCAACAGAGCTTCAAACTATCAGCTGTCAAATTGGATTAGTAATTTAACACATTAGCAGAGCTAAACTACACACTAACAGCCACCAGACTGTGTGAAGATGATGCTCAGTGTAACGTTAGTGTGACATATTCACTAACCGATGTGAGTAGTCACCAAGAGAAAACCCCTCCATGTTGGGAGTCACTTGTTCAGTGTAAAGACAGCTGGACTCCGAGCAAACACATTTTAGCACACAGATGTTTTTCATTATGGCAGTCAGATAAGCCTTATGCTAACTTGATATGGGTGGACAGCATGATTGGTGATTTGTATTGAGATGATGATTGAGTGATTGACAGGCTGTGTTTATATTGCTTCCAGAGCCCTTATCCACTCGGATAATGGAGACCACCATAGTTTAATGCACCAGCATCCTGTAGTTACCATCTGTGACTGCAGAGGGCACTGTTGCTGCTGGGAACTGAAACTTGGTTGCCAGTTTTACAAATGTTTCAGAGCCATTACCAGCTTTTTTTCAAAAAGCACCAATAGCAACAAATCTAGTAACCTTTTGGACAAAACCATAGGTACCTTCAACAGGGGAGTTCAGGGCACATCTGTGAACTGGGTTAGGGTTAGGGTTAGCAATACTCTGCATGGGGAGTATGGAGCCATGGACTTCTTTCTCTGGGACCCCCCAGAGTCTAGGATTGCCACTGACTATTTCAAACTTGACAACAGAAGCAGAAAAACATGTTAATGAGACTGAAACAGGCTGATTCTAGACTTAAACGAGCTGATACTAGACTGAAACCAGATGATACTAGACTGAAACCAGCTAACACTAGACTGAAACAAGCTGACACTAAACTCAAAACCAGCTGATACTAGACTGAAACCAGCTGACACTAAACTCAAAACCAGCTGATACTAGACTGAAACCAGCTGACACTAGACTGAAGCCAGCTGATACTAGACTGAAACCAGCTGATACTAGACTGAAACCAGCTGATACTTGACTGAAACCAGCGGACACTAGACTGAAACCAGTTGACTGAAGCCAGCTGACACTAGACTGAAACCAGCTGACTACTTTTTAAATGCTCAGTTACAGAATGAAGATATTTTTGTTATTTTACCTTTTCTTTTTTTCCCCATTTTGGAATTAAATCAGTGAATCAATATGGACTGGAATCGATAAAATTTAAATGATACTCTAGCAAACAGAGAGAATGCACAGAGCAAAGATGACCAAGGGAGATGCTATACAAAAGTGTCTAAGTGTTAGTCAGTGAACAGAATGGGATATCTGAGAAAGGGCAAATAAGAAAAGTTGAGTGAGAGATTTTCTGACTTGGTGCACATATAAATGCATTGAGCAAAGACCAGTGTTGTGTTTCCTCGAATTAATTTATTCTTTTTGTGATAATTTCCCAAAACATAATTCTGTAGTTTCCAGACTTCCTGCCTTTATGGCTTCACAGATCCTACCAGAGCTGTTTTTAAGTGTTTGGAACCAGCCTCTGAGATGTGAGAATTACATTTTATTAAATATGTTCATTTATTAACATATTTAATATGCTTATTAAAACAACGTCTTGTTTAAAACAGGGCAGACAAGATTTAAAATATCAGAACAATAGTCATGTGAAAATACATGAATCCTAAATTTGTAATAAAAATGAAAAGGAGCTCTTTAATACTACAAGCAGGAACTAGTGCTTAAATGTGGTGAGTATCAGAATCATATTCACAGCAGCAGGGAGGAAAACTGGCTGGATATGAAAAGTGTTGTATCATTAATTATATAATCAAAAATTAATTTCTTTAAACTGAATTCAGAGGTCACTTGAATGATTTCTTGTGAGGTTTTATCACACTGATCACTCTGTTGAAATACACAGTAGATACCTGAGTACGTTGCAGAATGATACCTGCAGTGTTTGGGGAACAAGGTTTAGTTGCAGAGGTTGTATCTCTGGGCTCAGGAGAAGGTGGTGGGATATTATGGCTGGGACCTCCTGCTTCACTGTAGAGTCCTGGCCTCCACACCAGAACACTGAAAAAGCTCTGTACTGAAGCTTGAAGCTTCCTCTGCTCAGTCACAGGATTCTGACACCACACAGTCAAACTGAGAAGCAAAAGGAAACACAGTATCATCCCCACTGTGGGGACTAATGCCCCAAACAGAGTTACACACAGCATGTAAATTGGCTTTACAGATGACTAACTTTCTCAAGCAGTCAATAATTACCAACAAAGATAGATTAGATTTTGATTAGAATAATTAAAAAAAACGTATCAGACTAAAAAGAACAGAACTGGCAAATGAATCAGATTTTAGCTCCATGGTCTCATTTGTGAGCATGGACTGATGCCAGTTTGTGTTGTTTCAGCTTGAAAGCACAGAGAGACTTGTTGGAAACATTTTCCTCTTTAAATCCTCTGAATTATATGCCCCTGGAATATAAACAGCTTCTCTGTAATTACCTGATCATTTGTTTGACTCATGAAGAGGTCGTCACAAAGATGTCTGAACTGCTATTTGACATATTGCAGAGGTCCAAATCCATTATTATACAAGAGACCTGAGAACACTTCCTGGATCTGCTGCAAAAGCCCGGTGATTCCAGAGGTCGATCTGGTTTTGGATGGATATCAGTCTCTCCCTGTGTGTTAAATACAAAGCTGGAGCCAGGATGTGGTTAGCCTAGCTTAGCATAAAAAGATTAGTCTAGACCCATGCTAGCAGCTCTTTGGTATTGGTTTGAGTAATCAGCGTGCTGACATGTTCACAGTGACGATGCTAACCTGCCCACCATAACTAGCAGCTTGTTCACAGCTGATCAGGAACACTTTATTGGGAAAGAGGTCAGTATGTCGAGTAGTGGTAGAGAAATATTATCTCACAGACTATTCACCAGTAACTCAATATCTCCATCAGTATTATTGAGGAACTCCTTATTATTTATCAGGTCATTCCTTTTGTTCTGTGGTAACTACTCACATTTCCATAGTGTACCATATTTCACATGATAATGAGCATCAGTTTCTGCCTTTGCCATCACATCCAATATATGCATGCATTGTTTCCAATATGTCTCCTGTGCATAAGTGTGCAATATGAATCCCACAGAAGAAAGATGGACTCTGCCAAATACAATGAAAGAATAGAGGCAATTATAGAACACAAATACATTGAATAGCTATAACTGAAAAATGGCAACAATGCGGCGCCTCATGGGCTGGAGGTTTAAGATCCTCACAGAGAGCAACATCCAGTCAGAGACCTTTGTTGGCTATTGTTTCTCTCACTCGCTCATCTTTGCTCTAAAGGCATTAAAAAATGCCAGGTGTCAAAAAAGGTAGATGTCCATGTGTTGTTTGATTATAAAGCAGGTCTCAGTCCACAGAGAAATGCACACAGTCTGTATTCAGAAACTGAGCCTTAAAACCAGCCGTCAGGACTTCTGGAACCTTGTGATTTCACAACAAGGCAGTCACTCAGAAAACAGTCAGCCAATCAGAAGAGAGGGTCAGATCCTTCTCTTTTGTTAAGACAGCAGATGAGTGAGTCGCTGACTAGAAACTGTTCTGAAAGTTTTCCTGAGAGCATCTTGCTGACTCCGTGGATGATCTTGATCCTGGTCTTCATGTCAGCCAGAGACTGCTCAGCAGAAGTGGTTGACCTCTTCCTCATCACCATCATCACCCTCAGAGTGCTGCTGCCTCTTTCTGGCTGTGGCCTCAACAGAAACTATGAGACAAACGAATGTTGAATCACAGGAGTTTTGATATTTGGCCTCATAAAAAAAAAGCACAGTGAAGTGCTTCCCCTGAATCTGAACTCTTTAGGAGGGAATTAAACTCAACAAATGGGGATTTTTGTTCCATTTTGTGAATTATTTGTGTTTTTCACACTCCACAGTGCCCTTCATGTCTGGTGTGCACACTGGGCATTAAACTGCCTGACCTAATTTACATTTAATTAGAAGCACACTTGTACTCAAAATCTTGGAAACTGAATTTTTAGCCATGCAGACATGACTAACTTTACATCCTGGCTTTGTTTAACGTTTCTTTTCTTTGTTTATTATTCTTTCTGTCGTGTTTCTTTTTATTTTTTTAGAGGATACAAATTAAAGCGATGCCCTGCTGCTCTGTTTTCTGCTTCCAAAGCACATAATTAGCCCAAACAAGCAGATCTGAGTATGATTCTGAGTCTGTGTGCTTCCCTGCTCTGCTAATGAGAGACGAAGAGGCTCTCTCTTACTCTGTTTATAATCCAAGATGATTTCTCCAATGGTTCATATGCTAAGAAAGACATAATTTTACAGGAAGCAGGGGGCTTATGTTTGATCACCATGGGTGGGGTAGGACTTGGGATGCAAGGCAAGATAGAGTGGGGATTGAGGGTTGGGGGCTGGTAGGAACCAGGAAGGGATTTTTAAAATGTCCATTTAAGCATTGAAAACCCTGCCGTGCAGAACCGATGGGATTGCTGACGGTGCTGGTCAAGATGTTCTGGCTGACACTCTCCCGTGTCGCCCTCACACTTCTCAGGGAACAGTGAGTCTGTCCATGAGGCTGGCACGTCAGTGAACTCGTTGACACTGTTATTGTCCACTACGACCTCCCAACTGTCCTCTGGTATCTGGGGACAAAGTGAGAGAAAGCAGAACAAGTCTGACACTCTGCTGCTCAGTGCTTTAAGCCGGGTCACATTGACAGTCAATATCAATAGATAGATTGATAGATAGGGTGCCAAAAGATGGGTGAGCATTGCAATGGAAGCCCAGCATCAGTGTTGGGAGGGTTAATTTAAAATGTATTCAAATATAGATACAGAATATGTCCTAAAATGTCATTAAGTTAAATAACTTAATACGAGTAACATATTCTAAATTCTCTGGATTACTTCAACATTGTCTTTCAGTAGTACTAATGTGACATTCACGTCAGTAAACTATCATGCAGTTGTTTTCTTCTCCTGGATCAACTGGCTGAACACTGAGTGAGCCCGATACAACATGATAATGAATTGTGTTACTGACCTTGTTGTCTTTGCTAGCAGCTGTTGTTCAGTTAAATTCTGTATTTTAATGCTAAAACTGTCTTTCCTGTTCTTAGTTCAGAGGCAACTAATCAACTGCAGAATAGACAATCTGCTTCCTGTTTACACCAGCTCACACATGCCCAGTGTACATGAATGATCATGTGATATGTGTTTTCAGGTGTTTTAGTCTGGATGGATATTATTTCTGATATGGAGCTGAAATGCTCATTTGGACAGGGATAATTTTTGTTTTAAAACGAATATGTAGCAGAGTGGACCTGACCTAAACCCTGGCCTAAATTACCTTTGACCAGCTTTTAACTCCTCATCTCACCTGAGCAAAGAGCACATACTTAGTAACTTGACCCAGTATCTAAATATCTGCTCAGGCCTAGCTGCCACCATCTTAATAAGCTGTAACATCTTAAAGGGGACATATTATGCTCCTTTTCAACAAGTTTGAATAAGTCTCAGAGGTCCCCAAAGCATGTCTTTGAAGCTTCTTGCTAAAAAATCCACTCCGATCCTATATTTCAGCATGCCTGTAAACCCCTCTTTTTCAGCCCTGTTCAGAACAGGCTGTTTCTGTGTCTGTAGCTTTAAATGCAAATGAGCTGTGCCTGACCACGCCCCTCTTCTGGGCTTCTGGCACCATGCTCTAATGTTTACGGTGACCGTGACCGGCCACCTGACGTCGGTAGCGATTTGGTTCAACCACACGACTTTTATCCAGAATCTGACCCAGAGGGAGAGGCTGCTGAAGAAGTTCAAACTCTACAACTGCAGCAGGACGTTTCTGAATGACTGGTAACCAATTTTGTGTATTTTGACATTACATTTTCAGTTTGTTGATGTGTGCTGGCACACAGTTACTAACATGTAGCTAGGTAGCTAATGCTAACTGTTGCTGTCTCGTCATTACTGGGAGCTCTTTTGGTAAATAAGCACTATTGTGAATTGTGTAATGTAGTTATCTGTCACGCCTCCTTAGATATACTTTTACAGTCTATGAAAATGTTTGTTGTATGTGGACTGCTACAGGTGTTCAATGTCAGTACTAGTCAGATATTTTAATAGATGCTGACAAAGTAAATCATTTTTCTCCATGTTTTGAGCAGAGATGCTCATCATGACATCTTCCTTTATGTAGTAAATTTATTGTGTATTACAATGAAAGCTGTAAATCAGCATAAACATATCTGACAGCAACAGTAATCTTTAGTCAAAGACTAAACTGTGCAGTTTTCTACACTGTTGTCAAGCTCCACATTATATGCAATAAGTGACATGTTATAAATTGCCTATGTTATATGCGCTTGATATGTAGCCAAGCTTACTTCTTACCCACCTTAGCTCCACTGTCTGTCAGTGGTTGAATTTCATAAGCTTTATATTCTGGTGAATGTTACCATTTTTCTCTATATTTTGGATAGGTGCTCCTGTGGAAACTGCAACCATGCCCACAGAAGCTGAGAATATCTGTTGCTAGGAGATACCACAGGTAGCATTCTCACTGGACAAACTAATCAGTAATTTGTTTTGATTACATTACATCAATAATAAACCATAGCATTTACCATTTGCGATTCACTGTAGGTTACCAGACGGCTATGGGAGATCGAGGAAGATTTACCATGTATGGTAGGCCGTCCTGGGTTGGAGCTGCTCTGCCTCAATGTGTACTCCCTCCAGAATGCCTGCAACATGTACCGCACTGACTACGGTACTTTACGGTTGAGAGGAATACACCAGTACGTTTTGCTTCTTTGTAAAAACATATAGTTTCAATCTAAATAAAAGATGTTAGGCAGTCTTGTTTTACTACAGTGCACATAATTTTACAATGGTAATAACACACCACAAATGGAGTAACACACACTCAAATAAATTAGTTTAGCTGCTCTTTGATTTGTAAAGTTCTTCTATCAGCAGATAGTGTGCATATAATATATGAATTCAGAGGAGTTATTTCTTTAGTAACAATCAAGCATTTATTTACATCAAATGAGGGACTATAATCAGTGATAATAAAAAAACTGTAGGATTCAGTGGATCCATAAAAAAAAATTGTGAGACACATCATAGATATATGTTTGCAAGACTAAATGCCCTGTCCAGTTGTTTTAGTCGGTACAGGTATCTAGCCTATAGGAGCTTTGTGAGCTGGTGCTGGGGCTTCCTTGGACGCAGAATCTGGGTCGTCATTCCAGCCTGCCTGGTCCTACGCATCCATGCCGAGTTTCTTCACGCCATGGGCCAGTACGTGGGTTTTAGACTGCCCCATGATAGAACCGGGACACATAGCTGGATATGACCTCCTCCTTCTCAGGCCACTCGAACTGTGCAGTGAGGTCCTCTGGGATGGGGATGGCCAAAGCAGCTTCTGTGTATGGTCCCAGGTCAACAAGACTTTTTCAACTACGAGGTCCACCACATTCCCTGTAAGATTTTGTTTACATTTTTCACTTTTTTTTTGTTGTTTTTTTTTTTTTAGAAAAGAATGACTGAAAGTCTGTTCCTAACTGCCTCCTGACATTTTCTTTACTGTATTTTTGTTTGATGGAACTGTCATAACATTATACCTGCAATACTTAATACAATGTGTTACAAAACATTTTTTGGTTGAAAAATAAAATAATACAACACACCTTTGGAAATTGGACCTTGAACAATGGTTCACCTTCTTTTGTTTGGCTTGTGGTTGCTCAGCATTTTCATTGTAGTACATGGCAGCCAGGTAGAGTCTGGAGGTACAGTAAAGAGAAAATCAAAGATGTTAATGATGACAGAAACCTTAGCCTACACACTCTCACAAGTTCTAAGTAACCACAGCTTCATTTACCTGCACATCATTCCAAGACTGATAAATGACTGTTAGGTTTATCAAAAGTAGATGCACTTCAGATGGCTACAGACCTGTACTTCTGATGTGAGGCTGAAGAGTCTTCAAGGATAATTGTGTGCCCACAGTGGGTCAGTCTGGCATACAACATCCCTTGTTGCAGGAAGCTGTATAGATGCACTTGATGTGCTGGCCTAAACAGAGGAAACAGAGGTTACACCAACATCTCCTCAAATGTGTAGTTATGGCAACAGCTGCAAGCAGTGCAAAAATGATAACAACAAATGCACTCAATTATGTGTAAATTGGGTTGTCAATAGCTTGTAAATGCTGCAAATAGCTCACTATATGTGCAAAATGCAAAAAATGTGTATTACAGACTATCCCCTTTCACATATTCCCTGTAACTCTGCGCTTATCTAGATATTCTCTAGAGGGACTGTATCTGTAAACATTATGTAAACGTTAAAACGGCCATCATGAGGCATAACTCTCAATACTAACTTTCACAGCACTAATAAACAAGCCCGGACACCTATGCTAATCACTACAGAGCCTATTTTTAGTCTGAATTTTACCGGCTTGACTTTACGGACAGCTAAAACGCCACCCTACATTTAGCAGGGTGGCTCTAATCAATGTCACACGGCGATACCAAGTAGAAGAATTGCATACAATCTGTACCCAGCTATACCCGGCTGCGCGTCGACGAGGCAAAACGTTAGCCACATTAGCTGCCATGCTAACAACATACGCAACAGGCTCTCGTGAACATACCGTAAAGCAACATAAAATGGTAAAATTTACAGCTTCCAAGTTCAAAGTTGGTTCACGGACAGTCGGTACTGATCCAAGCTTTATCTTGAGACTTGTAGCAAATCCTGCATTGTACTGGCCCTCCTTGAGAAAGCAGTCCGAGGTGAAATGGTTAGCACACGTACAACACTTTCGGAGTTGGAGCGGGTACATTTCCATCAAAAATAAAATTAATCCACTGGGTCTTCAGATCCTCGGGCGTAGGGGTTAAAAAAGACTTCTGTGTTGGTTTGTGCAGCCAACAACAAATCAACTACTGTGTTTCGCTCGTACCTTCGACATTGTTCTACCGAAAGCTAGCGTTCGCGAAGGAAGTAACGATAGTGGCTGCAAGCCGGACTCAGTGGGCGGAACACACACCTAGCTCGGGGAGTGTCACCCACCCGGGGGGAGGTGGCATCTCCCTTCTTGACAACATCAAGGGAAAATCTCCAATTCACCTGTCTGAGCACACATTTCCTGAAAGGTGGAGAAAGCAAAAGACGGAGAGGATGGACTTTTCTCATGTTTGGGGGGTTCGTAGACATGCCAGGGACACATACTACTGATAGAATACCATGGAAAAGTGCATTTTGCATAATATGTCCCCTTTAATATCATGGTCCACTCAGTATTCCAGCCATCATCCCTTCTTATCTAGCTCCACTTGTGCGAGTTGATGGTGTTTAATAAGTTTGTTGTTGTGAATGTTTAGTGGTTGCTCCTTACTTACTTGCTCATTTCATACAGGTTTTGCAGACTGAGCTTTGTGTCTTCTTCACTCACAGTGAAGAACTCCCACACCAACGGTATGTTGTGTGTGTGTCAGTGTTTCTGCTGTTATGTGTGCTACATGAACCATCATGTGGCATATAAGTGTAAATTTGACCAGCACAGAATTGGATATCTGAGACTAATCAGCGTAGTAATAACAGTAATACTGTAGTTCAGTGGTTGAGAAAATGTTGTTGCAAAGTAAAGGTCTGTTTGACGGCAGATCAAGTGGTGAAAATGTTCAAAATAAGGCAACACTTGATGATGACAACTAATATAAGTTATTTCTGTGTGTATTTTTTCATGTGCAGCAAGTCTGACATGAACACAAGGATACTGGACAAGCTGGTCAAAAAGGCTAGGTCTGTGCTTGGCAGGAGTCTGGACTGTTGTCGAGAAATGCATGCAATGTAATATATTATTAACTGTTAAGCTACTGGACACATGAATTTTCCCTAGGGTATCTATCTATCTATCTATCTATCTATCTATCTATCTATCTATCTATCTATCTATCTATCTATCTCACAAAACCCCAGCTCACATATACCCAACTATCACTTTAATAGATAATTCTGGATTATTATTATGTCTAGGTTAATTTCATGGGTTTAGGTCCAGATAAAGTGGTTTTTGGTAATGAACTGAAAGAACTGTCAGGATGGGGAGGGGTGCTGAAACTTAGATTTTGGCTTTTTAAATAATCTACACTGTAAAAAATGTCCATGGAATTAACAGTGAATCACTGTAAAATCCTGACATAAAAAAATGTAAATACAAAAACAATGAAGCCATGTGTAATTTACATTAATATGTTGTAAAACTCTGAACCAAATACAATTGTTAATTTGACGGTAAGAAAAAATCATATTTTTTTGGAGAATTTACAAATAACTGTAGTTTTAACACTGCTAAACTGTAATACAAAAACATTACAATAGAGTTAAAATTACATCATAGCAGTGTTAAAATTTACATTAATATGTTGTAAAACTCCGAACCAAATACAACTGTTAATTTGACAGTAAGAATATGTTAAAAAAAATCATATTTTTTGGGAGAATTTACAAATTGTAATACAAAAAACATTGCAATATAGTTAAAATTACATCATAGCAGTGTTAGAATTACATTTTTTGTCAGTTTTATGTTCAGAGACTATCCTGATGTGACTTAATCAACACTCACTCTACTCACTCTATCTGCGTTCTACTGTTATGTGCCAATGTCTGCACTTTCACAGTGAATTTGTATACTTTGTTTCAATAAAGATTGAAAAAAAAGTTTTGAAATAACTCAAAATGAGAGCATGAGCCTGACCATATCTCCTTATGCGTGGCTTGCGATTCTGGGGCTGTTTTACATTCCAGCTAAATAAACGGCTGTGTTTGAATCTCAAACTAGATGAGCTCATTCCTCGTCCACTCACTGAGCAGTGGAGTTTGTTTCAGTTCTTTAATTGGACAGCTTGACGTGAAGGGGCGTTGCTGCTGACTACGGCTCAGTCTGGCACACTGCTGCCATCACACGGAGCTGTGAACGCATCTAGCCCAGGTAAGCTAACACTCAAACTTTAAATTAAACGCTCTGCACAAGGCTATAACCTTAGCTTTCTGTGTCAGTTGGTTAGTCGGTTAGTCAGCCAGTCGCAGTTGTTGCCCTGTGGAGGCTGAAATCTGGCTTGTAGGTAAGGTGTAACTAACGTTAACGTTACATGTAATTACATGGTCGCAGCTAACTAAGTTACATACACTGTGAATTCGCGCTCTTTTCATGCTCTTGTGAAGCGGTGGTTTTGGAGGGCCGCCAAAAATGTTCACTTGCAATTTTTGCAGCAAAACATTACAGACCTTGAGGGGTTACGTGTTGCATTGTAAAATCCATAGGAACGAACCTCATTCGTTTTTCAAATGTCTCGGCACCGACTGCAAGCGGACATTCTGTACTTATGCCGCTTTTAAAGGACATTTCTATAGAGTTCACAACACACCTGCACCCTCTGTTACCGCTGGGGCCGTTTTTACAGATTTTACGTGTGCTATTCCGCTGTGAGTGCCAATTTCACACAGTCAAAGAGCTTATTTCCCACTTAAAAAAGCATATAGAGGAGGGACGACCTGTGGCATGTCCAGTAACAGGTTGTCAAAATACATTCACAGTTAAATCGTCATTTACTGCCCATATGTCCAGAAAACACAGAAATAACTTACTAGAATCAGATATATGGAAGAATTCAGTGTCACCAAAGTCTTGTGAAACACACTCTGATGACTTTTGTGACATAAGCGATGGTCAAAACTTTAAGTCCAACCAGTTTTTCATTGAAAATCCAGGATGCCTGAAACTAATTCTCTACCAGGATGCCTTTGAAATTGTGAATCCCCTTGGCTCAGCTAAGAAAAAACACAAAGTTCTTGCAGTCTATCTTTCTGTGGCAAATTTGCCTGCACATGTGCAGTCCAATACAGATCACATGTCCCTTGTCTTATTGTGTAGAGAGAGTGACCTAAAACAGTTTGGAAGTGCTAAAGTTTTCTCAGAGATGCTAGTGGATTTAAGAAATCTTGAGGAACATGGAATAACTGTTGGTGGTGAAACAGTCAAAGGGGCTCTGTATTGTATTGCTGGAGATAATTTGGGGTCACATAGCATTGGTGGGTTCACCGAAAACTTTAGCCATTCTAAGTACTTTTGCAGATACTGTGAAGTCACACGAAATGAGTTTCAGAATGATGACCCAAATGTTTGTGGTCCACAGCGCACCCCTGAAAGATATGATTCTGCACTTCTACAAGCTGAAGACGGACAAGGCAGCAAAGGCTTAAAGGTAAACTCTGTTTTCAATGCTCTTAAGTCTTTTCATGTTTGCCAGCCTGCTCTCCCACCTTGTTTAGGCCACGACATATTTGAGGGTGTCCTATCATATGATGTTGCACTGTACTTGAAGTATTTAGTTAAGAAAAAGAAATGGTTTACATATTCAGTGTTGAACCGACGCATAAAGCAGTTTAAGTACAAAGGATCTGATGCTCTCACAAAGCCATGTGCGGTCAACTCTTAGGGGTCCAAGCTTTCAGGCCAAGCTGTCCAGAACTGGAATTTCTTAAGGTTGCTGCCGATGTTAATTGGTGACAAAGTGCAAAATGCAGAAGATAATGTGTGGCAGTTAACTCTGCAGCTTAAAGATATTGTTGATATGATTTGTGCACAAAAGATTTCGTTGTCTCAAGTAGCCTATCTTGACATTATAATCCAAGAATATTTGGAATCAAGAAAGTGTTTATTTCCTGAGACGCCACTAAAACCCAAACACCATTACATGCGTCATTATCCGGCACTAATTTTGAAATTTGGCCCCTTGATCAGAGTATGGACTATGCGTTTCGAAAGTAAACACAGCTACTTCAAGAGATGTGCAAGGCATATTAAAGAACTTTAAACAGATATGCCTAACTTTATCCGAGAGACATCAGATGTTTCAAGCATATCTTTCAGTCGGGCCAGGCTGCAGTCAGCTTCTGCAAGTCAAAGACAGTTGTACTTTTTATCCCAGCCTTTACAGTGATGCAATTAAACATGCAGTGAGAGAGTTTGGCTTTTCAGAACACAATACTAGTGTTTCCACAAACATACAGTACAAAGGTACATCATATAAAAAGGAACATTTCCTTGTGTCAAAAAATGATGAGTCCATCGAGTTTGGAGAACTTCTCATTATTTTAATTCAAAATGATGCAGCTGTGTATTTTGTGGTGGATATACATAAAGCTGACTATCATCCTGAATACCATCTGTACTCAGTGACAAAGCAGAGTACAAGGTTGCAATGTCTTAAGATCAATGACTTGGTAGATTTTTATCCGTTACCATCATACATTGTTGATGAGCACCAAGTCATTCCACTGAAACACAGTGTGTTATCAAAATAAACATGATCTAGACCACTGTGCTTCTTAGCAAAAGATAAAATGCTATTTGAAAAATATGACAGTGACAACAGTTTTTCCCTTTTTGATGAAAGTGTAAAAAAAGTGTAAATCCTCACTTATAATATACTCAAGTTGAAACAGTGTGTTGGCGAAATAACATGATCTTTATCATTGTGGTGATGATAACATACTATTTGAGAAATAGAAAAGTGACAATTTAAGTATAAATCCTTACTCAGTCATACTCAAAGTAGAAGTTCATCTTATTTGTATATGTACATTGGTGACTAATTATAAATTTCTTGCATCTTGATATCATTCTTTCTTCTAGAAAGGCCTGACATGGAGCAAACATTTATACGCAGCGCCATAACTGAGGTCCTGCCTGACCTTTCAGACATGAGTATAGATATTCTAGAAGAGCACTTACAATCCCTTGGGGTTGAGACATCTGATGATTTTCAGTTTATTGAGGAAGCTGATTTGGTGTCAGCATTGAGGCCCATTCAAGCCCGAAAACTACTTGCTGCTTGGAAGCTAAGATGTAAGTTAAGTTTTGCAGTACAGGTTGCAACCAGTGCCCAAAGTACCCGGCATAAAAGATTAATCAGGAATGTAGAAGCATTCACATTAGGGCGCTGAACACTTTGTATGTGTGTGTGTGTGTTGTGTGTTTGTTTGCAGGCCTAACTCAGCTGTTATCCCAGCTCATCTGCCGTTGCTTCACCAGGACCTCCCGTATCTTTGGAGTCGATTTCACCCAGAAGTTCATCCTCAACCTCTTCCAACAGCTGCCAAAGTCCTGATGTAGACTGGGTGGATACCTTTATGATACCACCATGGTTCCCAGAGGAACTGATGCAGTCATTGGAGAGAGGGAAACGACCAAATCCACGAATAAGAAGGGAGATGGTCCGAATCGTGGTCTTTGAGATGATGCAAAAAAGGTCTTGCATAAATAGAAGGAGCTCTACGGAAGTTGCCAAAAAGATGGTGGCAAAATATCCAAAGTCTTTGCAAGACATAATAGAGGGAGATGTGATTGGGCCAGGGTACCATTCTCTAGTCAAGCAGCTGCAAAATAGGAGAGAGAATGTGAGGCGATGAACAAGCTCTAAAATAAGAAAAAGAAAGCATCGCACTGAAGATTCTGACACAGACGAAGTCCCTCCAGAGCAGAGAGCAGCAGTCCAGGACACCTATGGGTGCATTAACTGGGATTTAATATTCCTGCCTCTTGGAGAGACTGTAGAGAGCCAGCAAGAACATAAAGAAGAACTGAAGATGATGTCTCAGCAAACTGATACAAATCCAGACGAGGTCAAACTTCTGATGAAGTTGACTTTCTACACACAGCGTAAACATGTCAACCAGGGGGAAAACATCAAGAACCTCCTTGAAGAGTGGCCATTTTTGTTTGATGAGCTTGGTATGGCAGTCCACTTTCAGGAACTAACCGGAATTGGGCTGAAAGAAGCTTTCACACGGAATCTGGATCTTAAGGGGAAATGGCTCCTGGCATCCTGTCTTCATATGAACCCCCGAGTCCTTACCTTGATTCAAGAACTTTCAGATCACGAGTGGTGTGATGTATGAATAAGGACTACAACCAGTAAGATTGATGGCATGTGCCCCGCTCACATTCAACATTTGTTTCAGCTCATTATCTGCCGAGTTCTTCAGGCCTAAGGAGCAAGCAAACTGGTGCTTGTATTCATTTTTTGTTGAGGTTTATTGTTGTTGTTTCTGTGATGTAAAACCCACGGGTCACACACATTCATATTGGCCATGTTATGCCTTAGTTTTGTGTTTTATACTGAACATAGTGCAAGTCAGGCTGCTGTAAAGAAAGAATAGTCCTATAAAATATTTTTGTTGGTAGTTTAATGTTTTTGGGAAAGTGATGTAGCTGTGCAAACACGGTACCAACACACACACATACATACAGAATGGGGAAGTAGGTAGTCAGATATTGGTAGAAAAAGCTCCAAGGTTTATGCTCTAAGCACCTCTCATCAGAAAAACTAATGATGACTTCTAGGACTGCACGATTAATGTAGCATAAAGAATGAAAAACAAAGAATTAAAGAAAACCAGAAAAAAGGGGAAAAACAGGAAAGAAAAGAATGAAAGAAATAGAGAAAGAAAAAGAAAGTATGAATAAAAGACAGACAGAAAGATTGAATTAAAGAAAGGCAGAAAAAGGGAGTGAAAGAAAGAAAAAAAAAGTAAAGTACATATGTATGTATGTTAAAAAAGTGGCATGACTTTTTCACTGTTTTGAGGAATACAGAATAAGTTAATAAATTCCTGAAGAGGCAAGTTATTTGTTTGTTTTTTGTTTAGCTCCCAGTGCAGTTCTTGAGGTATACATCACTTTTTGATTTATAAATGCTTAAGCTGTGACCCAGGGTTACATTTTTTCCATTTCTGGTAAATGTCATCTAAGAGGTGGTCAAGCGAACTGTAATGTTTAAAAACAGTTTCCATTTTTCACCGAGCAATAATCTTAACAGGTGATGAGAAATACTTATAGACAGCTTCACAGTATATATATATATATATATATATATATATATATATATATCCGTATAATATATATATGGTATATATATATATATATGTATATGAGTCATAGAACAAGAATTTGTGCCTTTTAAATTGTAATGAATATTTTACAGAAAATTCAGTTTATTTAGTATTTAGGTGTTTGACTGTAAAAGCTTGTCATTAATCCTACAACACTGTAAAAAAATATATATATGTCCCGTTGTTTTTACAGAAAAAGACTGGCAGCTGTGGTTACCAGAATAATTCTGTAAAAAATACAGTACATATGTAAACAACTTTACAGAACAACTTGTAAATTTTACAGAAAAAAACTGGCAGCTGTGGTTACCAGAATAATTCTGTAAAAAATACAGTACATATGTAAACAACTTTACAGAACAACTTGTAAATTTTACAGAAAAAAACTGTAGTAATTCACAAAAAACTTCTGTAAAGTTGTTTACATTTGTACTGTATTTTTTACAGAATTATTCTGGTAACCACAGCTGCCAGTTTTTTCCGTAAAAACAACAGAATTTTTTTTTACTGTGTAGTTCTCCCCCAATGTTATTAAAACTAATCCCTTAAAAATAACACAAAACCCTTCAACCCAATATCTAAAAATAATTTAGTATTACTGAGATGATGCAACCCATTCCACCATTAACTATGTAGCGTTAATGCCATAATTTAGAGTTTACTCTCGTTGAAATGGGGCACCAGTCCTCTGGGAGGACAACAATGAATTACTTCATTGCCAAATTTATCATCTCATATCGGAAGCCATGACTTCTTGATTCAATGGATCTCCAGTCTTTACGTCAAAAGAATACAACAGGACAACAACAGGGTGTAAATAAAGGAGTTTATTAACTAAACTACTCTCTACAGAGTAAATGCAAGGTGTAATAATCATAAAGATGAATATAATAATGAAATGAGCAGTGTGATGAGTTGGCAATGGTGGGAGAGAATATGTTATGGCTATACACTATGGCTATACAGCTAATGATACTACATCTACGAATTAGGTTTGATGATTAAATATTGCTATATTTCGACATCAACCCAGTCATGAGCAGAGTGTTAAGACCGGCCTACTGTGAGTTGCGCTGTAGCTGAAGACCCTCGGCTGGAACCCAGATGGCTGTGGTTGCCGTGGTAACCCCGGAGACGCGGGATCTAGGTGGATTCTCCTGGAGGCCGTGTCCCGTTATCATGATGACGGATTCTGCCGGTGTCTCAGCGGTTCAGCTCTGGTGGGGTTTGCCAGGAGACTTTCTGTCTCGGGCACTCTTGATTTCTGTTTGGCTTCTCTGCAGGCAGTCGTGTAGATGTGTTATCTGCTGGTGTCTCTTGCAGGTTGATGCAAAATAAACTCTAATGCTCTTCACTTTGGCTGGATAACTTTAGAGGACACTGGCATTGACCAGATGACTCTAACGTCAAAATCTTCAAAAAGGAAAACTTGATTAAAAGTTACAAAATTACTCTGAGGCACTTCTGTTGTTTTGGTCTTGACTTGGCTTATAACAATAAAAGATTACGCATGTAGACAAAAATTATGTTACTTGGAGCTTGTGGCAAAGAAAAATAAAAGACGCGAAAAGTGCAAAAATGACTAAGGGCCATGAGTTTGTGGCTAGCAGCTTAGAGCTAAGAGTTTACATGGCTACAGAGCCGGGCTTTGAGCCGGGACTCTGAGCTTTGAGCAAAGTTCTAGCTTCAGCTTTTCAGCCTCTAGCTTTTAGCTTCATTTCTCACATCTTCCTTCTTAGCATCTGGGTTTCTCTCCTCTGAACTTTTCTTCATCTGACATCTGACCAATGTGTGAATTGATCACGACTGTTTTATCCCCTTGGGGCTGGTGCATGTTTCAGGGGCGTCACTCATCTTCTCCTGTGTTTCCACTTGCAGAAGAGAGTAATTTTCCATTGAACTTTGGAATAATTTAATTCTAGAGTTTACTTATAAACTCGTACATCCTTCTTCCACCATGACCACAAACATTAAGTGAGATAACATATAAAACTACTTGCACTAATAATGGCAGAGAGGAGTAATAGGAGTTTTGATTTCATATTAGACCCTTCAAACCTGGAATTAATCATGATACAAGTGGTTAATTGATCAAACAACAATATAAACATTTCCCAAAGCTAATAGTCTATAAAGGTGGATTACACAGCAGTTCTTTGACTGTAATAATAATAATATGGACATTCTGGATGTCATGTAGTGTGTGTTACCTTGTGTGAAGGATGCTGACAGTATGGTCACATGAAGGACATTGTCTTAAAATCTACATGTTACATTTCAAACATTCTATGGGATAGAAGTTTGGGATTAAACTATTACATAGGAACATCTCATGAGTTACAGAACAGCTAGATATTTAATTTTACATTCTTCCTCAGATCTGTGTCTGTGAAGAGAGTTCTGCTGGTCACTACCCAGGATTGGAATGTGGGTTGTAGTTTATGACTCTTATCTAGAAAGGGACAAAGGAAGTGTGTGTGTGTGTGTGTGTGTTTGTGTGTGTGCATTCATGCATGGCACAGACAGGCCAGGATTCACACGTTAGTGTTAATCAGTCCTTTTGTTGTTACTTGTCCTATACAAGAAACAATCAAATATCAATAAACAGAGTCTTATTGTTACCAATTGGAGATTTTGCCTATATTCTCCAGTTGTCTGGTGTCCATTGGTTAATCCTCTGGAGCTGACCCTTTGACCTTTGGTCTGGTTCTGTGTCGTTCGGACATGCTAAAAGCATGGTCTGTTTGTGGAAGAGGGGTCCTTTGTCTCTGTTTCCTATCAATTTGATAGTTTGATGGTGGGAAGAGTCGCAAAGTGTCAGTTGTGGGTCCGTAACTCTGCATGTCCTTACAAAGAACTTCCTTAATGGCTTGTGACAGATGCCAGGCCAGGTATGTACGCTACAACTAAATGAAGCAAAGAAGTTAAGGTAGTGTAATCTCATTTGAGCCTCAATATCTTAATGGAACTATAGCTTTAACAGTAGCCTCCAATATGCTCAATAGAAATGGAATGAATTAATTCATGGTAAAGGAATACTGCACTTAAAAAAAATATATATATATGATTTTTTTGGGGGCTTTTTATGCCTTTATTGATAGTGCAGTAGAGAGAGACAGGAAATGGGGAGGCAGAGAGAGGGGGAATGACATGCAGCAAAGGCCGTCTGATGCGGAACTCGAACCGGGGCCAACTGCAGCAAGGACTGTAGTCTCTACACATGGGGCGCCTGCTTAGACCACTACGCTACACGACGCACCAATATATGATTATTAAAGCAACCTATTCCATCCATCAACCTATTCCATCCTCCATTTCTTTTCACAATAAATCTTGGAAGGATGAGATAACATAAACAAAGGACAAAAGAGAAAATAAGAGACCCTCCTTTGCTTTCCCAAAACAGTCAGACGCTCCCTTCACAAAAAAAACATAACCCTCCTCCCTAATCTGGTGAAACTCGGTCTCATTTACACCTTGTTCATCATCTGAATGTTTGTTTCGTCCCTCCTCTGACTTGTTTCTTTTTCGGAAATCCCCTTTTTTAAAATTTGTATATATTTATATATTTTATATTTGTATTTGTGTTTTATGTATTTATAACTTCATAATTGGCGTACCATTTTTTAAATTAATTTGCCATCATGTTCCCAGATCTCATCAATACAATGTTATTATCACTGTAGCAGCACAGTATGAGTTAGACTCTGTGGGTCAAACACAACTGGACAAACCTGACTGTTGAGGCTCAGGCAGGATTGGGGTGATTCAACCGGATGCTTAACATTTAACAAACAGCAGCATCGACCCAGAGTAACATTTTATTTTTATTCTCTAATTATTGCATAGGTTAGTCTCACATTGTGTGTTCTCACCCTCAGTGTGGCATTTCTCTCTCTGCTTTGCGCACACACACATGCACACACACACACACACACACACACACACACACACACACACACACACACACACACACACACACACTTTTCAGCACTATAATGGAGATATTTTTTTTACATAATACAGTGTCCAATCCAACCTATACATGAATGGAGACACTAAATATTTGCAGTCTTAAAGGGACATTACCAAGTCCCACTTCAGTTCTTAAAGGATAATGCTGTTGGTATTCTGGATTTTATTCCTGTCAAGAGATCTTATATCTCCTCCCAACAGGTTTTGTGTGTGGATGAGAGCTTGATATCTTATAGAGCTCCATTGTTATTATTAAAACAAATCAGTGTGGCAACACATTGCACTGGCTGACATGTTTCATCATCACCATGAATACACACACTGTAGTTTATTTTGATTCAGTCCCAGACACACCGTCCTGCTGCCACACATACTCATTAGAGCACCAAACATGGAGTAATTTGCTGCTGAAAATGCAGAGAAACACGTTAAAAAAAACAGTGATAATAAAGCAGTTTTAGGAAATTAGTGAATGTTTTAAGAAAATGAAACTTTTATATTTAAGAGGTGTTTTCAGAGATTAACATCACCTGTAGGAACCATGTTGCTGATTGCTGAGTGCTATACCCATCAATATTTAAACATAACGTTATTATATTATAATTGTTAATAATATAGCCCACTATATCACACTTAATATAATTACTAGTATATATCATGTAGTTTTATACAATTTTATGTTCTTATCATATTTTTGTTGTAAGATAGATCACTTATTATTTATATTTATATGACAGGATGTCATATAAATCATCTAAAAAATAATTTTATATTAATAATTTTTATTTTTATTTTTATTATATTGTTCTATTATTACATTCCTTTTACAATTATATTTAGGTTACATCATTAATTGTCACTATACTTCCTTTTTCACCCTCTCCATATACATGCCACCATTCCACACACCAGTCCACTCATGATCACAAGACACAGATACATATGATTATCTTTCATACAAACATCCAAACAAACTTGTAATTTTTACTCAACACACATCTCTATAACTGTTTTTTTTCATCTGCACCTCTGTTCAGTATGTCCTTGTATCCTTCCTGTCACACCTGATATTGTAAGAGAGGTATAATGTTGAGAGATGCATTAATTTGCATTTGCATTGTTGGATTTGGTCTTTTAATGGAATTTGTTGACAACAAAACAGCCGCCTAATCCTTTTAAAAAAAATTGTTTTCTTTTCCATATATGTTCATTTACTTGAGAATGAATTGTTAAAAATTCATACTCCAAACCCAGGAGTCACTGACCCACATCATTCCGACATAGGTGGAAGTAATGCAATACCTACATATCACTTTTTTAAATAATCATTAGCAAGTAGCTAATCAGCTTGGTTAACTGTTTTTTGTTGTTATAGCTGAAATGATAGAATTCAAGAATACGAGCCAAGCTCACACCAGCAGTTAACATCCATGAGTGACACTGCATATTAAATACAGTAGAATGGTATTCAGCTTTAATATGAAATATACCTTTCAATAAAACTGTCTGGTTTTTATATGTCTCTGCTGGTGAGATTGTCAAGTAGCTTTTATGTGTTCCCTCTCACCCTCCATACATCCGTGGATGATGGCCTGGACACAGTCAGCCAGGCTCAATCTCATCCTCTGTCCAGGATCCTGCAGGTGTCTGGACCTTGAGACTGCTGGCCCCTGACTGACTGCAGGGTCAACAGGTGAAGTGACTGGTCAGTGGGGCAGATTTATGAAAGCTAACACAACAGCAGACTGGACTTTGAATAAGAGTTAACAGCCAGGGCTACAGTTAAATTAGAGTTGAAGCCAGTTCTGAGTTCCAAGTCAAGAGAGAGACCAAAGCAAATCATGGTGTAATCTGACACCAATTCACAATGCTTTTTCAAATGTGAAAAATAATGCTAATGTTAATTAGGCATTATTGATTTATCAGCAGAGGCTACACTCCAAGAACGAAACATGGAAGTGACGTATCAGTTCATAGAAGCCTAATGGATTATGGGATTAGGGTTTGGGGAAATCTTTCTGTCTTCAAATGTTTGAAAGTTAGCATTGACCTGTCTTTGGTGATTTGATGCCTTTTTTCAGGTGGAATCACACCCAGTATCTATTGATGGATACATTTTGTGCTTGCATTGTATCAGAATAATTATGTCAAGCTACATTAATCAACTTTCAGCTCCGTCAAATAGGAATTGTTAAACATAATCCAAGGAACTGCACAAACCCAGTGAGTATGACTTGTTTTTAGTCTTTGAGGGAGGGGGAAAGTCAGATTTTTGTTTGACAGTTTAACAACTTTTATAGGAACAAATGCAATGTTGCTGCAGAAGACACAACAGTGATTACAGCATTCAGTTGGTCTATGTGCTCTGTATGTGTCTCTCTATGCTCACCTCTCAGCTTTCCCTGTGGGATGAGGATGTATTTGTTGCTTCTATTCAGCCTATTTTACACTGGACAAAAACCTGCCAACATCAGGCTGTGTGAAAGGCTGAAATCAGCAATTACTTGCAGGTCAAATGACTCTGCAGTATCGTAGGTGTTTATGTCTCCAGCTTTGATCTGCAGTGATGTGAACATGACACCAAGTGAACAGGTGTAGAGCTGAAAAACTCGCAGAGCCTGAAAGACCAAGAGAACATTTGAGAGGAAGCTGAGAGAGCAGAGGCCAGCAGTCAAACATGCAATGTATTGGATTTTAGCACCATTATTTGCTGGGACCAGCCCACACCTAGGGTTGCCAACTGTCCTGATTTTTCCTGGATTGTTCTCTTTTTAGACTGTGTCCATAAACATATGTAAACATACCTAGCAACTGCCACCCATCCATATCCATGATCCAGAAAATTGGGCCAAGTGGTTGGGGTGCATACCAGTAGATGGCCTGAGCAGCGAAGACTCCCAGCTAGCCAGACTCTTTGCTACATGTCATTCCCCTGCTCTCTGTCCCTGCATTTTGTCTACTGTCCTATCAAAGAAGGCAAAAAATGCCGAAAAATAATAATAAAAAAAAAACACCCTACCATGTATTTTTTATGGTTTTTCACACATCAAAAGTGGCAATCATAATAACACCCTCAATGACAGGCACACACTGGTAAAGAGACTGATGGGCCAGTAAATTCTTTTAAAACTTTATGGATGTTTTGAGAATAGTCCACAGGATTTCTTTGTCCCGGTGGCCAGTCCGACTATGATGGAGAGAACTCAGAGTTGACAGGCATAAGGACAGATGTGGAGGTTGCTCTGTTTCTGTTTCTGTTTTACAGGTGGGTAAAATTAGTTTTGTTTCACAGAGCCAATAAGTCACTTTTATTTGTGCTGTTTGCTAATGTTTGTGATAGCTAATCCCAACTGGTTAGCTAGCAAGCAGGTACAAGTGTCATATGTGTGTGTTTGGTAACTGTTAAATTACTTTGAACTAAATTTAATTTAAATCTTAACACTCATTTCACATTCAGTTTACTTTTTAGTTTGCTAAGCTGTTTTGTTGGTGTGATGTTAGCTGTAGCAGCAGGAGAGTATCTCAGTAGTTGTGAGTATCTCTGTCTGCAGCTGGGGAGCTGGCATTGGGGAACCGTCTTGTCCTTTCATCATGTTAGCTCAGCAGCAGCAGTTGTTTGCTGTCTCATTGTTTGCTCTGTGTCATGGTATTTGTCTGTACAACATGCGAAAGGGTTTTACAGCCACAAACGTCTATAACATGATTTTTTGTAAATTGTTGATTTCTATTCTACGTCATTGTTGTTTCATCTGACGATGGAGAAAATGATGTACACAAAGTTTCCAGGAACCTCTGGCTTTAAAGTTTACCAGATATGGAACTAAACGGGAGCGTGTCTATGTTCCCACAGCCCTATGTTCCCACAGCCCTATATTCCCCTTTTATACCCTTTCAGAACGCTTTGCATCCACGTTCCACGGCGTCTTCACATTTATCCACCTCAGCGATCGTTTTTGTAAAGCGAAGGTTCAGGAGATCCTATGTTCCCACAGCCCTATATTCCCCTTTTATACCCTTTCAGAACGCTTTGCATCCACGTTCCACGGCGTCTTCACATTTATCCACCTCAGCGATCGTTTTTGTAAAGCATCGTTTTCAGTTATGGAATTCACCATTCTAATGTGGACGGAAGGGCTAACCGGATAAATATTACCCGGGTTAGTGTGGACATGGGCTTATGGGAACATATAAGACTGTGGGAAAATAGGGCCTAATTTTCAAAACATTCTTAGAAATGTGGGAACATATGGCTGTGGGAACATAGGGCTGACCCCAATTAAACATCCCATACTGGCCGAGCTGAAGAAGCTGTACCGTGGATGCAGAGCCAGGGCTAAGCTAAAGGCTAGGAGATGGAGATATAAGCCTTTTCTACCATCAATCCTCATGGGAAATGTTTACTCCCTGGCTAACAAGTGTGATGAACTTGAGGCACTTGTGAAGAACCAGCAAGCATATTGTGAGTGTGTCTCATGTGTTTCACAGGGACTTGGTTAAACGACAACACTCCCAACCGTTGTGTGGATTTACCCGGCTTCACTGCTGTACGAGAAGACAGAGACTCCACAGCAAGTGGGAAGAGTAAAGGTGGAGGACTGGTTCTGCTTGTGAATAATAGATGGTGCAACCACGGTCATATCACAGTGATGGAGAAGATCTGCTGTTGGGATATTGAACTGTTGGTCTTAGAGCATACTATGTACTGAGGGAGTTCTCACACATAGTCGCCATTGTTGTTTACATTGTTTACATACAGAGCCTGCAGAAGCATGTGACGTCATTCAGAAGACTGTTGCGAGAGTACAGACCCAGCATCTTGATGCATTCATTGCAATATCGGGGGATTTTAACCATGTCACTCTCACCTCTAACCTGACTGGCTTCACTCAGTATGTTGACTGTCCCAAAAGGGAAAATAAGACACTTGATCTGTTGTATGCAAACATCAAGGAGGCCTACACTGCTTTAGCTCTACCACCACTTGGCAGATCAGATCATAATCTGGTTTTTCTTCAGCCTTCCTACAAGCCCTGTGTACTGAGGCAGGCTGCAACCACCCGCTCATTCAGGAACTGAACCCCAGAGGCCAGTGAGTCTTTAAAAGACTGTTTTGAGTGCACAGATTGGAATGTACTGTTGGAGTCACAGGAAAATGATAAAAGCAAGGACCCTGACCTTGATAGAATGGGTGAATGTACCACGGACTACATTAACTTCTGTATGGACATTGTAATACCAGCAAGGACTGTACACTTCTTTCCAAACAACAAACCCTGGATCACCAGTAACATCAAGACCCTCCTCAACCAGAAAAAGGAGGCCTTCAGGGATGGAGACAGGGAGAAGCTCAGGTGTGTGCAACATGAGCTGAAGAGGAGATTAAAGCAGTAGACGGAGGACTACAAAAAGAAAGTAGAGAGGAAGTTGCAGCACAACAAAACCAGAGAGGTGTGGAAGAGGATGAGGACCATCACTGGCTATAAAGAGAAGAACATACAGGCAACATCAGGTGATGTGGTGGACAAGGCCAATGAGTTCAACCTGTTCTACAACAGGTTTGACACAGCCTCACCTGTTCTCTCTCCCACTGCTTCAGCAGCAGCTTCTCCTATGGCATCTCCTTCACAAACTTACACTGCCAGCTGCAACTGCCTCCATACTGGGGTCAAGTCTCCTGTCCTTTACAACGGAGGAGGTGAGGGCGGAGCAGAATATGCTACATCCTGGAAAGGCAACAGGCCCAGATGGTGTGTGTCCGAGATGTTCAAGGACTGTGCAGCCCAGCTGGCTGAGCCTCTCCAGAGTATCTTTAACTTAAGTCTACAAACAGGGAGGGTCCCGGTCCTGTGGAAAATATCATGTCTTGTTCCGGTCCCTGAGATAAATGACTACAGATCGCAGGCCCTTACATCACATATCATGAAGACCCTGGAGCAGGGAGGTTCAGGAGATCCTTTGTTCCCACTGCCATCAGGCTATGCAACACCTCAGCCAAAGAAAGTGGACTAATCTAATTAGTGCCACGGGTGCTCAGCTCCGAGGCATCTATTAATATTCCTTCGGGCTTATTATTATTCTTCCGCCAAATTTTGGCGCATAACTCGTCCCGCAGCTTTGAGAAAACCCTGGTAATATATACATCAAAACGTGCGTCTTGATCCCGAAAGAGGTGCTATGACTTTTAGTGTTAAAATTCCAATTTTTCCCAAAGTTATTCCCAAAATACTCGGAATAAATAATGCATTAGGAATGCATTGGAATTTTCTTTAAAAACCCACAAAATTTCACCTTTTTTCTACAAAATTTCACCTTTTTTCTGAGTCACCTAGCTCTCTCATACCTGCACATAGAAATGTGATTCAAACTATAAAACAGAGGAAAACTTCTGCTCTCTCCAAAACACAGGAACTGTTTTTACATAACATGTAAACTTTTCAAACTATGAGCACTCAAAGGAGGAGTGGAAATCATTTTTTCTTCAAAGTTAGAGTGACAGCGTCAGTTGGCTAGAGTGCGTGAAGCAGTAAAAAATAACCTTTATTTTTATTTTTAACTCGAGCTCATGGCCAAACCGTAAAAAGGAGACAAATAATTCTTTCTCAAAATGTAGACATAGTCAAATGTAACTTTGACAGGCAGGGTCTGCACAAAATTTAAATGGGGGTGCCGAGTCCGGCAGCAATACCTGTCTCACTCTCATTGACACCTAATGTAATCGTCTTTTTTTTTCAAAAGAATCTCACTCTGTCTTCGCACTGATCTTACTCACTGTGACATTCATTTTTAAGGGAATATCTTAATAAATAAAACTGTAAGAAACTTCTGGCTTCAGTGTCTGTCACGGTGTTTTGGTTTTTAAAAAAAGAAGTAAGGTTTTTCTCATAATTTGCAATTGTTTTAAGCCATGTAGAAGCCAAATTCTGGGCAGATTTCACATTGCCATTGGCAACTGCAGCTCCCTGACCTGTGTGCGTGTGTGCGTGCCTAGCAACCAGATAACCAACTCTCCAAGCTCCGCTAGCCTTTACATTAGCCCGCATGTTAGGTCTTAAATTACATTTAGTTTAGGTCTTAAATATGTAAGTCCCATTTACTGCTTTCCTTGTTGCTTTTTCGTTTGTTTTTGTTAAATGAGTGAATGAAGTTGTGACGGTCTCCGCTGACACAGAGGAGAGGAGAAGCTACTAGCCCTCTCTTCGCTGTCACTTCTAGTCGCGTTGCTTCCTCCTCCCCAGTAATGTTAAATTTAAGCACGAAAAAAAATGAAAATTTTTGTAATTTAAATAGCAGTTCATGGGATTTATTAACCCTCAGGGGTCCCTCTGTCCTTTTTTGGACATTTTCTTCACTTTTCTTTTTTGATTTGCTGATCATTTTGGCTGTGTTACAGCTGAAGGTATGGATTTCTGCAAGAAAGTGATTTTTTGACATATTTTTAAAATCTAATGTCAGTTACTGTTACAGGTCTATTATACACTGGTAACACATTTTGTACCCTCTGGGGTTCCTCGCGTCCAAAAAAGGACACACAAAGAAAATGCTATAAAATCATCATATATCAATATTTTTTTCTGCTTTTTTTTGCATACATCTCTTAAACCACTTCAGTTCTGCTCAAACCTACCAAATGTTTATTAGTTTTCAGGATTTTAACCCTTTAAATGCCAGTTTGAAGACATGTTGCCTCTTGTTTTATTAAAAAAAAACAACACAGAATATGAGATATTTCCCACATAATACGTGATGGAGGGATGTGACATTGTTTTATATCAGAGTCTTTTATATCAAGACATTTCTCAAAACCAGAATATGATCAGGGTGACTTTTGAACACTGGAAA
>NW_019174393.1:20407727-20439088 GCF_002260705.1 Seriola dumerili
AAATTTCCCTGGAATTTTCTAGTTATTATTATTATTATTATTATTATTATTATTATCAACAATGAGCTAATGGACACATGAATTTCCCCCTATGGCATACATAAAGTATCTATCTATCTACTATCTATCTATCTATCTATGAGAATGAGAATTCACTCTGTCTTTAGCTGTGTCCCGATCCAGAAGCAGCAGCAGGGCTAGACTGTCCCATTTTGAAGGCTCCTTCAAATGTATCTTTCTTTTCCTGGACAACAAAGTTTCCAACAGGTGAATCCTTCAAGGCCTATTTCTGAAAATTACAGTTGCCATCTTTTCTCCCTTTTTCAACTTTTGATGTCTGCCTGTGTGTGTGTGTGTGTGTGTGTGTGTGTGTGTGTGTGTGTGTGTGTGCGTGTGTGTGTGTGTGTGTGTGTGCGTGTGTGTCTGAGATGACCTCACCAGAGCTTAAGAACCTCCACAGATCAGTCTCACCTTCACATATAAGCACCCCCCCATGCACACACACACACAAACACACACACACACACACACACACACACACACACACACACACACACACACAGCAACCACAATACACACACACAATACACAAACAGTGCATTAATAATTAACCCCTCTTTTTTCCTTTGATCTCATCCTCTGTTCTCTCTCTCTCTCTGTTCTCGTGGTGTATGTGTGTGTGTGATAGGAGTATTGATGATGATATTTGATCATAGTATGTTGTGTTAACACACTCACTGTTCTCCCTGAAGCTGATGCCACAGAGACTTTATCAGCCCCCTGGTTGGTCTGCCTCTCATCTGCTGCTCCTGAACAACAGCAGTCAAAAACACGCTACACTTAAATGTCCTTATATGGAAGTGCGTGATTAGGAAATGAACACATAATATCAAATGGTGATGCATGCATACACAGTCTGTGGTGGTGTCTTCAGTCTCCTCAGGTCATCTAGGGGCACAGCGGTGTCAGGAGGGGAGGTGGTGGGAGTAGGGTTGGTACTGGGGTCGAGTCTTCCCAGGCTTGCCAGCTGTGTTCTGGATCCAGAACACTGAGCAGCTCTGTGATCTGTGAATGTCAAAGGCAGGTCTGGGGGATTCAGGGCTGGGTCCCACTTGGTCTCTCCAGCAAATTTAGCAGGTCTGCTTGAGTGACCCCACCTGCCTCCTCCTGGAGGGAAGGCTTTGTGAGCAGTCATCATCATCATGGGTACAGGTATTATCATGTATCATCAGGTAGTGAGCAAAAGAGCAGAAGAATGGAATAATTCAGGCTGACAGGTTTCCAGTAGCATAACAAAGTATGTAACTTCTGCCTCCAGGGGTCTCTCAATCAAAACAATAACAAAAGATGGTGTTAGGTGACATCTTGATATAGTGTGGGATCATGGGAGTTTTTGTCTTTGTCACCATTGCCATCAGCTTCTCCTGGTTTGGATTCAGTTTGTCTGATTTTCAACTTGTTGATTGGCTCGTGAACTAACCATGTGCGACACACACTTCTGTCAGAAAATGTAACAAATTTAAGTTAAAAATGTTGATATATCCTCAAAATCACTTTATTCTACATTCAATCACCTAAACAAAAAAATGCTCTAAAAAAATTATTCAAAGTCAGTGTTTCACTGATGCTGTATGGAGGACAGAGATGTCATGGAAGAGCTGGAGCTGAGATTGATGCTAACCTTTTTTTTAGATTGTTTCTCTGATAACTTATGAACCAGACATTCAGGAGGTTTTTATCAGCAGCTGAAATATCCACAGAGGTGTCCCCTTCTCCATAACAAATAGACCAGGCGATTAAAACCAGTATAAACTCTGAATAACGCTGTTTCACATTTAAAGTCAGTGACGTATCTGTTGCTCTTCAGTGGACACAGGACAGGACGTCTCCAGCGGCTGGGAGCTGAGCTGTCTAACATTTCCTCAGCTTGTTTCTCTGTTAACTTCAGATCCAGACATCTGATGACTAAAATCCTTCATCTGGTTCAAATATACAGTTGAAAACCACCAAGGTGTAAAAAGTGTATGTGGCTTAAAATTAAAAAATACATCACTCACACATGATCGTAGCGGATATGGTGTCATTGACAGGTGACCAATGAAACGTTACCATGAGTAAAATCACAGATTTCTCTGGTTTGAGAATTGATGGAAACATTTGGGATAATGTAAGAACACAACTCAACAATATATAAAACATAAGTCTAGTTGTTTTTAGAAATTTTGATTTGGAAAAGTTACAGATTATTACTTTAAACCTAGATTAAATAAAAAATTGGGAGGTTTTTAAGAAAGGTGAAGTAAAGGTGTCAGTGAGCTTCAAATGATCATCAGACCATGTCTTATACCAAATGTAGCAGGATGAGCACTTTCCCTTTGCTCTACTCCTGGTGTGGTTCCGTCCCTTTAATTGAGCCCCATCGTATATAAAAGGGAGGGACCCTTAGTGCTGCCCTTTCTCTGGCAGCTGGTGCACACTTCCCCTTTCCGGATTACCTGGTCTCAGGTGCTGCAGACGCTCTGCACTCCTCTCTCGACAGCGCAGACACTGGCAGTGTCCAAAATGTTTGTTGGCTCCCTCTCTCGCTCTCCTCTTGGTGCCTCAACCACACAACGCTGACAGGGTATGTACATGTTTGTTCTGGCCCTCAACAGCTATAGCCATCCAGTTCCTAATTTTACTGTGCTCACTTTACAGATAGGCCGAAGGCTTGGCACTTAGCCGGCACGAGCCACGCCGCTCTGCACTCAGGACTGCTGCTGCTTTGTGGGGCTTCAATGTGCTGCCGTGTGGCATCTTAAAGTACCTGTGTTTTTTTGTTTTTTTTGCTCCCGCTGATGAAGATTTAGTAAATTGTTTGTTTTGGCAGCATTTCTTTTAGTGTATCTGTAGCAAACAGGAGGGGGATAGTGATTGGGGTTTTTCTTCGTTTAATAATTTTGGGGTTATTTTGATTTTCTCATTGAGATTATTTGAGTTCTGTTTGAATCATATCATTTTGATATTTGTTATATTTTGAGTATTTTGTTGAAATATTGTTTGGTTTTGTTAGTATATTTGTGTGCTGACCTTTTTTTTTCTGGTTGCTTTGTTTCAGTTAGTGGGTCAGCCACAGTAGTTTTCTTTAATTCTTTTTTTTTTTTTTTTTTTTTTTATTTTCATATGGTTTCATGCTCCACTAACTGTTCCTCTCTGTCTGCTTACTTCCAGGTGCTGAGGGCCTCACGGGTGACCTGCCCCTCTATTTTGGTGATGGTGTCCTATTGTGTGTAGTGTCCTTCCACCCCTTTTTGGCTTTGCCCTTGTGTGTGTGTGTGTGCGTGTGTGTGCTTAGTGTTTTACATATGGACTGTGGTGCTCCCATTTTAGTTGACGCCTTCACTCCCCCCTCACTCACCTTAACCATAGCGGCCCCAGCCCTGGAGGAAGCTCTGTTCTTATATTGGTATTAAGTAAAAAGACTTCATTTTAGGGTAAATTCCCACTGTTTTAATATTTGTGTAATAAACTTTTGTACATTTTTTGATTGGAAACACGTCTCTTGCCTGCTCAGTAGAATGAACTTGTGTTGTCCTTGGTTTAGAATATTTAATTTATTGCTTTATTCACACATTTACTTTTTTTTCTTTTCTTTTTTTTCCCAGGGTTAAACCCCGGGGTGGCGTTGTTGGTTTTGGTTATTTTTTTTGATTTGAGTTAAACTATAATTTAAGTACTCCCTCGCACGCCACACATACATTCAAAGACAGGGCAAAAAGCTTGAAGACATTGATGGATTCACATTTATGGATTCACTGGATGCCCAGTCTGCCTCACATGAGTGATCCACAAACCACAGGCCATCAGATTATCATGACCAACAAACATAACTTTTGTTGGACATGATATAAGAAAGAGACCATAAAAATTGAGCCCATAGGTCACCTGTGCAGCAGGTTATTATGTTATTATCAGGTTACTATATTATCCATAGTTATGTTTTGTTGCTAGGCAACATCTAGTGGTTGTAGTAATTATGACAAGAGCAAAGGGAAAAGTGCAGTGACATAGTATAAAGAGAGACAAAGTCCATGTCAGGAGGAAGTGGATGGATGAATCTGACACAGGAGAGCAGTGTTTGATTCCCATGTGGAAGTAGCAGTTTATGTTGTTTCTATTATCCATGTCCATTTTTTGTGATAGATAGATAGATACTTTATTTATCCCATATTATTTATTATTTATTTATTATTATATTATTAAACAATAATAATTAAATTAGTCCACTTCCTTTGGCTGAGGTGTTGTATAGCATGATGGCAGTGGGAACAAAGGATCTCCTGAACCTCTCTGTTCTGCAGCACAGTCAGATGAGAAGTTTACTGCAGATGTAGCTGCTTCTCTGTCCTGCGAGAATGTTGTGGAGAGGATGGTTGATATTGTCTAAGATAGCCTCCATCTTACATTGCATGCACCTGTCCGCAGGAGTCCTGAGTGAGTCCAGACTCCTGCCAAGCACAGACCAGACCTTTTTGACCAGCTTATTCAGTCTCCTTGTGTTCATGTCAGACATGCTGCTGCTTATTATTTTAACCATGACAACAAAGCTCACCTTATATTAAGAAAGTATTAATTTTAACCCAAATCACATCTTTTCTTAACCTAACCAAGCCATGATTGTGTTTATAGTAACCACAGCAATGGAGGTAGGTAAGCCTGCTGCCATAGGGGTGCTGTTTCAAGAGACACTGCTATGGGACATATCAGAGGGTTGATGGTTGTTCAGGCTGGAGGAGTTGTTGGTCAGAGAGCAGGTTTCAGACACCATCTGACTTTGTTTGAAGCATACTGAGGACTTATGAACTCCAGGAAAATCTGCAGTCAAGGAGATGCAGTCAGGGAGATTTAAATCTGTGGACATGCTGAAGTTAACTTTGTAGAAAATAGTGTATCTCAATAAAGTTCTAATTGGATTCAAGATCACTGCACCAGCTGTATTGTAGTGACTGTTTATGTATATGCATGTACTCAGGGATGAACTGCTAGAATTTGGTGGTCAAAGGTCAAAGGTCACTGTGACCTCACAAAAAATGTTTTTGGCCTTAACTCAAGACTTCATACACTAATTATGACAAAATACACTTAATACCTTTTATTAAATTCCTTCTGTTTTAGTGTTGTCCATATGTCCATCCATCCCATTCTCATGAAACAGCTCTAGAAGCGTCCTTCTTGTTCCAGCAGCAGTTCCTTCCTCATCCAGGTTTCTGCTCTGATCTGCATTGTCAAGTGTGGGACCTTATGTAGAGAGCGTGTGTGTGTCTGTCCACATCATGTTCAATCAGCTGAGTTTACCACAAGGTGTATAAACATTTATGAGATGAGCCAGAGAAATACAGGAACCTGAGCTAATTGTTATTTACATTTACATTAACCTGGATTTGAACATGATTAGATTAGATTAATTTAAATTTGGATTCATATGATCCAAATACATGATTTTATTAAACAAATAATTTAGGATTGTTAGAGATTCTAATCTGATGATCTCTGTTTGAATGCCATTGATTTAATATAGATGTGGATCATAATTCTACATCACTATGTCTTTCAATCACACAATCCAATAAAACAGCACAAACTGCCTCAGCTGCTGCAACACAAACTATTACAGTGCCAACAAATAGGATTACCAAATGATATTAAATGACATTAAACAGTGAAGGTTTAGTGCTATGGTGTTAACCATAATTTACAGTATGTGCTGTATGTCATTATGCTCTGTAATATTAAAGTGTTACTAATTGTGGCTCAGCACAACAGCACATCCATCTAATGTGTATGTGAGATTATGAATAGCAAAACAATGAATTATTGTGAGTCGTCCGAGCTCTAGAAAGCCTCCCCAGAGACAGTCTAAAAACCAGAGTTGGCTTAGACCCTGCCTGAGTGGAAAACCTCATTATTGTTTGGTGGTGTGAGGACACTCTTGTTTGATCTCCCACCCGCTGAATAGATTATTAAAACAGTTGATGGAGGATTTTTTTCCCTCCCATGCCATTAAAAGGAGGAGATTCTGGCAGACAGATATGTGTGAGTCATATCTGGAAGAGGCTTCACACATGAATATATACACACACTTCCTCAAAACTTGGAAGCTGACTGTTGTTTTGTGACTGGCAGCAGCAACATCAAACTTAACTGTGAATTAATGACACACACACACGCACACACACACACACACACACACACACACAAACACACACACCAAAGTTTAGTAAACGTCCAAAGTTTCATTCAGTTCCATCTGAAGTATGATAATTTGAAATTAAAGAGGCAGAACTCGATGCGGAGGCGTGTTGAAGGGATGACTGTCAGACGAACATATGGCTAGTGACTGAGTGGCTAACCAGTGGCCATATGCAATCATCTAATCATGTTTATGGCCATCATAAAGCTGCAGATGATGATTGGCTCATCTGTAAAGCTGTCTGGCATTTATATTTAAAGCATACACCTGAACATGTGTCTTTGTCTCTCGGCAATCTGCTGAGATTCCTCCCCTGTGTCCTGTCTGATAACATTCAAAATCATTTCTGTCTGGACTTTTTCTTGCAAGACTGCGCAGATAAGAGGTGTGCCTTCTAGCAGATTCATCACTGCATTTTAGTCCATTATTTTTCCGCCAGTCCCCTTTTCCTGTACCACGTCCAGCAGAATGTGATAGAAGGCAGGATCTAAATTGAGGGTCCAAATTGTCTTCATCTGGGTCAGAGGCCCTGAGACGAAAGACCCAGAAAGGAACGTAAAGAAGATGACATAAACACTGTTGCTCATAAAGTTGGAATAAAATATTTTTTACCTCTTTCCATGAAATGATTGTGACAATGTGATTTATTCTTGACAGATAAAGTGTATATCTTCTCAAAACTTTAGTAGTCAATCTCTTCCAAAGTGATTACTGATGCATTTAAATAGTGTAGCGTAGAAGCTGCCTCTCCTAAAAAGAATAAGGTTGGGCGCCAGACAGGCAAAAGTTAATCGACCTTAAACCTATCAAATGTTTAAGGTTTGAGGATGAATGTAAGTGTGTGTGGGCATGTGAGGGGCAGGTGAGTTGGGCAGTCAGCTGGAGAAGCCTGGAGAATGAGGGGTGAAGGGACTTATCTGAAGGAGTGCGGCCTTTGACCCGGACAGAGAGAGGTGTTTCGCTGAGATCCAAACCGGCCTGAGACTGTCGCCTGTTCCCCGGAGCTCAATCCTCTTCTCCTTAAACCGATCCTTTGTTCCTCTCTTTTGTTTTTCTTTTGCCACCTCCAGTTTACTCAGAGTTTTCAGTTCTAGATCCCAGTACTGGTTCCTTTTCCTTCATTTCCTTGTCTCACTTCTCACACTGTTTCTGCTTCAGCTTCCTTTGTTCTCCTTTGTTTGAGCTTCCCCCCTCTCCCAGCTCAGGTGTCTCTGATTTGTAACCTCTCCTCCCTCCTCTTGTGTGTGATGTCACTTCCTACTCACTATCCTGCCCTGCTACAATAGGAATAAACAGAGGACTGTGTCTGAAACCCCTATATATATATATATATATATATCTATATGTGTGTTTGTGTGTGTGTGTGTGTGTGTGTGTGTGTGTGTGTCATCTTCTTCTAAGGAAAACAATTAATATCACATTGATTCTGATTAAATGTATTTATCCATTCACTAAATTCTAAATCCCACCATCCAAAACAGATTTCATTATTCACACACACACATCTGCCATTCAGCATATACAGAATCTCTGCAAACATATAACAGTTCATATACTTCTATGATTTTCTTATTGATTTTTCATTCATTTTAAACACATCTATCTTGCTGTTCTGGGAAAGTGATCTCACACTGTATCTAAATAACATACATATGCACACACAGTGTAACATTCACATACTCAATATATATGTATGTCTAATAAGGGATCTCTTTATTATAGATTATATTGTATTGTACATATGAATTATTATAGTATTATATTAACATCATCTTATTTTATTGTTACATTACTACAATGATACTGTTGATACACCATATATTCAGTATTCATCATTCATCATTCAGGATAATAATGACCGCCCCACCCCACCACCCCCCTTCCCCCCACACAGTACAGTACCCCCTTACTGTACATTACCAACCTGTCCACGGATATATATCACTGCCTCAAATAAAAACATCCAACACACACACACACACACACACACACACACACACACACACACACACACACACTACACTCCCTGTCTTTTGTCTTTGTCATGTTTTGTTTGTCAGCCATGTTGTTGCATTTTCAGGTTATCACATTCTCATGAACATCTCAGGAACACCTTGAGGGAATTTTTTCATATTTCTATAAATATTCATTTGGACTCATATATTTCACACACTATTCCACTGACCTGCAAGTGGTGGTAACACGCCAAGAAAAGTAGCAATGCACCAACCAATGAGACATCAAGTTAATGTGGATGAAAACAGAATACTCAAAAAATCATCTTTTCACGAGCAAAGCTGGGCGTAAAAAAGTAGGTCTCAGCAATGCCCAACTTTGTGATTTGAGTTTACACTGAGTGAACCAAACCTGACTTACCATGGTCGTAACTGCACCTGGTCTTCACGTGAATACAAGCGGAGTGGTGATTGTTGCTAAGCAACAAACAAACAAAGAGAAACCTCTCAGTCAGCTGACTGTCTGAACAGATGTCCAAGGTTTGTCACTGATGACGCTTTCTCCTCTTTAAACCCTTTGGTTATTTAATCTGGGAACAAGTCGTGCTGCCATCTTTGTTTTTCCTCCTGGTTGTGTGATCAATATTTTTCCCATAAAAGTTACACCCAGGCTCAACACATACAGAACTGAAGACTAAGTGGTTCACTAGTCACTAGACTAGTTGATCCTAACTTTCATTTCTAAGTCAGAGGTAATGTTACACCCAGCTGCTGCGCTCTGCTCCAGATGTTTTATGAGGAGGAACAATGTAACGATGAATGTAAACATCATTTTGGTTTGTTTTAACTCCACAGCGCTCCTTAAACTAGTTTATACCACAACCACACACTTTACTACATCAACCACACCACACTGTCACTGCACAGATTCTGTGGAAATGATCATTTCAAAAAACGTTAATGACTTGTGCCATGTGCCATGTGCAGTGATAGGTTTGTGATATGGTCTGAGTGTCCTTCTAGCAGCATCTTACTAAAATAATACCCAGCAGTAGAGTGTTAGTGTCTGACTTAGAGTCTGCATCCACCTTATCTTTTCAGAAACCTTTATGTCAAGAGAGATGACCTGTAAACAATATGCAGGTATTTCCACCTCACTGGCTGTGTTCTGTTCTCACACCATAACTGCATACACACAGTATCCATATACATGCATGAAATATATATTCCATTGAATAGGTGACAGCTTGATATTAAGATTTAAAGGGTAAAAGGCAGAGGAGGTTGGTAACAAGAGAAGAAAAGATAAATAAATAAAATATTTCTTTACCTACCAACCGGTCAGCTTCTGGAAGGAGTGAGGGTTCATGGGGAATATAAAGAACAGCCCTCAGGACATCCTGCTTTAAGTGGCCAGAGTGGTGGTGTGGGTGGTGTGAAAGGCCTGCAGCTGGGTTAGAGTTCATACACATGTGACAGGTAGAAGAACACACTGATGTACAGGCAAACCTCCTATTGCTTTGTCTTTCTTTCCTCTGTAAGAACAGGAAGTGAGTCATCTCAGGTTCTGGTTGCCATAGAGAACATCCCAGTGTGCCTCTCGGATGCGAGACAAGAACCAGCCCCAACTCCGCCGACTTTTCCGCAAATTAGTCGTGATTAACACACTAACTCAGGAGCTGATTTTTCTGGGCAAACATTTTAATTAGAAGTGTTCCCTCTGCCGTTTGCATCCTGATGCTCCACTTAGAGCCAATTTACCCCTCCGTCTTTAAAGAGGATAATGCAGGGAAGAGGGCCAGATGGTGACATACAAACAGGAAGAAGAAAACACACAAGCTTTCAGAAAAGTCATAGAAGAGTCTGAATCTTCCTGTTCTGAAGCTTCCTCTCCTCTTCTTCTATCTCACATTGAGTTGGACTCCTCAATACACCACGGTCTTGAGTCTGGTGTTTACTTTACTGTAAAATGACTAAGACAGCTTTCAGAAGCTCATTTGATTATAGATCCGACTTTGCAGTCAATTGTAAAGTAGGTTTTTGTTAGCAGCTTGATTGCAGTGATAGTCACATATTTGTCATTTTCCCGTCCAGTACCCAGTGTTTAAATAGCAAATACACCTGCACCCATGGGCGTGTTGGACTTAAAATGAGGTTTGGTCAGGTGCATTGTTGGCGCATTGCGTGATTGACCAGCAAAACCTGGTCTTAAGTCAGTGGTGCAGCATTTCACTGTTATTTTAGGTGCATTGTCAAGACAGTAATATGGGCGAACACACACGGGCACACAGAGCACACACACTGTCCCTGTTACACACAAGCAGAGGGAGCTGAAATGCCCTTAGATGTTTGGATAAGTCGAGTGGAACATTACAACGCAGCTTCAGAGGGTCTGAGCTTCTTTGTGACGTGTGTTGTAGAACATTGTAATGTTTCAGCCTCTTGCATGAGATTCTGCAGAGATGCTTCTTTCTTGCCACTGTTCCCCATTCATCACCTAAATTTGTCCACAGTTTCATAAAGAACTGAAGATTTATTCACAGTTTGCAACGTACCTTGGTTTTGTGGTCATGGTTTGAAATGGGTTCGGTACAACAGGAAAAAAGTAACAGGTAATAGGTTTCTTTTCATTTACTTTGAACAGACAGTAGTGTGAGTTACAGTTTGTTCCACCTAGCACCGTTTAGAACTACCTGAGATAGTTGGTACAGCCAGTAGTATATTAAACAGTAAACAGTGAACAAAACATACACTCTCACATAAATCATATTTTTATGTAGTGCTGGTAAAAAGCAAAAAGCAACAGGTCACAATCAACTACAAAACTGAAAAGCATCTCTTATGTTATAAAAATGCAAAAAAAATTGAATAATGAAAAATAAGAGTTTTGCATTGGAGCATTTCAATTTGTTCCACTGACAGTAGACTATATTTAAACATTAAAAGCTTAAGCCCAATCCCCCACCAAAAAACTTAACTTGACTTAACTTATGATAATGGTAGTAATAATAATAATGTTATTTATAGAGCACTTTTCAAGCAAACCACAAAGTGGTTTCCAAAGGTGAAGAGGATTAAAGAATACAATCAACATTAACAACAATTTCAAAAGCAACATAATGAAAAACATACATACATGTACACATACACAAACACATACACATAAATATTTACTCTCACACTCAATGAAAGAAATTAAAATATAAAAACTCACAAAGAAAGAGGCGTAGTGTATCGATTGTTTGTAAAAGCCATTCTACAAAAATAAGTTTTAAGTCGGGATTTAAAAGTAGCAACAGAGTCAGCTGACCTGATGCTCAGTGGAAGGCAGTTCCAGAGCCAAGGAGCCAGGACTGCAAAGGCTCTTTGTTTTTAACCTGGACTCTGGAGTAGTGAGAAGGCAAAGACTAGCACACCTGAGGGGCCTGTTCAGACAGTAGGGTGTAAGGAGCTCAGCCCAGATTATTCAGAGCCTTGTATGTAATTAAGAGCACTTTAAAATTGATTCTAAAAGAGATGGGGAGCCAATGCAGTGGAGCCAAGACTGGTGTGATGTGTGAAGACCGCTTAGTTTCGGTTAATACTCTAGCTGCCAAGTTTTGAACAATATGGAGCTGTCCAATAGCTCGACTGTTCAGGCACGTACATTTTATAAAAATAAGGAACTCATTTTCAATATTGTATTGTATTATGCAGTTAGATATAAACATCAAGCATTCTCTCATGCTGGCCATATTTTTATATTAGCTGATGTCAAACAAAAATATTCACTATCAATGTAAATGGAAGGGACCACAGAGTGGCTTATATGCCAAGGGATGGGACATTGTAACAAGGCTCAAACCCTTTTAATAAATACCTGACGCTGGGGTCTTCTACTACTGCATATGAACAAATAGCCGTTGAAATGTATATGCCAGTGGCTTCAATTATGTCTTTGGCCCTGTCTTCTTTCACATCTAGAGGTTTCTTAAAACAGCAGGGATAAGTCGTTCGACTCCTTTCTTTTACCTAGCTCCAGTGATTGGCACATCTGGGTGGTGCATGTTCGACCTGTTCCTACTGACATGTGTACAACTGTCAAATAACACCAACACACTGTCCTCATCCGATCCACCATTCACACTCCATCACTGTTGTAGTCCACAGGGAGCCCAAAATTTTCCCACACAGCTGATTTACTGTAAAAGAAGCATGAGGCTTTCTAGCTCCTGTGTGTCATCTGAACTCCCCATTGTTACTTTTTCTTCTTCTTTTGTTTTGTTGCATTTTCTTCTTCTTCTGCGTTTGCTCTTTAATGGCAGTTGGCAAACAGCTTTTAGACGCATTACCCGCACCTGATTGGAGTCTGGATGATGCCATATGTTACTTCCATTCAGATGTATTCCTCGTATGACTGCAGTATGGACAAATACACATACTGTAACACCCCTATTTCACACCATATAACATCAAATATTTCTAATGTTGTGGTTTGTGCCATTACTTCACTGTGGAGCTGTGAACAGAGCATTGATTCACTCAGACCTTCTTTGTCCCTCAGAGTGAATGACTGTCTTTTCTTCCATTAAAATAGACAAAAAAGACATGGACAAGCCCTCCAGACTATGAGCTTTGGTTTGTTAAAATAGAGCCAATAGTCTTAATCTTTCCACCAAAAAGTAAATAAGTGTATTTCCCAGAATGTCAGACTATTTCTTTAAAGTTTGTCCCTGTGCTTTGACTTTACTTATAACCCCAAAGCAGCTGGTTGTAGTACACTGATGCAGTATCTGCTAACCGTTACAGTGTAAGGCTCAGAGTAGTCAGTGTTACTGTGTGCAGCCTCACAAAGCTGCTAGCATGGTGTGTTTTCATCCTACATGCTTCTCCTGAGTAACATTCCTTCAGTCTTATCCACTGTATCCAAACCTATAGCTGAGCTCACACTGGAGCTAAAGGTAACTGTCACCAAAGCTTAATAGTCCAGGAACTGTTGGTAGGAAATGTAAATGGCCATGTTATTGGGGCTGCAGTGATAACATAGAAAAAGTGAACAGATGCTTCAGTAGATGGAACACAGGTGTTTTCTCAGGTGACCTATCATGTCAAGAAATCATGTCACTGACGAGATGAGAAAAGAGGTCATGCTTTATGCTTGGCTTTATCTGTTCACACAGAGAGAGAGAGAGAGTGTGTGTGTGTGTGGGTGTGTGTGTGTGTGTGTGTTTAAGAGAGAGTGCTGTGTGCTAAAACCAATTAAAGCCATTGAAAATGAACCTGTCATACACAATCCTCTAGAGCCGTGTCAAAAAGTTGAGCAGCATTTCTGGAGTACATTTGACTGCAGGGCCCAAAGTTTTAAAAGTCAATTAGTTGCCTCTCATCCTGAGACAGAATCTGACCACAGAGTTAGCTCTGCTGATCCTGTCCTGCCCTGCACACCACAGGGAATACTGGAAATAGTCAGGCCTGTGTTGGTCGGTTGGCTGTGTGTGTGTGTGTGTGTGTGTTTGTGTGTGTGTTTGTGTGTGTGTGTGTGTGTGTGTGTGTGTGTGTGTGTGTGTACACGTTAAAAAAAGAGGATTTGGATTAGATTTTATACATGAGCATTTTTGTAAGTCAGTAAGTGTGAAGACATTCAGTGTGTACATGTGTGTGAGAGCTGCATGAAAAGAACCTCCTGTCTTTCCATATATTTTCTGTCTGTCCTAACTGTTCCTATCAAATAAATAAAAGAATAATTAATTAATAAAAAAATAAAAAAATAAAAAATATATAAATATATTTATTTTTTTCATAGTTTTTTTCTAAATGATAGGAAAATGTAGAATGTTATACAAAATAATATATATACAAAACAGAAAAATGAAATAAAGTGAAATACAATAAACATCCTCATATGTATTTCCTTATTCATTTATGCATTATGTATTTATTTAGTTAAAATTGAATGGATCCTGCCCTGAAGCGTTTCACTTTTTCCCAGTGCCCCAGTACATCCTCTGAACATGTGTTTATAATGTATATTAAATACCCATAGTAAAATTTGTACATACATTAAAAATATCTATATGATGAATTTTTATATGGCATAACATCTTGTGAACATCTTTGTAAATAATAAACATTTAATTTATGTCATTAATATTATCATTATCATTATCATTATTATTATTATTATTATTATTAATATCATTAAAACAACATACTTTATAACTTTTAATGTAAATTCAGAAAGTTATAAAGTAGTTTATACGTGTTTTTGTGTCTTATTAATATTACATATTCTATCTTTTGTATTTATATATATATTATATCAACATATATTGATAGGCTTTGAGATGGATATATATTTGCATAACAAATGCATACATACATAGACATACATATTTACAGTATATGTGCTAGATATATATGTCAAAAGATGAAACTGTTCCAATTTTTAACAGGTTTGTTATGTAATTTTTACATATATGTACATGTGCATATATTTTATATATGGAAATTTGATATATGCATATATTACATTTGCATAAAGACATGTTTTCACTTTGACATTATGAATTATTCATTGTAGACTGATCAGTAAAATGTCAATGTTATCCTATTAAAATCTACAAAACAACAAAGTGAATGGCTCTTAATTGTCCACTATATCTGTAAATAATACACATCAGTATCTGAATGTCAGTGTCTCTTTAGCAGGACCACACAATGACACACATTTACACCAGGAAGTTGCAACCAGTCGGATCTACTGATGTTTCCTGCTAATCCAGGGATCAAACCATCAACTTTCCAGCCACAAGCCCATCTCTTTAACCTTTAGTCAACCACTGTGTTTCTTTCCCCATCTGACAGTGACCTGGATATCACCAGTGAACTGGATATATAGAATGTGATCAATACTGATAGAGATCATGTCCAAAACTAGAAAATAAGATCTGAGTTGTAATGAACCAGAATTTGTCTATGTACCCACAATGCATCAGAGTTGGTGGAAGATACTTCTAATAAAGGATGTAGACTCAGCGATGAAGCCTTGGTCTTAGAGACAGCAAATGATGGTGAGAAATCCCACCTCACTAATCAGTGTCTGTGTGTGTGTGTGTGTGTGTGTGTGTGTGTGTGTGTGTGTGTGTGTGTGTGTGTGTGTGTGTGTGTGTGTGTGTGTGTGTGTGTGTGTGTGTGTTTGTTTGTGGGCCCTCACAAGCTGCTGATGGAAACTGTGACCTGTAGTGTCAAACTGAATCAGCTGTATGAAGCTAACTCCACCTCCGGAGCTCCTCTTGTGACAGGTGGATGCAGTAGTCCACATCCAGGACGTGTCCTCCTCGGTTGTAGTCGGACTCTGATCACAGTCCTCAGGTTGTCTCTGATCTGCAGAGTTCACAGACGATGATCGACAGCAGCAGCAGCACAACACCTATACACTGCTCCTGAACTCAACCCATCAGAGCTATTGTCTCTGAACATGGTTACTGACACACCTGCCTTGATCTGTGGAAGCCCAGGCCACTGGTAGACACATGAAATGGAAAGGAGGAGGGAGCAGCCTGAGGGGGATTATGAGTAAGTAAAGCAAAGACAGTCATTTATAAGCAGCTTCAAAAGCATGTGTTCCTGTGTTTTATGACGAGGTGATGATGTCTGACTGAAGTCACGCATAGATGTTTTCATTTTCTAATCTTAAATTAAATTAAATTCAGTTACTCAAAACAATATTGTTTTAGCTGCACTGAAGGTATTTCTATTTAAATTTATGTTTCAGTGTTATTTAAACATACAGTATATTTCAGTGTTACTGAGTGTTTGCAGTACATGATTGTTTCTGTAGACACTGTTCAGAGCTTCATCTCTGCTGCTGAAAATTATAAAAGTGTGTCATGATCAAAATCACATGACGGCTTGACAGCTCATTAATTGCTGGACTAATGAGAATTTTGGATTCAAAAACCATTAGTTTAATAGATAATGTGATACAAAAACTCAATATCATGTCAGCTGCTTCAGTGGGCAGGCCTTACTGACTGTGTCAGCCCTGTAATACTTAAGGCTTTATACTGAACTTACAACTCAGAAGACCTTGATTTTTTTCTGCTTGTTTTCCTTCAAAAAAAAACAAGCAAACACACACATTATTCCACCTTAGGTTCTCAGCCTGTCTCCTAAAAATACATTTGCATCAAACTAACAGCAAATCCATCAAACTACATATTTAGACAAAGCTTTATATTGAACGTGTGTGAACTGCTCATAGTGAACACTTCTAAATGTTCACTTTTAAGTTAGAGGATAACCATGGTCTGATCTTTCCTTAAAATTAACCAAGTTGTTTTTATGTAAATCTAACCAAACCTTTATCATGGCATTGCCACATCATAACACTGATTAAATGAGGCGTCAGATCAGAAGTAGTTGCTTGAATTGGAGGACTTGTTAAACTACTCTCTGCATATGCAACAGATCATAAATGTCAACATGAATATGAGGAAATTATTTTGTTGGGAATTGAAATGTGCATTTTGCAGATTTGATTAGATGGGCTGTGGAATGCAGCAAACCCTGGTTTCTGGTGATAAACTCCTCTTCATGGTACAGCCATGAAACCATACCTGCTCCCTATGACGTCTGTGTAGTGTAAGGATCTAACACTTCCTGGACTGTCCTCAACAAGAAAAATGACTCGTCATTTGACTTTTCTTTAACCATGACCTCAACCTTTCTCTAACCTTTACCATATAGTTTTCATTACAATGGCAAACCTTAACCATGTGGGTGGCAGAGCAGGTATTATTCAGAAAAGTTCATCCTGGTGCAGGTCACTGATATTGAAGACCTGTGCAAAAGTCTGAGGTTAAATGTCAATGTTTTTAAAATTCAATGGTTTGAAAAGATAGTGGTTATGGTAAATAAACAGTGGTTAAGATTACACAACAAAAATTGGATGGACTAGTGGATGGACTGTGTGAAATTCCCTGCATTTTGTTGACTCATCCACCACAACCTCCTCCTGATGTGGACTCAACTTTCCAGACTTGTAAGTATCACACACCCTGTGCAGTGTTGTAGCTGTTCAACACATGAACCTGTTTCTCCAACCTGACTTCCTGGACCATCTCACTGGTAAACTAAATCCTACACCGCCATCAACCTGAATGGTCTAAATGCACCCCATCCTTCAATACCTTAGTACCTCACTGCACACTGCTACTACTACACTACTTCCTGCACTGGAGGTGGACATTGGCACGTGTACATGATTCCTACTGGGCAGTATTTGATAGAAGTATAATATTGGCCTTTCTTTATATGAGTCTCACACAGATGAACACAGTGAGCAGTCCAGTATCAGAGCAGAGGAGGACTGAGGAGCTACAGGCACAAAGATTCAATATATGTGTGATCTGGAAGCAATGCTCTGTGGGAAGCTGGATGATGAGGGTTTGGATCAGGTTAACATTGTTAGAGCTTTGCTGCAGTCACTCAGTCAGTCTGAGCCAGTGCTCCAGCCAAGTCCAGCCCATTCCGTTTTCCAGTGTCTCCACCATGCACCAGCTCACTCCATAGCTCCGGGGCAGCGTGCTAACCACGGAGGAAAAGGAGCAGAGATACTAAATATACCCCCAGTGACTCTTGGGTAATCAGAGTTTTCTGTCGCCCAGAGAAGTCTCTGTCTAATTGCACTCTGATTAGACAAGCTGCCAAGTCTCAGTGAAAGGCATGGAAGGAGCCTCCCTCATGTGCTGTTACACTGACATTGTCTCTGTGTGAGACACAAAATAGAGCAGATGAAGTAAAGTCAAGCAAGTATAGATGCTGACCTCTGAAATATATCATATATAAATAACAGATTTATATATAATTTATATAATTCCATTCCATTTCTACATCTTTACTTCTCCTTTAAATCACAGGGGAGGTGTTTTGTTGGGTTTTTTTACAGCAGAGAAACTTTGAAAATCTCCACTTTTTGTAATCTAACAACTTGAGCTACCGTGCAGCCTTCCTTACAAGCATAACAATTAGCCCTGCGTTCACACCACCTTTCATTCTGCCAGAGTCAGGGGAAAGGAAAGAGGCGCTCCACAGCAGCCCCTGTGTTTAAAAAAAGATCAAATAAAAGTGAATTTATTAAAGGCAGATATAAATATGATTCTCTCCCCCCGATCTCCCTCCCTCCATCTCCAAATTAGAGGATTCTGTGCTAATTAGAAATGTGTTAAAATCACAAAGGAGGGAGAGAGGAGATCATACGGTATTAATGAACAGAGACAGAGGGATATCATCCAATCTCCATCTCTATCTCCATCTCATCTCTCCCTCTGCACACACACAGTCCCCCTATCCTTTTATCTGCCTTTGTTTCCTCCTCTTCTTCAATTCCCTCACAAACTTTGTTTCCCTTTCTTTCTTCTTTCTCTTTTCAGGCCATGCCTCCCCCTGCCTTTTTTTTCTGACAAATTCCTTGATTATTTTGTTTTTATCCCCCCTCCCCCCCGTCTTCCGGCAGTGCCAGCACTCCATTAGGCAGCTGTGTTCTGGTTGGCGTGGTTGGAGGCCTGGCGCTGTGCCATGATCGGAGTGTCTCAGCAGCCCTCGCCCATCCGTCTGCCCGCCCAGCCCCATGGTCCTTAATTAATGAAAGCTGTTGTTTTTGTTTACTGGCCTGTTATATGCTAATCCAGCGATCCCTGCATGTGCATGCCTGTCCTCTCTCGATGTCTGTTTGTAACTTCACAGCTGATTAGTATGATCTCAACAGCCTGGACCTGAAGTCAGGTCTGATAGCCATTTGATCTCAGTGTATTCTCAGTGTTCCTCCTCCTAATGACTCTTCCTCATCTAAAGGATCAGTTCACTCAAATTATCTGTCCATGCAGATACAGTAGCTTTGATTTATTGGTGTAGGGATTCAGATACTGTATATGTCTCCACCCTAATATAGGGAGTTTCATTTGTTGTGGTCACAGCACTGAAATTAAAAAAATTCAACAGCAACATTTCTTTCCAAATACGGTTTCTGTTCCTCTGGACACTCTTTTTTTTCTGAAAAAAATCAAGGCACAAGACTGTATACATAAAAAACATAAAGTTTTGTTATTTTGAAAAGTCAAGAAAATTTACCTCTGAGTTTTATTTTGACAGGTTGGAGAGAGGCTTCAGAAATAGCACGTAGCATATCTCATCAGTGGAAGTGTATGAATCATTATAAACTATCACGGATGTACAAGAGATTTAGATAGTGCTGCATAAATACATAAATGAATTAAGTTAAAGAAATTTCATATGTGATGTTACAGGAACCTGTTTGGCTTCATTAAGCCGACCTGTTAAACACAGGGAAACAAGGCCTTCAGTGATTTGTGAAGCTTGAAACCTTCTCAGCTGGGCTCAACTAGAGTGATGATTAACGACTAATATGATGTGTTTGTGCCTACAGCCACACCTCCATCTTTGTACGACACTAACAGTGTATACGAAAGGTAAAATGGGTCATAACAAGAAACACTCAGGGGCACAAAAACATCAAATAACAGTGAAATGAAAGAAACAGTAACTGTGTTATCATACATTTGTAAGTGAAGCATAAATCCTCATATGTCAATCCAGGTCTATTCATTGTCACAGACAAAGCTGCATCCCTGTGTTCAACTGTGCTGCCTTGCAAACAGTGTGTAATGATAAGGCTTTAAAAAACACTCAACTCCCCTCTCTATGTCACCCAGAGCTCTAACCTTTCCTGTCACTATGAATTATGGGAGGGAGAAGAGCAGAGGGATGGGACAGCTCTCTGAAGAGGGATGAAAGAGGGAGACAAGGCGAGAGGGAAAGAGATGGAGAGCTGGAGGGGAATGAAGAGAGACAGATCACAAACAGGAGCAGAAGAGGAGAAACCACTTAATGACAGAGGGAGCGTGAAGAGAAGAGGAGAGAGAGGATGAAGAAAAGCAGGAGGAGATCAGACAGCCATCATCAGAGAGCATAGAGATGAACTTTCTTTTGTCTGTCAATTACAGGGCTAAATTCTCTCTGGTTGGGGTCCAGAGTTCCGAAGACAGGCGGCATTAAAGCGGAGCTCAGAGGGATGATAAGAGGCTCTGGGACCGTTCTGCTGCTGTCACTCCCTATCCCAACATTAGTATTACAAAGGCACTATAACCTAAACAACATGGAAGGTCTAGAAGAGGGCATCAACAAATACTCCTGCTGTGTGAGAATTCCTGCTGTTCTGCTGTTTTATTCAGGAACTGCTCCAAAACTGTGATGAGAGCAAATCAACACAGATTCCCAGTCCCATGTTGTTAGTTTCTTGTTTCCTTTTTTTGTCCTTTTTAATTTACTTTGTTTTGCATTGTGGTGTAATTTCTACTCAAGTGGATGGTTCATGGTTTGTGGATGCAGTAATATTAATGCAAGATACAGGTATGAAATAAATGGAGTGCTTGCTTTTTGTCAGCAGAAGAGCAACTGGTGTATATCTGTTTACAGCGCAACCAAACAAACTCATTTTGTTTTAATAAAGAAGTCAGTCAGTCAAAAAAAAAATTATTTTGGTTGGGTTGTCCTGATCAAGAAGTCATCTCTAACTTAGTTTGTTTGAACTTTTAGTTTAGAAAGAAACAGCGGAGACCATTTTTACTTTTAGTTCAAGGTCTGAAATATTAAAACAAAAATATATTTTGATGTGCTGGAAGAGCCACCCCACCCATCCACCTACCACCCACCCCCTCTCATACCCTAGTCTTTGTGGCTATAACATAACATTTTATCTGATCTGGCAACCCTTGTTGGACATGTCCCTCCAACTGGATTCTAACCCCCCTGCACTGTACCAAAATTTTGCAATTCCTTGCTGAGTCCTGTTTTCCTCATATTAATAGCACACAGTATGTCTAGTATATTTTTCCATTTCTATTTGTTTTTTTTTTGTTTTTTTTAAATTTCAGGTCATATTTTTGACATCACTACTTTATCAACATTCTTTTCACCACTACTTTTGCCAATGCTTTTAAAGATTTAACACCATGTTTCATTTTAACAATATGAAAAACCAATGTGAGTGAAATCTGAACTGAATCGTTCATAAAAGTATCACCTGCGCTAGACAATGCACAAATGCTGGCTGCTGTAAAACCAAAACACAGTTCTTCTTCTTCTGTTGTTTTTTTGGCAGTTGGAGAACAGCTTTTTGGTTCACTACTGCTTCTGGTGTGTGAGTGTTGTCAACTTTCACGTTCATGTTCATTAGTTGCAAACAGATACGATCAGTTCATCACCAAAATGAGCACATTGTAATTAAATAATGACAAATGAAAGAATGATGTTGAATGTGTTTTATGTTGCAGTGTTGAGCAGTGAGCTTAGGTGCTATCGTTACTGGTGCTTTAGGGTTTATGATATACACTTTATTTTGAAGAACGAAAGAAAGAACTGATCTGAGCCAGACTTGGTGGAGGGATGGGTCCTGGTCCAGAGAACAACTCCTTCTATGTTGGTGCAGATTTGGTTTAAGGGGCAGATCCAGGAATTAATTTGACCACTTTCCTAAATGTGTAGGATTATTTGTTCTTTGTGAACTTAGTGTCATCTTAGTTATTACCATCACTATACATCTCTATGTGGATCCTCCTGTAATACACATATTAGTATTTTTAGATGTAGCCCCTCCCCATGAGAGCTGGTTTATGGGCGTCACACTAGAAATCACCTAATCATGTTTCAACACCAAAACTTATCTAAAAAAATTAATAGAAAAATGTAAATATTTCATCTGTCTCAAGTCAAAGTCAAGTCCAGTCTTTTATCAGTGTTGGTCAAGCAAGTCTCAAGTGCTCGAATTTGTGACATTGACACACAGGTTTTTTCCACCTCCCCGCACCTTTAGGAGACCAGAAGCAGGTCTGAGTCCATTCATTCCAATGGGCGAAGTGAACAGGATCACAGATTATCACAGATTCTTTCGCTCCATAGTCACCGAAATAAATATTGGACCAGTTTTCACAAGCCAAACGTCTTCAGAACATTCTGACATCAAAATGGCATTTTTCAGATGAACGGATACAGAGAAAATTAACTTTATTGGAGACCTGCCTCTGTCTCAGTGCCATACTCTCCCAAGGTCTGTCAACTGCTGACATCGTTTGCCAACCAATGATACGAGATGTTTAGATGGACCAGAGTTATTTTTGGATTGACTTACTTATACGTGAAAATACGTGAAACCATGGATTAAACTTAACTTAAATGAAACTTCTTTCATTGTGTAACAATTGCTAAAACAGATTATTAGCCTATTAAACTGACATTACTTTGTACTGGGCTGATCAGATGTCGTTAGTAGATAAAAGATTGCGTCAAAAAAGGCGCAAATTTGTACTGTATCCATGTTGTGTTGTCTATTGTTGTATTCTTTTGGCAGGGACAAGTAATCAATCATTTAGTGTTAAAAGAGCTTTGTGCAGCAACAGGCTGTAATAACAAGAAAAAGGGATCCGTCTTTTCTTTCCCAAAGGATGCAGAGAGGTAAGTCTAGACAGGGATAGATTTTAATATTACCTAACATTTTGTGACACCCATGAATGTGTGATCACATTATGTGATTTAATTGTTGCAGTTTTGATGTGTTTATTGTTATTGCAAAGCCTTTTTTCAGTTAAATTTATGGGAATGTATATTTGGAGTCAATTCCTGGTTTTCGCCACAAGGGGGCATCGCCTCTGTAGCGAGACGGTTTGATGAGGCTGATATCCAACTCTCGTCTTCAGTGCAACAGAAGCGAGTGAAGGAAACACATTACCTGTTGCCTGTCTCCTCATTTTACTGTTCTTTCTAGGTTAGTAGCTGGTAAAACCACACATATAAAGCATAGATGTGATGTATATGTAAAGTCCTGCTTGCGTTTTATCTGTCAGGAGGTTTATGTTGTTTCGTTTAAGCGCCAGTCAGTCAGAATCTCACTTCTTCGGTACAAGAGTTAGCTTAGCTTAGCTCAGTGTGCATGTATGCTAAGGGTGTTTTGAAGTTGATGTTTTATTTTAAGGCTTTCCATAATGTTATTAGAATGTGTTTTGAAAGAGGGTTTGTTGGACACATGTAATGTTTCTTCTAAATTGATAGTGTATTCATCCTCGCTAGCTGTGTTATATTTTCTTTGAAAAGTAATCGAATGTGATGTAACTTCATGTTAGATGTGGAATAGTATCCATCAGTCAGTTATCTGAAAACTAATCAGTGCAGTTGTCAAGCTGTAAGCAGCAAACCAAAGACTTTTGGGAGAAAAATGTATTTTTATTTAATTTGTATATGAAGAATAACAGAACACATACAGTGTGGAAATTATTATTATCTTTATAAGAAATTGAAGTTTCTTATATTGGATTGTGTTATGCTTATGTGAACTGGTAGAGTTTATGAAGAGAAATGTGGAAAATGTAGCTAAAAGTGCAACAGAAGCGAGTGAAGGAAACACATTACCTGTTGCCTGTCTCCTCATTTTACTGTTCTTTCCAGAACAAATATAATCTGCCTACAGACCTCAAGCCGAGGCCTGTTACAATTTCATGCTAGTTGCCTTGGCTTGAGGGAGGGGTTGAGGGACAACACCCACATAGGAGACTGGAACTGTGTCCCATTTCATACCACTGGCGCTGCCTGTAATGCGGTATCTTCTGTATGGAGGATCTTTGGTCTGATTTGAGGCAAGTCATGTGACTCAAGTCCTGACTCTGTTCATTTATTGTATAGCCTATAGGTTTCAAATAAATTCTTTCTTCACTAAGCCTTAATGCCGGTGACACATTTGGAACTGTGACAGATGTTGACATCCAGCAAATAGAGATGATCATATCTAACATTAAAAAAAACTACAGCTACACTTTTTAGTTAGTGACATATGTAACTGGATGGGTTTGGTATTGCTGAGTATCTCAAAGTTAATCAAAGCCCAGAAGGTAATGCAGTGCTGTTTTTCACTCAGTTACACCTTTCAGTAGAATCTGACAGAACAAAGAGATGGCAACATCTCAAACAGAATTAAAATGACAAAAGAGCATCAAAAATAAGTTGAGTTAATTTCTATTGATACATTTCATGGATAAAAGTTACTGCTGGACTGTAACAGTTTCAAAAATTTTAATTTCTCCAAGACTGAATTTCACCAGCACTTCTACTGTCAAAAGCATTAAATAAACGAGAGAATTGTTTAATGGAAGAATTCAAACCAAATATAATTGTAATTTTTAATCTAAAACATCAGCAATTATCAGCTGTTCACCTGCTGCCCCCTCCACCCCTGTATCTCAAATCACTTGAGAAACATAACCTGATTTTCCCCGCTAAGGACAAAACACACACAAGAGAGAAAGCATCATCATTAAGAGAAACATGATCCAAATACAAAACTCACACAAACAATGAAAACACATGTAAGACCTGCTACACCTGAAAAACCAGGCCACCAGGGGGAGTGATGGATTATTTCCTGTCCATCAGTCTTCATATACCTAACCTAACCCTTTATCAAATTTTGAAACAATTCAGATTTCAAATACATGGGGAGTTTATACAAATAATGTACGTTTGGAAATTTCAATTTCAGATGTTTTTGGAGGTGTGAGGACCCACCTGTCAGTTGAGACCAGCAGTCATTTCAGCATCTGAGCCCCACGAAACAGGAAGTTCTTTTAAAGGTCCCATATTGAGAAATACACACAGCCTATATTCAGACACTGAGCCTTAAAATGAGCTATCAGGACTTCTGGAACTTTGTGATGTCACAACAAAGCAGTCATCGCCCTCGGCCACGCCCCAAGCCATGCCCACCTGGACCCACCATCCAACCTTGCAGGATTTGATTTCTCTGAGTGTTTACCTGACCTAAACCTCCTATATTTTAATCGGATCACTCAGAAAACAGCCAACACTTCAACACTTCAAGCTGACTTCAAGCTATTGGTGTCTGATGTATAAACACTGTATCTTGTCAGATCTCACTCAACAATGACACAAAATGCAAAAACCTGGAGAAGATGAAGGGACAGATGGAGTTAATAAACATCCTTTCAATCCTTCAATGGATACTTCAGTAAAAGTGTGTGTGTGTGTGTGTGTGTGTGTGTGTGTGTGTGTGTGTGTGTGTGTGTGTGTGTATGCGTGCATTGAAGTAATCTTAACTGAATATTGATAAGTGAGGCGAGCACACAGGGTAAACAGCTGTGACTGGTACTTCATCATATGTGTGTGTGCATCACTCATTATCAGGCCCAGCTGCTCCTGTGAGACAAGTCATCAGACAGTGACCGCACACACACACACATACAGAACTTCACACACACTCACACTTATGACAGTAATTGACAAACAGTTTTGACAGAGATCAAAGTCACCAAACTGAACAGAGTGAATCCCCAGTGGCTTAGTTGTTTGTTCAGTAAACAGACATCTGAATATTTGATTTATTCATCAACTTCCTTGAACACAGAACCATCATTTTGTCCCTCACAGGGGTCGCTACCTGGATAGGCCGACATCTTCATCCCGTTGCCGTGACAAAAGAACCCATCGCCTTAGTTACAGAAGTCACAGCCAGAGTGTTTATGGAGATGAATTTAGAAACAACTTGCATTTGTTTAGGTAGAAGTAAGCGTTTTATGAAGGGGGTTTACATTTGTGTCACAAGTCAAAAAAGCAACAACACTTGGTGCCATGGTGGAGGTCCATTGAAAAATTGGCTACCAGATATAATAAACTGATGACAGACGAAGCAGTAAACATGAGAACAGACGGTGCACAGAGGTGATGTGTTTGACACCTCTGGATTTAAGAGTCAATGAGACTGAGTCTGAGTATTATCCCATCTCTTGTCATGGTCTCAGCCATGTCTTTGTGGTACCATTGTTTGTTGGTTGTGAGGTTTAATGTGTGTTTTGGCGACTCATGTTTGGACTTTGGTTTTTTGGAATAAATTCTTTGACACTGCTACCTTCTCCGCATTTGGGTCCACCCCTTACCCCTACTTACCTCAAGCGCATGACAGAATGATACCACAAAGACAAGACAGAACAAGGGCTCTTTAAAAGGAACGGAACTGATTAACAATGGAGAACAGGTGGGGAAGCAGACACAGGTGGGACACATCAGGGATGATTAAAAAAAGGAAGCAAAACTAGAACTCAGACACTGGGGTGACATGACTATCAAAACAAAACAGGAAGTGCACAGGGAAACAGAGCACAAGACAGGGAAGACTAAACTAACCAGAAACACGCAAACCAGAAACACTCAAAACCCAGAACAGAAACCCGAAACACAGAAAACCCAACCAAGAAAGTCCAAAAACCAAAAACCTGGAGCCTCCAGGCTGAGACCATGACAGTACGCCCCCTTAAGGGACGGCTTCCAGACGTCCCTAGGGCGGGAGGAGGGGGTACGGAAGAGGGACACAAGGGACAAAAGGGACCTCCGGGGGCCGGCCACGAGGATGGACCGGGGGCAGAGGAGGTGGCGGGACCGTAAATACGGAAGGGCACTCTGGAGGCCGGCCACGAGGATGGACTGGGGGCAACTCAGGTGGATGACTCGGAGGCCTTATGGATAGGCTGGGCAGTTCATTGCGGCGACCCGGAGGTCGAGCCGGAGGATGGCGTCGCCCCTCTGGAGGGCGAGCAGGAGCCGACTTGGTCCCAGGGGCAGGAGTCATCTGAACCGCCGCCAGGACACGAGGAACAGGGATCGGCCAGACCACTGACCGGGAACCAGAGTCAGGAGTCAGTTGGACCGCCGACTGGACAGGAGGGACAGGATTCGGCTGGATCGCCGGCAGGGAACGAGGAGCAGGGATCGGGCGGACCACTGACCGGGAACCAGAGTCAGGAGTCAGTTGGACCGCCGACTGGACAGGAGGGACAGGATTCGGCTGGATCGCCGGCAGGGAACGAGGAGCAGGGATCGGGCGGACCACTGACCGGGAACCAGAGTCAGGAGTCAGTTGGACCGCCGACTGGACAGGAGGGACAGGATTCGGCTGGATCGCCGGCAGGGAACGAGGAGCAGGGATCGGGCGGACCACTGACCGGGAACCAGAGTCAGGAGTCAGTTGGACCGCCGACTGGACAGGAGGGACAGGATTCGGCCGGACCGCCAGCAGGGAACAAGGAGCAGGGATCGGCCGGACCGCCGGCAGGGAACGAGGAGCAGGGATCGGCCGGACCACTGACCGGGAACCAGAGTCAGGAGTCAGTTGGACCGCCGACTGGACAGGAGGGACAGGATTCGGCTGGACCGCCGGCAGGGAACGAGGAGCAGGGATCGGCCGGACCACTGACTTGGAACCAGAGTCAGGAGTCAGCTGGACCGCCGACAGGACAGGATGAACAGGGGTGGGTTCAGCAGGAGCCCGACCACCCGCAGTGTCCCTCCTACTCCGCCGGGGCTTCCCGCCCCGCAGGGAGCGAGGTCCCCCTCGGGCCAGCCGGGTTCCCTCGTAGGAAATCCTGGCACATGAGCCTGCTGACCCGATCCCGTAACCCCTAATCCCCGTGGAGTTACGGGCCACCGGCGACGCAGGTTAACCAGGCAGAGCTTCGCGGCTGGCCTGCTCGGTGTGTTTAGCCGCCTGCCTACGAAAAAACTCGAAAAGAGTTATTACCTCCGCTGAGTCCTTTTGTCCTTGTGGTATCATTCTGTCACGCGCTTGAGGTAAGTAGGGGTAAGGGGTGGACCCAAATGCGGAGAAGGTAGCAGTGTCAAAGAATTTATTCCAAAAAACCAAAGTCCAAACATGAGTCGCCGAAACACACATTAAACCTCACAACCAACAAACAATGATACCACAAAGACAAGACAGAACAAGGGCTCTTTAAAAGGAACGGAACTGATTAACAATGGAGAACAGGTGGGGAAGCAGACACAGGTGGGACACATCAGGGATGATTAACAAAAGGAAGCAAAACTAGAACTCAGACACTGGGGTGACATGACTATCAAAACAAAACAGGAAGTGCACAGGGAAACAGAGCACAAGACAGGGAAGACTAAACTAACCAGAAACACCCAAACCAGAAACACTCAAAACCCAGAACAGAAACCCAAAACACAGAAAACCCAACCAAGAAAGTCCAAAAACCAAAAACCTGGAGCCTCCAGGCTGAGACCATGACATCTCTGACCATATTGAAAGTCAGAGAGATCCCTAATCCAGAAGAGGATATTTGAGACATCACAATAGGGTTTCAATTTATTATTGTCATCAGTTAATCTACCTAAAACAAGGAGAAGTTTACAGACCAAACTTTAAATCTGATTCCACCAGAATTTCTTTTTTTTATTCTCCCCACCTGTTTCTGTCTGGTTCACCGAGAGCAAAAAAGAGATTGACCTAAAGTACAATATAATCAAAATAATAATAAATCAAACTTATTGCAAAATTCCAGGCAAAATATGTTAAAAATACGGCAATAGATCTGAAATACAACAAAAATATAAGCCACATAGGACAAATACAATAAGAATATGGCAGTGGCAACTCTCAGTGCAAGAGAATGAGCTGTAACATGGAAGGCATGTCAGGGAGGAATCAGTTTTTACTTCTTTTTGTTCACCTGCTCAATCAAGTTTTCAGTCTATGAAAAGCCCCATCTCAACAAAACCAAAAGGCATTGAAGCCACAATGAAAACAAACAAGGAAAAGCAGATATTGTCTATCATCAGTTAGTGTAAGTGTTCAAAGACTTGAGTGGCCTGTGTCTGTCCATCTAAGTACCAATACAGTGGCCCAGACGGGTCAAACCAACACAAATACAAAAGCCACAACACGAATGCAAATTAAGCAACAACGGAAGTGAGCAGCGGTCCATTTATACTATTACTATAACAACAAATATGAAAATGAAAAAAGGATGACAAAAGTACATAAATATGAAACCAAATACATTGAAAACGTTACTCATTTGTGACAATCACATAGTGATATCAATCAGTTATCTACATTTCACTTACTTGTCAAACTGCTTCAGAAACTTTCACACTTTTTTTTTGACTCTCAGCTGGCCAGACTTCTTAATACATGTTATCCCCCTTGTCCCTGCATTTTCGCTCTCTCTACACTGTCCTGTCAAATAAAGAGATAAAATTACATTAAATACCCAAATCCCTGATTGTCTGCTGCTCTCTTCCATGTGGCTTAATTTGCATTCATATTGTGGCTGTTGTACTCGGGTTGTTGCTTTTGTATTGGTGTTGTGGCTTTAGTATTTGTGTTATGGCCTTAGGATTTGTTTTGTGGCTTTTGTGTTCGTGTAGCGTGGTGCAGAGTGAAGCTGCCCTCCACTACACATTTAATTTGAAAAGTGTTTATTTTGTCCTGTAAAGAGCAAACATATGTCTTTTATCATCCTCGTTCGCCACACACACACACACAGTAATTTCACTCACGTATGTGTTCTCGTTCTCTGAACGTGTTCACGCGAGACTTCCCTTGTCCCCGAACACAGTGTAGCGAACGCACTCGTCCTGCTGGTCGTAGTTAGATACATACTTCTAGACGATGCTACATTTTTCAAACAATAAACCAACCTTTCCTTATCATACAACACAGACAATTTTAACCACACTCTGAACATGAGCTGTACTAAATGGAAATTATGTTAAACATGTAAATAATAAAAATAATAATGTAGGTATATCAATTCACTGATGGCTCTGTATGCCACACTCTCCTCCCCAATAATAAATGTCTCCAGACATTTCCGATACCCAAAGTGTACCTTTTCACACATTGAATATATATATATANTCGCTACATTCTGAAGATAAAGCATGGATCAGCACCGACTGTCCGAGACCCAACTTCAAACTTGGGAGCTTTAAGTTTTACCATTTTATGTTGCTTTACTGTATGCACACGAGAGCCTGTTGCGTGTGTTGTTAGCATGGCAGCTAATGTGGCTAACGTTTTGCCTCATCCACACAGACGGGTATAGCCGGGTACAGATTGTATGCAATTCTTCTGTTTGGTGTCGCTGTGTGACGTTGATTAGAAGCACCTTGCTAACTTTATCACATTTGAAAGGCGTTTTAGCTGTCTGTAAAGTCAAGCTGGTAAAATTCAGACTAAACAACCTTTGCAGTGATTAGCATAGGTGTCTGGGCTTGTTTGTTAGTGCTGTGAAAGTTATTATTGAGAGTCATGCCTTATGATGGCCGTTTTAACGTTTATATCATGTTTACAGATACAGTGCCTGTAGGGAATAACTAGATAAGCGCAGAGTTTACAGGGAATATGTGAAAGGGGACATTTTTTTGCATTTTGCACGGATAGTGAGCTATACGCAGCATTTACAAGCTTTTGACAACCCAATTTACACATAATTGAGTGCATTTGTTGTTATCATTTTTGCACTGCTTGCAGCTGTTACTATACATTTGAGGAGATGTTGGTGTAACCTCTGTTTCATCTGTTTCGGCCAGCACATCAAGTGCATATATACAGCTTCCTGCATCAAGGGATGTTGCATGCCAGACTGACCCACTGGAGATGCGTACTGTAGGCACACAGTTATCCTTGAAGACTCTTCAGCCTCACATCAGAAGTACAGGTCTGTAGCCACCTGAAGTGCATCTACTTTTGATAAACCTAACATTCATTTATCAGTCTTGGAATGCTGTGCAGGTAAATGAAGCTGTGGTTACTTAGAACTATAAGTGTTATATGATTTTATTTTTCAACCAAAAAATGTTTTGTGCACATTGTATTTAGTATAATGTTATGACATCTACAATGTCGCCCTTTCATCGGTACCCAGGAGAGTCAACAACATAACCTCAGACGACTCTCAACGATCGTCATCCACCAGGGGCTCAGCTGACCCTAACGACTGTCGTTCACACGGGATAACAACAGGGTCACCTGACCCTAACGACGGTCGTCCACATGAGACCACAACAATGGTCAGGTGAAACCAGTACTTTCACAGGTACTTTGGTGGACCCACCCACAAGAGGTTAAATACCTGGGTCCTACTCCATTTTCTTGGTCAGACTAGTGCGGACTAGAGAGACCAATACTTAAGAACTGATGAAGCCGCTTGGATAAGAGGCGAAACGTCTTCCACAGACAAATACAAGTCCAGTTGCCTTCGATTTAATTTGAGAGAGAGATAACTATGACCTGGACGAATGAGAACATTCACAGACAG
>NW_019174393.1:20442842-20533851 GCF_002260705.1 Seriola dumerili
CTGTTCTAAGTTTGCAGCCTCACTGATTCTCTCAATTAATACCTCATCTGTGACAGCACGGTTACTGAGATAAGGCTTGAGCTGGAACTTAACCGCATCACTGTAAAGACCAGTTTCTATGGAGCGGAGGAATTTTCTCTGAATTAGCTCTGGACTAAACTGCTCACCTTCCTCACCTCCATTATCATCACTGGACTTTCTCATTAACTTCTCTTTCAGTTCTATTGCTCTGAATAAGAAATTCTGTGCTGACTCTTTTGGATCTTGTGTCATGTTCATCAGGTGATGCAGTAAGTCGGAGGAGGAGTCCACTTTGTAGTGACCCTTGAGTATGGTCTTGAGGGTGTGCAGGGTCAGCTCTCGCTTTATTTCCAACATCTCCCGCAGATGAAGACCTGGGCTCACAGCACGTGTGACCGCTTCAATGATCTCCGCTTCTCCATGTCCTTTCCGCTGTCCAGACTCGATCTGGTTGATGAGGCTTGTGTAGGACAATTTATCCCTTTGACCAGCTTCCCCAATCTGTCCAATTATCCGGAACTCCCGTCTCAGCGTCACCTCGGGCAGTCTGTTTGGTGCTGTGGTGGCAGTCCTTGTGTCCTCTGCCTTTGCCGTCACGATGGCAGGCGCAGTGTCTCCTCCTGCTGCTTGTGTCTTTCGCTTGATCTTTTTCTCCAATGCCCCGATTTCCTCTTCCATCTGCTGCTGTAACTTTTTGTACTGCATTTTCAACTTCTCTAACTCACTTGTTTCCTGAACTACAATCTCAGCCTCAGTTTCCCCCAGTGTCGGCTTCAGAGAGGCCAGGTAGGACAGTACATGCTGCAGATACTGCTGATACGACTCTGCGGACTCTTCACCCTCCTCGATTTCATCTAACGTCGTCTCCACCAACCTGATGAGGGTGCGTCTTGTTTTGCTGGCAAACCCCCCAACAGGTGCGTTAGACTTTAGATGTCGGCTTCAGAGAGGCCAGGTAGGACAGTACATGCTGCAGATACTGCTGATACGACTCTGCGGACTCTTCACCCTCCTCGATTTCATCTAACGTCGTCTCCACCAACCTGATGAGGGTGCGTCTTGTTTTGCTGGCAAACCCCCCAACAGGTGCGTTAGACTTTAGATGTTCACACAAGGAAATGAGCTCCTTCTCCTCCAGCGTCAGCAGTATCCTGCTTACGTCGTCCCTTGCTTCCTCCATGGTCCTCCTTTTCTCTGTCCGTCTATGCTTCTATGCGACTGGGCCGTGGGCTGAATCAACCATCCTCTGCTACCAAAATATGTAGCGTGGTGCAGAGTGAAGCTGCCCTCCACTACACATTTAATTTGAAAAGTGTTTATTTTGTCCTGTAAAGAGCAAACATATGTCTTTTATCATCCTCGTTCGCCACACACACACACAGTAATTTCACTCACGTATGTGTTCTCGTTCTCTGAACGTGTTCACGCGAGACTTCCCTTGTCCCCGAACACAGTGTAGCGAACGCGCTTGTCCTGCTGGTCGTAGTTAGATACATACTTCTAGATGATGCTACATTTTTCAAACAATAAACCAACCTTTCCTTATCATACAACACAGACAATTTTAACCACACTCTGAACATGAGCTGTACTAAATGGAAATTATGTTAAACATGTAAATAATAAAAATAATAATGTAGGTATATCAATTCACTGATGGCTCTGTATGCCACATTCGCGTTGTGACTTTTGCATTTATGTTGTGGCTTTTGCAATCATGATGTGACTTTTGCATTCATGTTGACCCATCTGGGCCACCATAAAATAACATTGAAACATTGTTGAAGCCCCACAACACCTTCTACAACCTGTCTAAACTGGATCCACAGAGAAATCAGCACTTCAACAGCTTCGCTCCTCCATCCATCAGCCCCAGGAGTACTATGTGGTCACAAGCATTTTGACAGACCAAACACAATCAGTGTAGTTCAGTCAGCCAACTGATGTGGACTGGATTGTTATATAAATATGTACAGTGTTGATGTTTGGTATGGAGGCTCTGACATCCTTAATCCACACAAGAAAACACCCAGTGGGAAGTGCATAATAACTTTCCATCCAATGGAGACGCAGAGCCCATCCATGGATGAACAGCAGCAGCAGTATAAAACGTGTTTGTCATTATTCACAACATGTCTGCAGTCTAATTAATATATACTTTTACCTCAGTCCTCACCAAGTAAATCAAACTACAGGTATGAGAGCACTAATTTTATATATTTATAATGAAAGGCAAGACAGTAACAGTAACTAGTAATGTGGGGAATGGCAAGTGCAGAAAAACACACTGTAGATCAAAAACTGGACAATCATAAAGGGCTGTGAACACATCACCAACTGAAATCAAATTAACTCCACAAATAAATTCTCTTACAACAAAGGTTGAGTGCTGCTAAAAGCAAACCAAAGCTTTTTTTTGACGATTTGTGCCTTAGTGCTTGTGAGGAAGCACCAACTCCCTCACTAGCTATTTGCTAAACCCCTTTTTGTTAAGAAAGGTGGACGGATTCTCACAGACAGTTTTCTTTGTTTTCTTTATTTAATTTGTGGTTTCAATATGAATGGAGAAATACAAACAATTGTACTCAGCATTAGAAGCATTAAAAGCAAGTTTTTCTTAAGAGTAGATTGAAAACATGTTGTATTCAAAGGGTTGGAGTCCTTTGTGGAAGCCATCTTGTGCTGGTGCTTAAAGAGGAAGCACGCCTCAACACTAGCTCTTTTATGTGGTGTATGAGTAGGCGGGCTCTCAGATTTGATTGGTCAAAGGATGTGTGATGTAAATGACAGCTAATTAAGACAAATACTGAAAATATACAAATGATTTACTTCCTTTTCATGTATAATCTTTATGATGACATATTGAAGAATGAAATTAGGCTTTGTTAGTGGGAGCAAGCTGAGAAAAACAATGTATATTTGTGTTTAACCTTGTCAACTCTCCATTCTGCAGTGCTGATGTGATACGCCAGTTTGAACTGGCAAAGCGGGCTCTCATGCTGTATGTGAGAGCAATGAGATAGTGGGGGGACTGGTTTAAGAGCAGCTGCACCAGAGCTGTTGGGAGCTGTGTAAGGAGCACAAGCTTTCTGGTTAAGTCTTTTCTTTTGTTTCATGTTTTTTTTAGAGACTGAAAATAAAAGTCTACATGATTTTTCAGCATAACTCCCTGCCTCAAGTCTCATCATGCTTCCCTGCACCTCTCACCTTGCAACAGTGCTGTTGTTGTCTCTTTTTAGACTGTACATCTGTATATTTTTAGCTAATTGTATATTATCAATTGTTTTGTTTATTTGTTTTGTTTTTGCTCTTGCTGTTTCTTCTTAGACTGTACATCACAATCAATGCATTTCAGTGTAGTATTTTACTCTACTATTATATCTGTGGTGTGTTGTAGTTTTATGGTAATGAAAACTGTTTTAATTAGACTGTACATGTAAAAGCCAATGAGGGAGAAGAGTTGAAAATTATCAACAGCTATAAACTCATGTGCAATGTGTATTGTGCAACATCAGTTTCATGCTCTGTATTAGAACTACAGTATGTAAAACTGCATTGTGTAAGAAATGAATTAAATAAATAAATATATATATAAATAAATATACGTATAAATAAAACTCATTCACAAGTAAACTGGTCAGTAACCTTGTTGGGGAACATGTTAAGCTTTGTCAGCTCTGGAACCTCACCCACCTGCAAGTGCCTGAATTTTCCTGTGACAACCTGATTGCATCATTTTATTGTTGCTAGAAGTCATTGGATTGGCTGGTAAGACAAGTAGAAAAACATATGCACAGAATGAATGGCATGATGTAGAAACACGAAGACATGGATGGTTGACAGCAGGATGTGGGCTGTGCGAGATGTTTTTCCTGAATACAGCCCACAAAGAAATATACAGTTCAACACACATACACATATGTCTGTTGTGAGGATAAAGGCCTGATGGCCCTCCGGCCCTCATTCATGCACTGATTTGATTTGGTAAATTTCCTGCGTTTCACAACATCAACAGCCTGTGATAATCTGTGGAACACAAGCAGCACAAAGACAGTTCTGTCAAGGTTCCTATGGAGAGCCACGCACACACACACACACACACACACACACACACACGAACACACACACACATACACACACAGAGGATGCTCTGTGAGTCATTTTTAGAGGATTTCGTTCATTTGTTTTTCAAAGCTCAGTGTGTGAATCTCTGACTTTGCAGCATTAATGGATGTTAACGCAAGAATCCACCTTCAGATTTACTGAGCTTAGCTGAATGCATTGTTCACCAAGATGGAGGTCTGCTGGGAACTCTTGTTTAAAATGTACATAGTGTACATAGATACATTTTTGCCTATGTGGCCTTAAAGTTACAACATCAGTTTGTATGGACATTCTTTTGCTTATTTACTCGTTCACTGTTTGCACTGCTATTAAAACTCACCATCTAAAAATTTTGTTACTAACATCCCCAAATCCCACTTAGAATGTTAACTCTAAGTGGGATTTGGGATTTGGATTTACCTTCAATATTTGTAATTGACCAAACACGTCATCATCTCCCTTTAAGTTAATAGAAAGATATTTGTTCCATATTCAATATTCAGTGTTGAACCAACTCCACTCGATGTGTAGCGTTCAGTGAACTCCTCCTGCTTCATGTTTCATGTCAACCAGCAACAGCTGTGTGTGTGCTTCATTCCCCTCCCCACACACCGAGTGCAGATTTCTGATTTTCACAGGATGCACAAGCAAAAACAATCTGTTTGAGACACAGCATCACTGATGTTAAATATGAACCAGTGTGATAGTTGTTGTTGAACACATCTGGTCAAGTCTGCAGGATGATTTGATCTGACTCTCACTCCGTCTAATTGATTTGTCACTAAACTCTGTTATCATTGTATTGTTGGTCCCAATGTAAACACACTGAGAGGGCACAACACTGAAACAGGGCTCACATTATCTCTGGTGCATGGTTATCATTTTATGTGCTGTGTGTTCTGTGTCTAGTTAAATAAAGACTTGAACTGAAACCGAAAAAACAGAGACATTTTGAAAAACAAGCTGTTACACAGACTTTGTGAGTTGTGTGCACATTTAGATACTAACTGACCACTGAGGTGTATGGGTACTTCCAGATTGTGTCCAGCTGTCTACTTATACAAAGCAAAGCTGACCAGCAATTAGTGAGTTAGCTAGATTAATGACATGACAATATATTCAAAAGATGTATTTGTACCATTGCCTCCTGTCTAATAACTGTCTGTGAGCCATCCCTGTCTGGTGGATCTGTACTTTTATGGGCTGCTAATTGTAAAGTGGTGCATGCTGAAATTAACAGCAACATTTACCACATTTAGAAATGTGGTGTGAATCTTTTAGAGTCACTTTTTACAAGATTTACAGGAATATGTGAACTTTGTCGTAATTACTTTTCTGCAAAAACATACATTAAATGTAATGTTGATGTCGAATTTAAATATTAAATATTATATAATACAAAATCTAAATATTAAATGTTGAATGTTAGCTAAATACTTAACAACTATTTAGTTTTACCAATATTCCTATTTAAAATTTCACATGTAGATTTAGATTTCACATTTAGATTAAACATTAGATTAAACATTAGATTCAATATTTAAATCTAACATTATTTAGATTTAACATTTAACATGTAGACTTAGATTTAACATTTAATATTTTGATTTGTATTTTGATTTTAATATTGAAATTTACCATTAACATTACATACATTTTTTTTTAAAGAAAAGTAAATACGACAATGTTCACAAATATTGCTGTATTTTGTCTTTGATTTTGCTGCTGTATTCATCCACCTTACCCCCGCAACTCAATCTGCTGATTTGCCAAATCTAAATTTCACCTCTGTAAATGCTGGCGTGACCCAGTCTGTTTCCTGCTGTTTCCTCACCATTCAGGAAACACACTATGTGTATCCATGGGCCTAACTAACATGTCAAATGCATTTCCTTCCTCATAAAACATTTACAAAGAGCATTTGTATTTGCTTTGTTGTTTCTAAATCTCCATTGTTCAGCCATATTGTTTCTTAGTGCTTTGCTGCCACCAACTGTTGATCAATGGAACTGCAGGAATGTGTACTGCGTCACCTGCAGCACATGTGCATACATCTGCATCTGTGTGAGAATACTGGTATAAACTGTACAGGGTACCTTTAAAATAAACTTTGATGCTGAACATTTAATTTTACTGTGGCTTCATGTCAACGCTCTCAGGAGGGTTTAATTTCAAACATGGAAACGTTCTGTCTGAGATAAACATACATACTAAGTTAAAGCTCAGCTGCTGAGAAATGTGAGCTCAGTGCAGCAGCCGTCTGTGTGTAACACACTGCTATTGCTGCTGTTGTTGTTGCTGCTGCTGCCACAAACACAAAGACATACACAAACCAACAAAACTGTGAAACTGGTGATGAAAGCCAGAGGAGGATGAAGATGTTGGTGTGGTGGGAAACATCACTCCAATCATCATCACTGAAGCCCACTCCAAGCTTTTCAAACATTCCAGCAGCAGTGTCTGTGTTAATGGCGCATATGTCTCCGTGGATACAAGCAGAGCAGTGTGGTGATGCAGCTGGCATCAGGTGGACTGAGCGGGAACCTGCAAGGGAATGCACCATGTTCTCTGGAACAGGACACACCTGGGGAATGCAGCCGCATGTTTGTGTTCTGACCTTGTGCTTCTTCAACACACACACACACACACACACACACACACACACACACACACACACACACACACACACACACACACACACACACACACACACACAGTTGGCACATGCCCAAACACATGGAATCAGAGGACAAGTTTCCACAAAACACACAAACAAATACACACATATATTCAATCAACCAGACAAATACTTGATGCACACACATACACACATACACACATATATATATACCTATTTTGGTGGCTCATAATCAAAGCAGAGTCCCTGTTGCCCTGCCCTACATCCTTCCATGGTGTAATCCAGTGCAGCGGTCCCCAGCGGAGCTCCTGACATTGAGTCTTATTATACACACCGTCCAATTATCACTTCTATCAGCAGCCACAGAGCGTAACAATGTGTGTGTGTGTGTGTGTGTGTGTGTGTGTGTGTGTGTGTGTGTGTGTGTGTGTGTCTGTGTTCGCCGCATGTGTGTGCGTGTGTATGTGTGTGTGTGTGTGTGTGTGTGTGTGTGTGTGTGTGTGTGTGTGTGTGCGTGTGTGTGTGCATGCGTGTGTGTGTGTTTTGAGGCAGCCTGTGCTCCATATATCTCTGTATATCAGTACTGTTACACCTGCACTTCAGTTTATAGCTGAAATCGAGATGGTGTGATGGAGGCCAGTGATGAGGCAAAGGCCATAAGTACGGTGGCCTTGAAAGCTCAAAGTACTGCAGCTAAAGAAAAAACATGTAAACAGACAAGACACAAACACACTGAGAAAATATCTTCATCAGTTTGACAACACATCTGCTGCAAATACAGCACAACCTAAAACAGAAACGTGCTGCAAGTAGTACAGACAATGGTGCGTCCCAGTCAGGTTCATCACTGTAGTCTGTGCCACTTGCAGCACGTTTGTGTATTTGGTTGTATTGTGAGTATTTGCAGCTCATGTGTTGTCAAACTGATGAAGATGTTTTCTGAATTTGTTTGTTGTTTGTCTGTTTGCACATGTGTTTTCTTAAGGTGCAGTGCATTGAGCTTCAGGGCCACCATACGACATAAAAGAGTGAGAATCGCAACAAAAGCATTTTGTTAAATTTTTTTCAATTTGTTTATTCTTTCTCTAGAACACAATTTGAATCAAATCTATTCATGTAGACTAGAGAAATGTCCTCCTCAGTTAAAAAATATTGAAAACTGCAATGTATAAATCTGCCATTTAAATATGTTACAAATAAACAAATAAAGTTGTTGTAGTTTCAAACCACTGAAATATCATTGGAGTGTATCAGTGAATACAGATGTATCAGTAACTGGTCCCTGTCCTGTAACTTAGTTAAGCAGTGTCCATGTGACTGCAGTGGTTAATAATGATTTCCATAGACTCTGTTAGCTCAGACTGCCAGATTACAATCTGACCTGATACTCAATGTGCAGATCAAACACCTGTTTCTAAGTGCTCCTGTTTGTCATGCTCAGCCCATTGGTTCCTACTGAAGAATACATCTCTAAAAATGACTCACAGATATCTAGCTTACTGTTCGCCCCATGATACCATCACACCTGCAAATCACATGTGCAGGCTGTGAGAGTTAGTGGAAGGTAACAGCGTCTTCCTTTTCCTTAAAGACTTCTGGGAAATCAGTGATGTTGGAGTACAGCCTGAACACAATTAAACCAAAAACCAGTGTTAGCGTCGTTCCCAAAATGTCAAACCTTTTCTTCATACAGGATAAAGTGATCATGAAGATGATCAGAGGTGGACTGAAACAATAATTCAGGACCACCTTGTTCACACAAACCACCAGACCGCTAATCTTATAGGCTAACCCTGTTTGTTGATGTAGCAGGTACCAGACTAGTTATGCATTTGCTGATCTGGGATGAAAATTATCCAGATAACAAAATACAAACATTTGAGCCTGATCAACAACTATAAGAAAAGATTAATAGCAAGTACTGATAAGTCACATCAATTCTCAGATCACTCATCTCCTAACCGTTGGTAGCAACAGAATCAATAAAGTAGCTAAACATGCTTCTGTATATCATCTGAGGTCATCACTCCATTCTTGATCATAGAGCGCAGAGATAAGATTACATGATCCTGCTGAAGGTGTGGATACTGTCTTTCCACATTATCTATTCAAAATGTCTGTAGGAAAAAAAGGGAGGAGACCTGAACCAACCACTAACTCTCACAAACCCAGTTAAGTGAATATATTGAGTTTCACCCGTAATTCATGCAAAGCATCCTGGGGCTTAGAACAACATGGACAGAGGCACAGTAATTTCTTAAAACAGACAGCTACTGTAATTTTTCACAAACATTCCTGAAATAAGAGGAAACAGTGCTTTTGTTAGGGACTACTTTTAGTGGCGTATTAATCCAGATCTGGTTCTGTAGTGAGTATGTGTGGGACCGAGTCAATATAAACCACAATATTCATGATGATGAAGGAACCTGTCAGCCAGTGTAACAGTGAAACTCACTGATGTGTTTTAATAGCTTTTGGAAACAATAGAGGAATCAGATACATCAAGGTTTTATACACACAGTAACTTGCAATTAGGAGACATCTACTTCTGGCTGCTGCACATGGGATTTGTTGGCAAGAAGAAAATATAGAATACCTCCAGACTTATCCTTCAAAGGATGTAGATGATTATCAGGAGCTAAAGTAACATGTTCTTGACCACTTCATGCTGTGCCTGCCTGTTTGGCAATCCAGCTATGCATCCATTTTATTAGTCAGTAGCTTTTTGCATTATCACTTTTACATTTGATTCCAGTGTGACAAATAAAACAACTGTGACTGACCGACTAACTGAGGCTCATTGTGTTAGATGAGAGGTTTGAATCCCTAAATCCTCTGCAGGATAACACACACGTCCACAGCGCTGTTCCCCATGATCTTAAAAAATCAGTCATCATGGAAAAATTAGTCTTTAAATAGCAGAGTGTGTTTCCAGACAAGGAGGTAGGATGCTTCAACATTCAAAATCAATTCTAATCACACTGAATAAACACAGAAAAAACAGACATTTAGCCGAGGGAGGAGATAAGCTTGAGATCTCATGATGCAGTGGATTTTCTCTGTCTTGTTCTGAGTCTGGCTGTCTGTCTGTCACCAGCTTCATCTTAATCACATTCATCAGCTATGATTGTGTTTGTGACCCTCCCTCCTTAAGGTACTTCTCTTTTACAGTCAACATTAATAAATGATCCACATCTGATCTGATTTTCAGCACAATATCCACTTGTAATGGCGACAGCATCATTAAAGATGCTGTTGTCATTATATTATGTTAAGGTTCTGCAGACTCTCACAGACATTTAACCTCAACCATTTAACCTGAACCAAAGATCTGCTGTTGCCTAAACCATACACAGGACTGTGGATGTGAATCTGCATGCACACATGTCCTCCATCCACCTCCACCACCTCCTGGTGATTCTGCTGCTGTTCATAAAAGGAGTGCTTCGTTTATTCATCTGCATCCGATCATAATCCAGTGCTGAGGTTTAACAAAAAATGTATCTGCTGCAGTGTATCTGTATAGAAACATAATTTCCAGCAGAAAGGGTTGAATGAGAAGAAATAGATAAGAGCAGAAGAAGAAAAAGGAAAGGGGAGGTGGGGGTGGGGGTTGTCTCGCTGCTTGTGGCATCTCGCTCCCTTAAGCACAAAGCGACTTCCACATCAAAATGTCACCAGAACAACAGCTGGTACTCCGGTGATAGTCCTTTAAAGTAAACTTTCAACAACTCTCCTGGAAGCGCACACACACACACACACACACACACACACACATATACTGTGTCTTTAATGAATAAGACAGTGAGTTGGAGGGGTGGGCAGGGGATGGAGGGAAATGGGGTTGTGTGTGGGGGGGGGGGGGCAAAGTGCTGATATTATGGGAGGAAATGTGTGTGGAAAAGACAGGCAGTCAAACTGTCAGGCGTGAGCACTGAGATGGAACAAAGAGGAACAGTGGAGACGATTACAGCAGAGTGACAGAGGCAGCGTGCACACACACCACAAGGAAGGGAAGGGGGGAATTATGCCACTGTGCACAGGCACCACACAAACACACACACACACACACACACACACACACACACACACACACACGATTGATCAGTGGCAGACAGTAGAAGTATCATGATTACAAGGCCTCAACACTCTCATTAGGCCTCATGGATGCAGAGTAATGACTTCCCCATCTGACATCACCCAGAGATATTACTGCTGCTGCTCTCACCGCCTGGAGGGGTTTTAATTTATTCCTTCATTTTCTGGTAAACATCTACAAGCTGCTGAGGAGCGCAGGAAATAAAACATAGCAAAGAATAAGTCAGTGGGCTGGATCAGAGGAAGAACTAACAGAAGTGCTCACAAATAACGTCTGTTTTAACAGCTGCCAGATTCACTTCTCCTCTGACCAGTCTCCACGGCCACAGAGCTTCATTAGTCAATGTCAGCCGCCTGGAAAGGATAAAACAATCCTCTACTGCCATCTGCTGGAGGAAACCCTGAATTAAACCAGAGGGAAAAAACTCCAGCCTGTATTTATCAATCTTCTCAAAGCAGGAAATCAGACCAGAAATTACCATATTTGGTCCTACCAGAATTAAAAGCATCTACTTTAACTGAGGAAAAAAAATCATGGTTACACCTGTGAAGATGCTGTGAGGAGGAGGTAAAGATTAATTCAATGTTTTTAAAGGTGGTTTTTGCTTTTCTGTGAAGAAAAGAAGAAAGAAGTGTTTTTGAATGAACTGTAAAACATTTGAATTCTTCTGTCATCCCACATTTTGTTTTAGGATACTTTGGTCAGATGTAGCCTCAGTAAGTTTCAGTTATTTCATGTTATTAAGACCTCACCTTGTAGGGGTATCCCTGTCCCAGGTGATGCTCTTGTATTGGATGTCCATACTCCCACACTAAAGCAGCCTCCTTGCTTCTGAAGAAGCTTGCAGGTGAAGAGATGCAGAACTTCAGCTGACCTCCAACCTCTGACCTCTGACCTCCCTGTGGGGAAAGCTAATGTCCCTCTCACCTCTCGAACTGGTTCTGGCTGACAGACACATGGCTCTCCAGATCTAGTCCATCAGGGTCCACCTCCATGAAGGCACCAGTCTGATGTGGATCAGGGGCTCCACCTCCTCCAGGATGAAGGTCTGAGCAGAGTGCAGGAATCAGAAGAAGATGACATATTTCATCTGACTCAGATATAAACTGATACCATGGACTGTAAAGACTACAGATGTCCTGCTGTCTGTCTGAGTATATTAAAAGGTACTTTCTATAAAAATTCTGGTAGTTCTTTCTGATATGACATTCTTTATATAAAGGGTTTCATTATTGACTAATACATTATTCAAATGTTTTATAGCTCAGCCATTAATAAGAACAACTTCTGAGCTGTCAGCTTGATTGATTGGACTGTATGACATATATTAATGATTTATTAAAAATTTTATAATTGAGCATTATTACTGAACAGGATTAATAAACATATTTTTTACAACCTGACATTCATTCATTAAGAGCTTATTGTTGATTTATAAATTATCACTAACAGATTTATTAACCACTAATAAAAGTAATAGTTACAAATTCATTTATGGAGCTTTATTTGAAAGTTTATACACCATGAGGCAAAGTTTTCACACAAGACCTGACTAACATAACTGAGAATGGATCCATGCTTGTCTGGACCACCACCTGTTAGTGTTCTTTAAGAGGAGGGTGTAGAACTCAGAGCCAAAACCAAAACCAGAAGACGGTGGATTCACTCTCAGTACAGATCTTTTCTTTTTTCTCACTACAGATCTTTAATGAAAAGTAATTCCAAAAGGAAGTGAAGTAACTGAGTGCTTTGTAAGTCTTGCTATGGAAAGGTTTCCAGTGTTGGTAGGTTGGAGAGTTTCTAGTCTTTATACCAAGCTAAGCTAATTGGCTGCTTGCTGTAGCCTCATCTTCACCATACATGAGACTGCTATCTACCTTTCATAAAGAAAAGCCAGTAGCATCTTTCCAAAAATGCCATGAAAAAAATGGATCATATAACAGCAATGATGATATGAAATGTGAAATGTGATGAATCTACCAAGATTTATCACCTGACTATAAAGATTCCTTCATTTTATTATATTAGCATCTTACCAGCATTGTTTTACTTTATTGTTCTTGTTCACTCTCACTGATCAAATCGTAAGCAGCTGAAGAGCCAGATGTTTCCCTTAGAGCTAAAAGAGATGGAACACTGAATTCATCATGAGGCCAGATCATAATACAATGATAATGCTGCTCCATGGAATATCAACTAAATATGAAATCATGTGTTTACAGCTTGTTTCATCAGGTTTAAGCAGCATTCTGCAGGATTTAATGTAATTGAGCATATTTACACTGTTGTATAGTTAAAATAGATGTAGCTAATGTTTACATTGCTGCCAAGTGACAATATATTACTTATACAACAATGTTTATTTAAAGCTCTTTATTTTCCTCTTCCCTGTGTTTTATTTGAAATTGGCTCTAAATCAAACAATAAAAATATATCAGATTCCAGTTGAACACTCAGAGAAACCAAATCCTGCAAGACTGGATGGTGGGTCCAGGTGGACGGGGCTTGGGGCACGGTTGAGGGTTGTGACTGCTTTGTTGTGACATCACAAAGTTATGGAAGTCGATGGCTTGTTTTAAGGCTCAGTTTCTGAATACGGACTGTGTGCATTTCTCTGTGGACTGAGCACTTTGATACTTTCACAGTATTAATATAGAACCTAGACCTGCTTTATAATCAAACAACACGTGGACATCTACCTTTATAGCCTACTATATAGATCTTATTAATATTAATATTTTCTAACATTAGCTAAAGAGAAAATAAAAAAGAAAATGAAAAGCCATGAAGGCTTATTGTCCTCATAAGTATTAGTTATCAATTATTCGGTTCAGTGATGATGTGTCCTCACAGCTCATCTATATTGTGCTCACTCACCTTTAACTGAGGAAGACCACTTACTAGAGTAAAAGAACTGTGAATAGTCTCTGTACATTTGTAGTCATTTCTATTACCTGAATTTCATGGCAGCACTGACTATTTTCCATTTCAGCACTTTGAGGACAGAACTTCAGACACTGAGGAGTTAAAGAAAGTCATCAGTCATGATATTGCCTGAAGACACAACTTTATTAATAAATCAGCAAGCAGAGCATTTAAAATACAATGCAGACACCCAGCAAACAGAGGTGGGCATGTACAAAAACCCAAACAAACCATAAAAGTGGATGTGGGCAGCTGAAGCTTTGCCAACAGCAGCAAACAGAAGAGAAGAGAACAAATGAACAACCATAAAAGAGGCGACATGACGAGTGTGTGCTGAGGTTGTCGTTTACATCCACACAATAAAGACATTCACAAGTGTCTGGTAGAGTGCACAGAATGGCCTGCTGGACTGAAAGCTACTATGAGGAAGAGGAAGAGGAGGAGGAGGACTGTTTGAAAGCGATGCCTCGGGTCAATGGTCTGACTCCAGATACTGCTGCTGTCATGACTCTACACTGAGTTAACGTTAATGCTGGTTATTCTCTGCCTTCTCCTCTATGGCAGACAAACCCTGACATTTCTGAGAACAGAGAGGAAGAGGACGAAACCACTGTTCACCAGTCTGTGCTCACATAAGCATGGTACACAAAGATGGGGGGATGGGGGGTTACACTAGGATTACACCAGGCAAAGTGGGCCCAGCTAGTGGATTGAGTAGCTGTTGGATGATAGCTTAAAAAATCCAAGTGTAAATGCATCCAATAGGCATTAGAGTGGGACTGAACCTGACAGCTGAGCCACCTCTATATGTGTGTGTGTGTGTGGGACAGATACATCAGTGAATGGTGAATGGTGGTGCCTCATGATAATAGCAGCTGAAGTGATACTGACATTAGCAGTTCTTCCTGACAGGAGGAAAATGGCTGCAGTGATTGAACACATAGTTCATACAGAGAGAAGCTGCTGCTGCTGTATGGTTTATCTGATCCCTGATCAGTGCAGCACTGAATGACAGTTAGAGCTCATGCATGTGTTCATGTTAGTTTATGAACTGTCTCACTTCTGAAATGAAGAGAAGTAAATCCAGTTTGTCTGGAGCAAACAATGAGCTTTTCTTCAAATGTTAATGCTCTCATACTTTTTAATAAACTATAAAATCTGTGACATGTGCACAAGCTGCAAATTGTAACACTGTTTGTAGCTTAGAGTCGTGTTCTTGATTAATAAATCTTCAGCCTGGATTTTGAAGTCTGCTTTGGATCATGGTCCTGTTGTACAATCCAGCCCGATATCTGCCTCCAGAACTTTAGTGGAATCCATTCTTCCATCTATTTGTGCCTCACAACTCCAAAGACAAACATTTCCACCCTTAACAGTTGACAAACATGTTCTTCTGCTTTTCTTTCTAACCCTGTGGTGACTGTGGTCAAAGAGCTCAGTTTATTCAGCTTATCCAGATGTTGCTGTGCAGGATTTACACTTTTGCGATGAGGTCTCAGGTGAGGATTTCTGTGTGTTGGTGTATCAATGCTGCACCACTCATCTGCAGCTCCTCTGTAGTCACAGGGAGGTTTCTCTTAAAGTTTCTTGGTCTTCCAGATCTGGTCTCGACTTCCACAGTTCCCCTTCACTGCTGTTTCTGAATCTCATTTCAGACAGATTCATGTTCAGATCCTCAGTGAGCAGCTTAGAGGAGCTCATGGTTGAGCTTTACCACAAGGTTTGAAGAGTCAGAAGATTTATCATCAGCTGATCATCCTGATAACAGCTCTTCACCTGCTTTATTCCTAATAAGTCCACGAAGGCATGATGAGTTCTTCCAGTAGGGCCCAAACTGTTGCACATGTCTTAATCAATAGCAGTGGATTACCATTTGAGGAAAGGCTCATTTTAATGTCTGACTGTTTAATTCTTTTCACTAAATAAAAATATCTATTAAATATGGAATCTACCCAGAGGTTAACCACTGACATACAATACTAATTCAGGTGGGTCTTTGCAGTTTTCAGACTACTTTAGCTTATATTGTGCTCACATTCCTAAAAATGAAGTGTTGTTTTAATAATAACTGACACACAGAAAACATGGGCCAGGGGGGTCGAAAGGGTAGCAACAGCAGATGTTTACCCCGGGGGTTTCCAACAGCTTCATTTAGCCATGCTGTGAACTTTTGAATCCATTTTCAAATTAAAACAAAATCCATCAAACCTCCTGAGAAAAATTTGTGATGAGATACTGAAGTAGGACTCCACATACAGGGTTTATCAGAGAAAAACTGAGTCTTCCCATCAGTCACATGAGTGACCTTGAAAAATATCTTCAGCAATAAGGCTCTAAAAATGTTCTAACAATGCATTTCCAGGAAGTATTGAACTAATAAAGCGTCTTAATCAAATATGTGTAGTGTCATATGTTTAGTGTACACATGTGACACTACACATCCGTTTGTAAACTGTCATATTACCGGCACTGTTTACTTTCTGGTTGCACCAAGAGAAGAGGATGGACAGGAAAAAGAGATGTGGTACACATTGTCTTTAAGGTGTCTAGTATTGATGTATGCAGAGGTCAGAAAAGGAGTAAATGTTGATGGCAGCAGTAGTGACCGGTGGGATAACACACACACAAACACACACACACACACACACACACACACACACACACACACACACACACACATACACACACATACACACACACACACACACACAAACACACACACACATAGTTCTTGTTCTTGCTGTTATCCCTCAAAATGAGAGATGCTTTCCTCAGTCATTGTGATGGTGATGGGTCAGATATGGAGCGTGAGGGGGTGATGAGCTGCCAGCCAGGCTGTCAAATGTTGATGCTGCAAACATGACAGGAACAGCTCAAAATGTATGTATACATATGTATGTGTATGTGAAACAGTCTGTATAAATAATAGTCATCAGAATGATGTGTACTGCCTGTGACGAAGTTTAAATGTGTTAATAACTGGGCTGGGATATGTAAGAATATAATGACTGCATAGGAAAAAATGTTAATTCAGTCTACAACATATCACACCGGTCACAACTATGACCAGAAAACACAGGTTCGCATATACAGATTTTAAAAATAATGATTGATTTGTTGTTTCTCTATGTTCCTGCCTTGAGTTTGAAGCTTTGTACCTGCACAAGCTTTTGTTTGCTTTAAACTCACATATATGTGAGTATTTATATATTTGAATATCTTTGTGTACATCTCATATCTCTTATAGTTATTATACTTTTCAGGTGCCAACAAATGAAATTAAAAAACAAATAAATAATTTCAAAGCCCCTTGTTTTCATCTACAAAGACCTCACAAGTCGACAGTAAAGACGAGGGTCTGAACTCTGCCTTTATACCTGGTAGACATTAACAGTACACCTGTATCAGCTGCTAACTTTAACCACCAGGCAACAGCATGGTCTTTTAAACGCTGATCTTGTAACCACCATGTTTTTAAGATACCAGTTTACATCTGTAGAGCAGTGTTGAGACGTGGACATGTAGAATTCAATGTGATTATTTATATAGTGATGGTCTTCAGTTCCAGTGAAGACAGCTGCAGTCTCTGTGTGCTGCTATCAGCCCGCTCATCTCGGTGTCTGTGTGAGCCAGTGTGTTTTGTTACTGTACCACTTGGGGGCACCAGACTTTTTCATATTCTACACATAGTGACTTTAAAAGTTTCTGATAAGGTGCTGAGTTAAATTTCTGAGAAACTCTGGGGATTTTTTTCTCAAACACACACACACACACACACACACACACACACACACACACACACACACACACACAGCACAGCACATGAAGATAATACAGTTTGTACAGTGATAATAAGTGATGGTGGCTGTATAATCCAGCTATGAAACTGAGCTGCTGGGGTGTGATGAGTCTCTTCTCTACAGGTTTCGCCTCACCTCTTACAATCACCTTCCATATGTCGACCTGACCGGGAGCCACTGTTGCAACAGACTGATGGACTCAGGATCAGGGTTAGACTGATATATAAATTTAAAGGCAGAGTTGGTGTTGTCTGTAAACCCTATAATTCACTGTCAGCATTTTGTTTTCTAATTGTAACAGTTTTCAGTCAGCAACAGTAGGGTGTTGTTGGTGGGGTTGATTCCAGACTTACAGACAATAATGTATTAAATTATCTTCACGATAAAGTAGATGTGTGTGGCCTGACCTATAGAGATACTGACTGTGAGTTTCCATGTCCTGTAATGGTGTAGTCTACATGTTTCAGAAGGTTTACCCACCTGACAAACTGATTACAACCATCAGAGTGAATGGCTGAGGCTACATGTGGATATTTGTCTGATATTCACTGTGAACCACAAGTCAAAATAATGACTGACCACATTTAGAAATTATAATGTGTTTGAGTTATTTTGAAGGCTCATAACCCAGCTTGTATTCAGTAGTGAAAAAGTTATATTTGAAAGTAGCTTTAAAGCTGCACGAAAAAATATTCTTACATATGAAAAATATATCACATGACTTTGTGATGTGAAAGTGTTTGCTCGTTGTGATTAACCACTCAGAGAATTATCACCCTGCTCTACTGAGCCTTTTACCGTCTTTTAGTTCATTGTACATGCGGCATTGTGGGTGGGACTTGGGTTCCACCCATCCTTACTGACAAGGAGAACATATATTTTCTTAACTTTTATATTTAACTCTTAATATTTACATTTAAATGTAAACATATCCCTTCCTAAAAGAAGTATTTATTAGGCTGCTATCATGTGTTACGTCTGGACTAATCATAGCAGGCCATTTTACCTGTCAGTCTAGCTCACCCAGCAGTTAATTTCTCTCTCTCTCTCTCTCTCTCTCTCTCCCTGCATTAAACTTCAATAATCAGCTAGATCTTCAAGACAAAATGTTATTTCCTTAAACAGAACTAAAATGTCATGTTTCTAAATAAATGGACATATTTGTCAACAGCAAAAAAACTATATACACATAACTATAACAGTGATTAATTTCCACAACAGTAGAGCAGTATAACTGCGTGTGTTGTACTGAACACAAACTGTTGTGGGTAAATAATAATTCATCTCAATAGAGAAAGTTATTTGGAAAAAGATTTTAAAAGTGTCATAATCAACCAGATGCGTTAGTCACCTTTCACAGAAGAATCAGTCATTATATTTTACCAAGTAAAGGAACTTGTCAAAGGAAGGAAGATAGTCATTTCTGCAATTAAAAGGCCCTGTTAAAATTACTTGGGCCTATCCCAAATTAAAATCCTGGTGCTATACCTGGTTCACTGTTTTGGTTCAACCTTGTTTGCAGCAGCAGCAGCAGCAAGCAGGTGGCTGTTTTCAGTGAAGAACTTCTGACTGACCACCTGTGCCACCAAACAACAGAGAGACACAGTCAGTAACTAGTTGCTGATCACAATGGAGAAACTAGAAGCTAAAGTGGCAGATATTATTCCCAAGATCAATATGCATGTTAGGGAGTCCAAGAAAAGTTGAATCGGGGGCAACTGTACTTGGATGTAGATACCTGAATACATTTCATCTCAAGAGGCCTCTTCAGTTCCAACTGAAGAGGCCTCTTGGATGAAAGCTGTGGATGGATTATAAAGCTTCAAATAAAAAATATTTTTTTGGAGAAGAGTGTTGTATCTGTCCCTGACACTTTATTCTTGAGCCACCTCAGCTGGGTCATGTCAGTGCAAAGGTACAATGATCTAAGGGCCAGCCTCAGAGGATCGCCACCTTTTGTTGGAGGGATAGCTTCTGATAGGATGACCCACGGCACAGTCATCTGGTGAGGGACCAGAACAAGAAACCTTAAGACATCAGGATTGATTCAAATAAAGTGTTAAATCATCACACAGCTACTGAAACCTTCTCACCAACACCTGTCTGCTGCTGGAACTAAGTTGTTTTTTTCTAACTTCACAGATTCATTAAAATAAGAATCTGGGCAGGATTTGAACGTCTCTCTTTTCATTCATTCATTTTTCATCAGAGTACAACCTCGTGAACACTTCAGGAAAGAGACTTCCTGGCACTTCCTGGTTCATCTCTAATGTACTGTAACACACAGAGCACCTTCAATCTGAAGGACAACAGCCACAACATGAAAAAATCCAGTAACACTAACATGTGATTTTCAGTGTATTTCAGTCTCAAATATCTGCAGGTATCTTGACTCCCTGTTTTGAATGTGGCCATGCAACAGGATTTTTATGAATGTGGACCAGAATGTCAGCTCATTGGCCTTCAGAACTTTACATCAGTCGAACCCTGGTCAGTATCTACAGAGCACACCGTGGAGGTCTGGGTGAGGGACATTTGGTTTTACTATTGACTGAGAAATTTCAAAGAGCTCCTAATGATTCTGGATTCATCTTGATCACAAGAGTGAGATATATTATGACTCATTGACAGATTGCATTCTGGGAGAAGTCCTTTGGTGTAATCCCAAACTTCAGACTGACTGATTGAGTGGAGATGTGGAGCGTGGGTTTTGGCAGGAGTCGTGCACCTGTCCACAGCACTGAAGTGGGAGGAGGGAGGCGTAACGGGGGAGGGCGGGGTGAGGCACTCCTCACAGGCAGAAGTCAAAGGTCAGGTCGGACTTGCCCATCTTCTGTCTGTACACTGCATCAAACTTGTCATTCATAGACACTGTGAAGACGTCCTTCCATAGGCCTACACGACCTGCAGGGAGGACAAAAACACCTTCAGTCATCTTTAGACACAACCTTGATTCCTGTGTTTAAAGAGAACGAGTCCTGATTTATCAGAGGCATGACAGAGAGTAACTGTCAGATCAGATATTTCTAAATGTTCACATTCAGTTGACAGTTTTTTCACAATGCTGTGGATCCTTACATCAAGCTGAGCTGTAAGAAGCCTCAGTCATTCAAGCTGTGCTTGAACTGTGCAAGTACCTTTCTACAGCATGTCACGCAGGTGAGGGTGTGCATGATGTGACGAGGATGTGAAGGTTCCTACCAACCACTACTGAACCTTTTATCTTTTAACAGCAGGGCAGATTTTAGGCCTCAGTGAGCTCAGTAGGGCAATTAATTTCAGACACATGGCTATGACACTACACTGAGAGAATGATGAGAATGAAAAGTAAGGCTGTCATTTGACAGTACAAACAGGAATATCAAACTAAACTCCAAGCCACAGAGAATAATACTGACAGAGCGATTTCATTTTTTAGATTAATTTAAATGTATCATGTGTCATCAAGATCTCCACACATTAGTTTACTGATGCTGACCACAGCAGGACTGTTCACTGTGGTGTTACTGATAGACCTGTCATATAAAATCCAACGTATGTTTTTGAGTCTATCTTCATTGAAAACTTGTACTTATTTAGTCTCAGAGTTGTGATGGCGATGCTCTTAAACCCACATGAATCCTGATTATTCATCTGACAGAATCTGCTGGTATGATTTTTTCTTCTCTGCAATGAAATCATCAGATCTCATCTGACCTGTTTGAGCCTGACGAGGCAGCAACTCACCTGACTCAGGTTAGACTGATTGCCAGCTGATGTGTGCTACAGCACACTAGACACCAGACTGCCATGCACTAAACAAAAAAAAAAGCTGGGAAAAAATAGAAAAACACATGACAGAAACCATAAGTAAACATCAAAATCAAAACATAAATGACAACATAAACCAAACTGAAAAGTGATAACACATCAGGGGATGAATATCTGATGATCTGAAAACACACTGGACCTGCAGCTTCAAATGAAACCTGTGAGAGAGGTATATACACCACCAAATGTCAAGATTTTTGATGGATGACCCCCTATTGTCTAGAGGTTATCAAGGTTATGCTAATGAGGGGGTGGGCGTGGGAATGTAATGTTAATGTAGTAGACTTTCCCGGGGGGGTAATGTTAAAGATGCGTACTGATGTATAAGGGGGGTGTGTATAATACCTTTATGAAACTTTAATTGGTTGAAAATACCTTTATGAAACTTTATATGGTTGAATGGGTTTAAAGGAATAGGTCATCACGCTGTTGTGGTCTGGTTTTTACTGTGTTGGTTAGTTTTGCTCCTGATTGACTTCTCTCTCCCATTCCTGCACTGTGAGTGCCGAGAGGCGGGGCGATCTCCGGGAGCGCTCTTCCACCGGCACACCTGCAGCTCGTTCGGCCTAATCAGCACCCTTTTTAAGACACACTCTCCTTGTCCCCAGTGCTGGATTATTCCCTTTGCTTCTGCTTGTCCCTCGCGTTCTTGCTGATCTCCTGCCTCTCGCCACGCGAAGTCCTTCTTGTGAATTCCTTCTAGTCTAGTGAGTTTTTGGTGCCTTGACACTATTTTCTGTTGTACTTTGACCTTGTGCCTTTTCCCATTTGTATGGTGATTTTCTGTTCTACGTTTTGTGTTGGTACTTTGTTGATTTTTTGTTTGGTACTTTACGTTTACTCCTTCTAAAGTGGTTTTTCGTTGTTATTTTGTCAAATAAACCAGTTTTTTGAATTTACTCTGCATCTGGATCTGGCCTCCCTTTGTCTGGCACATAACACACGCATCCATATTCACAAGCAACAAGTCTTGATGACTAGGAGTGAGAAACGTACATTCTTAAAGCATATTACTGCTGTGAGACAGCGGTTTCTAAGGAACAGGTCATCACGCATATGTATTCACAAGCAACAAACAATGAAACGTTTTTCATAAAGCATAAAACTATTGTAAAAAAATAAAGTTTAACAATTATAGTATAAAATGCATGTTCTCCTGTGTGCATCAGACGCAGGATTCACTGAAAACAGACAACGCTGACGAGATGAGCCACGGTATGAAAAAACTTTATTTTTACCAGCCCCGTTATTGTTTGAAGAAATAAAAAACGTTTAAATATAGCATTTATTTATTTTATAAAAATAAAGTTTCCGCAGAGGTTCACCATCTTCCTCTACAAAACAGAGACAACACATATCTCGATAAGTAATATATATTCCTTCTTCCTGAATCACTAATTATTTCATTTTTAAAAGGTCTGTGCTCTACAACTATGATATTTTTTTTGTCTTTTTTTTTTTTTTTTAAGTTACCTCCGATGAGCTGGAGGGTCTGTACCTTATGCAATCAGACTACGGTAATGTTTCCATTTGTTTGTTTTTGTTTTTCTATTTAACAACGTCAATATCAAAAACGGTATCATTCATTCTCTAACTACCAACAGATTTAATAGACGCTGCTAATTGGCTTAACCGGGTTGGACATCTGGCCGTTTTCCACGGGGAGTTAGGAGGCGTTGAAGAAGGAGAGAGTTCACTGGTAATCTGTCCGAGGGTGAACCATTTAACGGCTTCCAAAATGTCGTAAACCTGGTCTGATGGAAATATCCGAAAATATCCGATCGGAAGGTCCGACGAGGGAATCTGCCGATGGTCCGGATGTAACGGGTAAGTCGATGAAAACTTTTTTAAACGTTTCTTTGGATGAAAGTATTTTTTAAATTTATTTTTTAACAATTCCTGCGGACATCCCGCTTTTACCACTTACACATTTAAAATTAAGACTGGTCTTCCTATGGACTTCCGGAATTTCGGGGGTGTGTCTGTGACGCATTTCCAGCAGTGTATTTGCAAGACAGCGCCATCAGCAGGGTGGCGATGTATTGTCACCTTCATTTAGCTGCATGGAGTGCAGAGTAAATATTGTTTTATTAATTGCGTTTTTCTGCCTAAGTACAGCGGTTCAGTCATCAACTATACCTCCTGAGACTCCTGAGATTCCTGTGACGCAGTCGCATCTACCTGGCCCTTCAGATGGACACGCGCCCATGGCACGGAGACTGATCAGAGGTAGGCTTTGTATATTTTATTTATGGCGCATGATATAAAATAATAAAATTAATAAAATACACGTAAACTAAAATGAGATAACCCAAATCATTAAATCCTAAAGCTAAAAGTACATGACACGCAGAATTAAAACATTTCCTCTCACCTCTTTTGTCACAGAGGGGATACCGAGGAGAAATCTGATTCGTCAGCCCAGAAGAGGGCGAAGAGGACCTCCCTACCTACGTCGGAGAAGCTCAAGAACCCACTCCGTCAATCCTCAGCGTCTGTGTGCGAGCAATCGCAGAGTCATTTGACAGTTGGGTCAGGGTCTTTCATCCACTTTTATGGCTTTGTGTGAGAAGTTGTAAAGTAAGGTGTGACATTTCTACATGGATAAAGAATTAAACTTGGGTTTTTTTTACGATCTTTGTCACTCTGACGTAGTTTCAACCGAATTAGATAAATATGTAGAGGAATTGAACCGTATTCCACCTGCTTTTGCAGTAGACGTTAGCATAGCTAACATAGCTGAAAATTCCTCCGAATCTTATCCTCTTGCGGAAATCCATCAAATCTGCTATACAGAAAATTATTTCCAACCTATAGAAGATGCTCTCAGACTAGTTGAACAAATACCGTTACCCACCCCCTCCCAGCAGCACGAGTCTGACGGTCAAGCCTCTTTTGCCACCGTTGCATCGCTCGCTTCTCACGCTGTGCCAAGAGACCGATAGTGAACCTATTTCCCCAGCCTTGCACGCTGCTCATACAAGCGTGTGTGAATCAAACCCCACTCAACAGAGCGGGGGAAATTCAGGGCGGGAAGCTGAACCGTGCAGAGCACTATCCCGCAACCGTTTCAACAATCTAGAAATGAGACAAGTTTTTACTGTACCACCTCCTAGAAATGTGCCAGATCTAGCTCAATTTTACCAAGACGTCATCCAGATCCTCAAGGATCTGGCCGACGAAGTGAAATTAAAGGCTAAATGTAATGATGTGATACAGTTAGAAGTAAAAGGCGGAAACATGCAAAATCACGTTAATGTTGACCATCGACAAAGCTGGTGAAACTATCCTGCCGGCTTTTGAAGGTTTACTAGGGCGCTTAGTGCAGTCCAACACAAATATAGCCTCAGACGCTAGCCTTGAATTAGTCGTTCAGGTGGTGTGAAACCCCAGAACGAAGGACTCAGCAATGGCAGCTGGTCAGAAGCCCACACGCCGCAAAATACATTTCCTAGCAAACGATGCAAGAGATTTTCCAGTTGATGATTATCCATTTTAATTATTCCACTTTAATAATAATCCACCAACACCTGTCTTTTAAAGTTAATCTCCAGAATGGAGTCGTGACAAGCATAGACAATCAGAGTGGTGGTATGCGGTAGCGGTACTCTGAATCTCATCTACAATCTTAAATTCCCGTTGTGAACGGGGGACAGAGCGTCGTTGTCTTCCCCCGGGTTGAGATTAAACACAAAGAGTACCCCGTGTTAAATTTTCTTTGCGGTTGATGCTCAGAGGTAAATCTTTCAGATGTCTCCCCGTAGCGATAAACATGTTGTAAAACTCTCTGACGGAAATCCCGTCGTTAAACTGGGGCTGGAAAGCCTTAGCCGAAACCTGTCTGCCGTCCTGACAGAGGGCCAGATATTCCACATCATTGTGGAGAAAATTGAAGGGTGACAGGTCTCTTCTCCCCGTGAAGGCTTCGTAGTTTACCATACCCAAAACCACGTATTTGGGTATAGCTCCCAGAAAGAGATTCTCCTGGTTACATATCCTGGAATTCTCCGGGATGGAGTAGGTTTTCACATTGACGAGTGACGGGATAGAGTGCATTGCCCCTCAATAAAGCCGTTGCATGACCTAAGCGCATGATGGGTAAAACGGTGACTTTTTTGACAAAGAGAGAGGCCCCCAATATTCTCAAATGGAAAGCGGAGTCGTGGGCTCCCATGAGGCAGAAGGCGTCGCTGGCGCGGGTAAGTTTAATTCTCATATCTACCGAATTCAAAAGGAGCCTCTCGCATCGTTTAGCAGGTCAGTACTGTCGGCAGCAGTAATTTTTACGCAAAAGTGCAGCAAGGTATCGTTCAGGTCCAGATACTTTTCACCGTCTCTGGGGATAAAGAACTCGATGGGGCCTCCGTCTGTGATGGCGGACAGAGGTCAAATTTCTGTGTAAACCTTATTTTCGATAGACAACTGCGTCATGGGGGCTGAAAATAAATCCAGTTCCGGTGAGGTTCAGGTGAGGTTTCGCGATGGCGAAACCTTTTCTCAGCAGAGGGGATATGACACGAAACAATTTTGAGAATATAGAACCTATGCCTTGACTGTACATGACCGGTGCTCCGTAAAAAGTGGGTAGAACGCCCGCTACTTGACTTTCATAATAACTCACAAAGCGATGAGGATGTTTTTTTTTTTCACAGAGGACGCTGAGAGGTAGCAGGTCTAAAATGTAATTTAACGATGGTTTTACCAAAAGTGAAATTGACAGGTGCGTTCTGATCCGATTTAATCGCTACGTGAATGTTTTCAATGTGATTCTTTGCCACAGGCAGATAGTAGGCGGGGTTAAAATACTGAGTGATGACGTCGCCGTAAGTTCCTTGTGCTTTCATGATTTTCTCAAGAGAGGAGCGTAAGCGTCACCTACCAACTGATGCCATACCACATCACTATAACAGTGGAGATGATAAAACCCCGCTTTTATATCCGCCAGATAGGGTGACATCCTCTCCTCAAAGATGACCCATTCTCTAGGTTTTACCCCATTATGTAAGCCAAGGGAGGGAGAAAACGCAGATGATACTGACCTCCCGCCTGATATTCAAATCTTTTTTTGAACGGCGCTAAAGATTAGGTGAATATCAGATCCTATTTTTATAAGAAAGCCGTTCATCTCGTTCGAGTAATAGCCTCCTCTAATCTTTTGAAGACGGATCTCCGTCTGCACACCCTGGGGTTTCTCTCTCCATTCAAAGTAGCCGGACTCTATGGGAACGTTATACCAGGTGAGGGTATGAAATCTCAGTCAAAGCCACCTGCCAAGGGCCCTCTAAATCAATACGTTGGGCTAAATTCATGTGGAAACTGGAGCCGGTATTATTTTTAAATACCCCGTGGCTGGCGTTGGAGGGGAGGGTGATGTAAAACCACTCGCTCAGATGCTGATCCATGATGTAGCGGTAGAATGAAGGCCCCGGCATCGACGCGCGCGGCTTTTATACATTCTTCATCTCTGGGGCCTTGACCCAGCTGTTGAATTTCTTGGGCCAGTTTTTCCAGTGTACAAAAACCGGTTTTTCGCCCCTGACGGTATGCTGCTTCAAAATTTCTTCCACTCCGTACAGACTGTCTTTAGCCATTTTTACGTTTTGCAGCTCCGCTTCGTAAAACGAACCCTGTATAGGTTCTCCGTCGTAATCTTGGAACCTGTATATGGGGGGAGAACGAGGAATGCTGTTGGAGACTGTAAACACTTCATCCGTAAAACCGTTTGTATTTTTTATCAAACACGCCTCTCAGTTTGGATATTCTGACGAGATCCCCCTTCTTGAACTTCATCTTTACCGTGTCCCAGTGCCGAGAGGGAAATGTACCGTACAGGTTTTGAAACACTTATAAGGCATTCTCAGAGGTCACCTGCATATGCATCATTTTTATACTTTTGTGATAGCTGTGGTTATAGCTTTTCACCAGATCTTGACGTTGAGGTATCGTCGGGTGTTGTTGGCCGTAAAATATCTCTACATTCTAGTTTTTAAAGTACGATTAAATCTTCAATCACTGAGGCCTTCAGGTCACTGGCTGTGGCAAAATGAACTATACTGTGTTTCTTCATCAAAGCTTCGAACCTCTTCTTAAAAAATTCTTTACCGGCGTCCGTTTGCAGCTTTTCTGGTTTCTGACTGTCTTTGAAGATGGATTCAAATGCTGTCACCACCTCATCTGCGTTTTTTTTCTTCAGAGCATGTATGTTGTGAGAAATATCAAAAGTTATGTTACATTGCTAAGAGAGTGTTGTTTTTATATTATGATGATTACTGTTGCTATGCGAAGGGGGAGGTAGGGTGAAACTCAAGGCAGTCACACACACATAGGGAGACACCAGAAGAACAGGATGCTGCCTCAGTTGCTTAAACTTTACTGCAAGTAAACAATAACTCCAAACATGACAAATGGCGGTTACATGAAAAGGGAGAGTAGGTTTTTCTCCAGGTGCAGTCAGCTCAAAAGACGGAGGCACTGTGCCAAGAGGCTGGGACCAGCCTGTGCACCAACGAAGGGAGAGCTGAGTCTAAACAACGGCCTCTCCCCAGCTTTTTCACCAATCAGATAGTTACAATAATATATACAAAACTCTGTGTAACTGCTAAGATAGACACTCTTCTCTGAGACGTTGGCCACAGCTAACTGCTTGCAGACTGTGGTTTTCAGATCGGAGAAGATCCATGTACATGCTGATTTTGATTCTTTAATAGCAAATAAATATTGGTTTCAACGGATAACTTCGAGTGGAGAACTCTTATTGCAAATAAACGAATGCGCTGACAACGTAAGCCTTTTTTGAAAATGTGTCTATGATTGTTAATAAATACTTGAACCCGTCGTTATGTTCCTCCAAGGCTTGCATGTCACAGAGGTTGGCTTGAAATTGGTTTAAAGGCCTAGGAACAAAAACTCTTTCTGGTAAAATGTGTTCTGGCTGGTTTGTGCAGAGTGTAAGCGTCCTGCTCCGATAAAAAATCGACGTTTTCAAGCTTGACTTTCTTACCCCTTTCATCATGCACGCCCCTGCGGAGTCGTTCTACTCCTCCAAAGCTACCCGGATGGGTTGGGTTGTAATACACTTTTTCATGAGCCGTTTCTCAGCCATCCTACCTTCTACGACCTCCGAGGTTTTACTGAACAATAATGACGCTGAGCAGCTTCTTTAATTAATTTTTTTTTTTTTTTCGGGAACAGAGCATAACATGAAATGCAATAATGTAAAATACAAAAAAATCAAGGAATAGTTATTAAGGTAAAAATACATATAAAATATGAACAAACTAACTTTTTATCACCTTTAAAGCTAAGTATAAAATCAAGTTACCCAACTGGGTATGAATAACAAAGTGTAATCTCGTCAATTTAGTCATGGTATTTACAGGTAGGTTGTTTTGCATATGGTAACTGGTCACATCAACAAACAAGGTGTACAGGCTAAACAGATGACAGACATTTACATTGGTGGAGTCTTTAGTCCATTCTTTTACAATTTTTTCAAAGGTCTCTGACAAACCAGATAAGCTTAAACACACAGTGTGGTGTACAATTACTTCCCAGGGTGTATGTATGGAATGGGAGCGCACTTTGTTCAGAATGTTTTCCAGTTGTTGGATTTCTGCAGCCGTCACAAAAATGTCGGTGTCTCTGCGTCTTGAAATTCTGTTTTTATAGTCTGGCCCAGAAGCTCAGTTAACTGACTGAGGACCATAGAGGATCCTCTACGTAAGTCGCTAGTTTTCTCCAGTAATTACTCATTTTATGAAAACAGAACTAATGACCTTTCCAGTAGTTGGTTACCGATCGAAGTTGTCCAATTTTCACCACGTCCTCTCCGACCAGATTGTCGTACATGTCGTGGATGGCCTCATGGATCTTCTTCACTGATTTCAACTTGTGTAATTGAGTCTCTGCCATGCACTTAACTTTGTCGTCGTTCGCTCGGATGTTGCAAAGGGTGAGCAGATGTTAAATAGCGGGAATGAATCGGGGGCTGCAGAGTAGCTTCATCAGCCCGTAAAAGTTGTCCCGGTGGAAGTCTATTGGGCCTGAACATGTGGTCGACCTAGAGCAGGCCTGCTCTGGCCTACTTGTAACCTCTGAAGCCTGACCTCAGAGCCTAATTCCTAGCCTCAGAGCTGAACAAAGAAAAGAGCACCAAAAACCGCCGCTCACAGACTCCAACTCCCAGAAGGCCCTGCAGTTCACACCTGAGTGTGAAATCTGGGGAAGTCCCAAACTCACGCTTCTCATTGGCAGAGATGCAGGGGACCCCGGCGACTTCGCTGTGACATCACTGCATCTATAAAGGTCATGACCCTAGGAGCTATGTTGTCGGGGGCATTTTGCCCCTGGTAGGGTCTCCCAAGGCAGATTGGTCCTAGGTGAAGGGCCAGACGAAGAACGGTTCAGAAGATCCTTATGACGAGTACTAACAAGAACCCGAGTACCCGGCCCGGAGGAACACCGGGGCCCCGCCCTGGAGCCAGGCCTGGGGTTGGGGCCCGTGGACGAGCGCCTGGTGGCCGGGCCTTAGCCCATGGGGCCCGGCCGGGCCCTTGCCTTCGGGTCGGGGATCGGGTTCTGACTGTTGTCAGCGCTTATGCGCCAAACAGCAGTTCAGACTACCCACCCTTTTTGGAGTCCTTGGGACGGGTGCTGGAAAGTGCCCCGAAAGGGGACTCCATTGTCCTACTGGGAGACTTCAACGCTCACGTGGGCAATGACAGCGTGACCTGGAAGGGTGTGGTGGGGAGGAACGGCCTGCCTGATCTGAACCCGAGCGGCGTTCAGTTATTGGACTTCTGTGCTAGTCACAGCTTGGCCATAACTAACACCATGTTCAAGCATAAGGATGTCCACAGGTGCACTTGGCACCAGGACACCCTAGGTCGCAGGTCTATGATTGACTTTGTAGTCGTATCATCAGACCTGCGGCCGCATGTTTTGGACACTCGGGTAAAGAGAGGAGCAGAGTTGTCAACCGACCACCACCTGGTGATGAGTTGGATCAGATGGCGGGGGAAGACGCCGCGCAGACCTGGCAGGCCCAAACGGGTTGTGAGGGTATGCTGGGAAAACCTGGCGGAAGAACCCGTCAAGATGATTTTCAACGCACACCTCTGGCAGAGTTTCGACCGCGTCCCGAGGGCAGTGGGGGACATTGAGTCCGAATGGGCCTTGTTCCGCTCTGCTATTGTTGAGGCGGCTGTTGCAAGCTGCGGCCGCAAGGTAGCTGGGGCCAGTCGTGGCGGTAACCCCCGTACCCGCTGGTGGACACCGGCGGTGGGGGAAGCCGTCAGGCTGAAGAAGGAGGCCTACAGGCTGTGGTTGGCCTGTGGGTCTCAGGAATCAGCTGACTGGTACCGGCGGGCCAAGCGGAGTGCAGCTGCGGCAGTTGCTGAGGCAAAAACTCGGACGTGGGAGGAGTTCGGTGAGACAATGGAGGAAGACTATCGATCGGCTCCAAAAAGGTTCTGGCAAACCGTCCGGCGCCTCAGGGGGGGAAGGCGGCAACTTGCTCACACTGTTTACAGTGGGGGCGGGGAGCTGCTGACGTCAACTGAGGATATAGTAGGACGGTGGAAGGAATACTTTGAGGAGCTCCTCAATCCCACCAACACGTATTCCGTAGAGGAAACAGAGCCAAGAGACCTGGGGATGGATGATCTAATCTCCGGGGCAGAAGTCGCCGACGTAGTGAAACAACTGCGCGGTGGCAGAGCCCCGGGGGTTGATGAGATCCGCCCTGGGTATCTCAAGGCTCTGGATGTTGTAGGGCTGTCTTGGTTGACACGCCTCTGCAACATTGCGTGGACATCGGGGGCAGTGCCTTTGGAGTGGCAAACCGGGGTGGTGGTCCCCATCTTTAAGAAGGGTGACCAGAGGGTGTGTTCCAACTACCGTGGAATTACACTCCTCAGCCTCCCTGGTAAGGTCTATGCCAGGGTACTAGAAAAGAGGGTCCGATCGATAGTTGAACCTCAGATTGAGGAGGAGCAATGTGGTTTTCGTCCTGGGCGTGGAAATGTGGACCAGCTCTTTACCCTTGCTAGGGTGCTGGAGGGAGCATGGGAGTTTGCCAATCCAGTCCACATGTGTTTTGTGGATTTGGAGAAGGCTTACAACCGTGTTCCCAGGGGCACCCTGTGGGGGGCACTCCGGGAGTATGGGGTGGATGGCCCCTTGTTAGTGGCCATTAAATCCCTGTACCAAAGGAGTGTGAACCTGGTTCGCGTAGCCGGCAGTAAGTCGGACCTGTTCCCGGTGAGAGTTGGACTCCGCCAGGGCTGCCCTTTGTCACCGGTTCTGTTCATAACTTTTATGGACAGAATTTCTAGGCGCAGCCGGGTGGTGGATGGGTTTGGCTTCGGTGGCGGGAGGATCTTGTCTCTGCTTTTTGCGGATGATGTGGTCCTCCTAGCTTCATCGAATGCCGACCTTCAGCTCTCGCTTGGGCGGTTCGCGGCCGAGTGTGAAATGGCCGGGATGAAAATCAGCACCTCCAAGTCTGAGGCCATGGTTCTCAGCCGGAAACGGGTGGATTGCCCGCTTCAGGTCGGGGGGGAGGCTCTGCCTCAGGTGGAGGAGTTTAAGTATCTCGGGATCTTATTCACGAGTGGGGGTAAGATGGAGCGACCCGGATCCGGATAAGCGGGAGACAACGAAACGAAATGAAACTGCACACACCGACCATTGCCTTTCCATTGTAACTGCAGCAGAGAGCTTTCTCTGTGAGCCAGTTTACTGAAGGAGGTAACCAACTCTGTGTTTCCCCTGCGGAGTTTGAAGAGTTGACACTTCCCCCGCCTTTTGTGTTTAACTAAACACGACTTACGGATCCAAAAGACATTTCTGCCGACGCAGATCAACGATCTCTCCTGCCTGCAGAAGGACGAAAGAACTTCCTCACGGAGACGCAGACAACCCGACACATGCTACCCTCCAATTACGTCGACACCGCTGGATTTCTTCGCTGCCCAACAAGGAACCGGTCACAGCAACCCTCACGAACGAGGACAGCACCGTCAGAGTCACACCGGAGAACCTGTGTTGGATTTTACAGACGACCTTCACACATCTAGTCGCTTGGAAGCTATCCAAATAAGAGGTTTACGTCTGGGCAGAGATTATATTAATTGTGTGTGAACATAGCTGCTGATGCTAGTTTTTAATTTGCTGTGTTTTGAATTGTGTTTTCTTTGGTTATAACATGGACCGCCGAGTCCGTTGTATGACACAGTTAAGAGTGGTGAAGTTACTGCGTGCTGCTTGCTGTTACTCACCACTCCAGATAAACTGTGTGTCCCTTTGCGGGATTGCTGCATGTGCCACCACGGGTGTGAACCGACAACGGGCATACAGCTTCACGGCCGTAAGCGCGGTTTGGTCATTATTGTGTGTTTATTGTGATCTGTGACTGATTGAGAAGGTCTGAGCTCGAACTTAATCCTTCATTAGATACTCGCAGTCCCTGACCCCAGAGACCCATTGCTCGGAGTGAACTATTAAGGTTATGAGACTGTAAACTGGTTTGGTTATTGTACCCGGTTTCTGGGTGGTGCCCCACATTATTAATTAATATTAATTACCATAATAATACTGGTTAATAATTTAAAGTTGTAAATCAATGATTTTTCAGTGATATTCAGAATTTCTAGTTAATAACCAAACGTGCTCCTACCGGACCCAACATCTGGTTCCCCGTGTGAGGCCTTCAATATATCAGTCTGATCACAATATATACACAATAATTCTTAAGTTTAAATTTTAATCAAAATTTTGACTTCTCTAGGAACCTACCAAGAGTGTTTGTAGTTGGTTGTGTAGTGGATACAGCATACACTAGTGGCCGTGTGGCAGTGAGTGTTAACAATTGCATGTTAAGGTCATATTTAACTCACCATCACCCAACGTGCTTGGCTAGACATCACCTTTCAAGAAAGGACTCTCGTGCATCCCATCTACATCTGCACCCTCGATACAGAGCCACTGCTCATCGGACAAGACCTGCTGGATCGACTGGCCCCTCTCACTGACTGTCATCGGGGACTTATATGTGCTCAGGCTAATCCCCCAAAACCAATGGGCGCTGATAGTGGATCAGTCCCGGGCGAACGAGTAACTGCTATTCGACAATCAAGAGGTCCCCTACCGATGATCATGCCTTTCCCGGAGTCAAACTCAGGCGATGAAGCCGCTACATCTCCGACATCAGATACACATGCCCAACCACACGCTGATACCCTCACTTCCTTTCAGGACATGTGTCTTTCCTGTGCTCACTGGAAAACACGAACCCATCATTATACAGTCCTAAAGTGGTGAAAGAAGTTGGCCGTGAGCCAAGACCTTTTCAACGAATTGTGTCAGCAGGGACCCTCTCCATTCTTCGCCCAGCGAAGCCACCGTATCTTTTGCACAGATGTCCCACAGATGCTTCTTAAAGCCATAGGGATTTGCACCATCTCCATCCAAGTAGGCAAGAAACGGGTTGAACACTTCATGAGCATCGTTCCACAACTCCAAAACCCAGTCTTAGTCGGAGCAGATCTGCTGGTTATGTTGGGAGTCCAGCTGGACACAGCTGGACGTGAACCAAGTCCTATGGTCTCAGGCCGAGACCAACAAACATCCCTTACCTATCGAACTTGAACACATGTTGGGGCAGACCATTCCCCAAGCATGTCAAGTGGCCAGTGAAACAGACCGTGAACAGCAGGTTATCCCCTCCGTCTTGTGATCCTTAAGGGACAGAAGCTCCCCGGACTACAGGCTTTCTTTCAACCCTCGCCCCTCTTCTGGGAACTCAAAGTGACAACTGTGGCACACCGCTGCTCACCGTGGATAACCGCACTATCTACATATCCTGGTACAGAACTCAACTTACCTCCGAATTCAGATACCAGTGCGAGAGGTACTGGGAACATTGATTGACAGCTCCTTCCATGACTTTGAACTAACTGTGTCTGATCGTGTACGCCCTTGTGACACAGCCAGAAAACACGGGTTCAAGCTCTGCGCCTAAGGAGTCAGTCCATGGTTTGGAAGATGAGATTTATCAACAACTAGCTAAGGCTGATGCCCTGACCATGGAAGACTAAAGGGAAGCACTTCGGAAGCTGTTCCATGAGTTCCAACAGATTTTCTCCCATGACTCCCATGACTGTGCTGTTACAGACCTACACACAGTCCACATACCAACGGATCCGAACACACAGAACTGGCTAAGGTGAAAGGAGCCCGGTTTTTCTCAACTGTGGATGTGGCCAATGGATTCTGGACCATGAGAGTTGATCCCGTGGACAAATACAAGCTGGTTTTCTCATTTGGCAACCGACAATACACCTGGAACTGTTGCCCGTTCGGATACTCGAACTCCCCGTCTGAGTTTAACATCTTCCTCCACAAGGCAATGAGTGATGCCGCTTCCCGCGGTAACCTCATCTACGTGGATGATATCCTGATGAGAAGCAGAACGTTTGACGAGCATCTGGTCGAGATCCAGCATGTGCTCAACCAGCTCTCCGCCGCAGGCGCTAAACTGGCACTGGCGAAAGGTCAGTGGTGTCGAACCAAGGTCAAGTACGTGGGACTGACAGTGGGGGAAAAAGGTATCGAACCCCAATCAGGGAGGGTTTGAGCCATCCGTGACATCAAAGCCCCAAAAAATGTGTCAGAGCTCAGAAGCTTCCTGGGTGTCTATAATTACTCCTGACAGTTTGTTGAAGACTATGCGGAAATAGCAAGACCTCTCACAGAACTCCTCCGTAAAGACCAGCCGTTTGTATGGGAGGAATCTCAGGAACGATCCTTCCGCCACATGAAGGAAAAACTTTGCTCAGCTCCCTGTCTGGTCTACCCAGATAAGGACAAGGAGTTTTACCTGGGGGCAAGCTATTCCTCCCGCTGCCTGAGTGCTGCCCTCGCACAAAAGTATGATACTGACAAGAGAGTGGTTGCCTATGCGAGCCGTCCCCTGAGCAGCGTTGAGAGCCCTCCAGATGACAGTATGTGCTGTGGAACACTTCCACAGCTACATCAGAGGACAGAAAGTGGTCATTGAGACATGTCACCAACCGGCCACCTTCCTGAATAGCCAACGACTGAGGGAAGGCCGCGTGTCCAATAGCCGCATTGCAGCATGGATGATGGCATTGCAAGGTTATGATGTGGAGGTCAAATATGCGCAAAACCATAAAATGGCCCTGGGTCAAGGTTTAGCCGAATGTCAACATTGCGAGAGTGACGAGCAACCAGATCCCCAATCCTCAATCATCCGCTTGCTGACCCTACCTTCGAACCACCATTACTATGATGAGAATGCCTGTCTAGACCTGCCAAAGGTCTACGTGGATGGCTGCTCATTCAACCACTAGAGCCAAGTCCAAGCAGGAGTTGGCATTGTTTGGGTCAGCTACGTGACAGACGAACCAAACCACTACCGGCTAGGGGCAAAGACGAGCCAGTATGCAGAGGTCGCTGCAATACTCATCCATTCAACAAGCCACCAGACTGGCTGTTGGACAACTGGTGATTTGCTCGGACTCCAACTATGCCTGTCACAGCTTCGTCTCCCACTTCCCTATGTGGAAAGGAAATGGTATGAGAAATGCGCGTAATAAAGAAGTCAAAAACGCGGAACTCTTTTTGGCTTGTGACCGCCTGGTGACAGACAATTGTATGATAGTATACTGGAAGAAGGTGAAGGGTCACTCCCAAAGCACAGGTCCCGACAAAGATGGCAACAACAAAGCTGACCGCCTAGCTAAACTAGGCGCTGAACAGGGCACACCCTGGGAGTTCAGCGAAGAGTGGCATCCAAAGCCACAAGTCAAGGTGGTGAATACCATCACCCGCCGAAAAGGCAAGAGAAAGAACCGAGAATCCCCAAATCTGCATGCAGCCAGTGCACCTCGGCCGAAAACCCGGTGATGCTGATTTGATCGCTATGCAAGAACAGGATCCTGCCATCCAAGCCATCAGACAACTGGTGTCCGATCCTACAACACAGCCGACCACTCCATCACACGACGAGCCTACAGAGCTGCAGGCTCTCCGTCACATCCAACACAGATTAAAGTTTGACAAAGGACTTCTAGTCTACACCTCAGACAGGCAGGTGTCAGCTCGATGCGTAGTCCCCACAGACCATAGGGGGGTGATGCTGGCACATGCCCATGACCTACCAGTCGGAGGACTTTGGAGCTACAAGACCACCCTCAAGCCCCTTCAGCAAGTCGCTTACTGGCCGTCCATGGCTCGTGACACACAACTATACGTCCAAGGATATTAAGTTTATGGTCAGTTCCAACCCACGTGACCGCTGAACCGTGCCCCCTTGAGAAATCGTGGTTACACCTTCCCCTGGTCCCATCTACAAATGGACTGGATAGGCCCAGTCCCAAAATCCTCCAGAGGTAATAAATACCTCTTGACTGTGACTTGTGCCTTCCGGCACCCAACGATACAACGGTGACAACAGCTGTTCTGCTGCTGAACCATGTGTTCAGCCAATGGGGACTGCCTCTGTCTGTTGATTCAGACAGAGGCACCCATTTCACTTCATACATGATGACCACCATGTTTGAAATCCTAGGAGTGAAAGTCCACTTTCACATCCCCTTCCACCCCCAGTCATCAGGCCAGGTAGAACGTGCAAATCACACCATCGTCATTATGCTGAAAAAATACGTCAATGCCAATGGCAAAGATTGGGATGTGAAACTCCCCCTGGTGCTAATGGCCATCCGGTCAACCCCGCACCGCTCTACAGGACTGACCCCCTTCGAGATGATGACTGGAAGGGAAATGACTCTCCCGCTGCACCTCCTGTACCGCTCAGAAGATGTGCAACTGCCTATACAGCCCATCAATACTTGACAGCCCTGCACAACCACCTTCAGGCAACCTTTGCATGGGCCCAAAAGAATTTGGAAGCCAGCGTCAAAGGAGCCAAAGCTTTCTACGACAGGAAAACGTCCCAGCATGAGTACCAACTAGGGAATAAAGTGCTCTACTTTCAGTTTACCAACCCTGCTGGACAGCCGAAGAAGTTCCTGCCCAGCTGGTCCAGTCCCTATGAGATCATCGGGAAGCTCTCTCCGGTAACCTACTGGATTAGTCTCCAAACCCAGCCAAACACCAACGTACAAGTGGGTCCACGCAAACCAGATCAAACTCTTCCGACTGGTCTCAATCCCAAAGGTAGAGACAACCTCCCCAGCCAAAAAAGGGGAAGTAGTCAACACCCCATAGGGGGGATATGACAGGTAGTAGGTCCATAGAGATAGGTGCATGCCTCCAACCTCCCGCCGGCATGTACTAACACCTAATCCCACTCCTTCCCCACAACAAATAATCCAAACTCTGATCTGTTCTAGGATGAGACTCCCTTGGTGCTTTGGCATCCTCCTCTGCCTACGAACCACCGCGCCCACTGAAGTGGTCGACCTTGGCCCCCCAACTGGTATCGCCCTGCAAGAGATACCAGGATTTCTAATCACCCGGTGCAGCATGTACACCCAAAGAGTTTTCGTCCGACTAGACCCTTGGGACGTGTATCGCAAGCATGTCCACCTCCCTCCAGGCTTTACAGAAGGCAGATTAAGTGGAACCCAAACGCACGACACAGTCGAACACGCCAAGCAGGCAACTGTTCACATCCTTGAACAGCTGCAGAAATTCCTGATCACAGAGGAAGACCTCTGTGACAGAAGATGACAGAAAAGATTCCTTGGCGGCCTCTTCACTGCAGTGTCCGCCATTGGATCATTGTTTTCAATCGGACTTTCGGTGACCAACATGATCAGCGTCAAGGTGCTCCGACGGCAGGTGAGTGAACTCAATGAGGAAATGCCAGAAATTCAACAGAGACTCCTCATTCAGCGTGAACAATTGCAAGACTTAGGCAAAACCCTTCAAGGTGCTATAACAACCGTAAATCTCCATTCAACATTGCTTAACAACACGGTACATGCCTTAGAAACACTGTCAGAAGTAGTCAGAAACGACATCATGTACATACAAGTGGTCAGGGATCTGATGCAAGACCTAGTCAGGGAAGTGAGCTCCTCTGTCACCAGCCTGAGCGCTGGACAATTACCAACCTACCTGGTCCCCCTGAGTCTGGTAGAGCAAACCCTTAGATCAGCCACAACCACCAGAGTACAGACATTACAGGCCCATCTGGCATACAGTCTTGGCAGCGCAATACCCATTCACGTTAATTCAAAGAGTCTACAGATAGGATTCCTCCTCAACCTCCCAGTGATAGAGCAAAAGAATGTATATAGGTTGAAATCTGTACTGAACGTCGGATTTTGGCAAGACAACACCCATGTCCACCTCAAGACACCATCAACACTAGCATACCACATCGATGACCCCTCGCTCTACCTTATCCACAACCTTAATCTCTGCACCAAAACCAAAGACATCCACTGGGTTTGTCCCAGCAACCCGTTCACGCGAGACGTGAGTAATTATCTCTGTGGCCTGAGAACCGAATCCCCTGAGCAAAGGTGCCAGGGCAGACTCTCAGTTAAAGACGAGGACATGGGAACCAAAGTGGAGCAAGTAGGGAGTCGATGGCTTGTTAGCATACCGGCGAATGAAGCCTTAATGACATATGACCGCCATGACACAGCCACTAAAGTGACCTTACTCCAACCAGACAATGTTCTTGACAGTCCTGCAGGGAGCCACTGTGCATTTTGGTGACATCGTCCTCCATCATCTCAATCCCAACAGACACGAGTCAGAGATCGAGATCCTGGACGCCTTTAAAGGGCACAATTTGACCTTTGGTTATATCCTCCAACAGCAACTGTTGGCTGAGGGTACCAAATTGGTAAAGTTCAGCATCAAGCCATCTGGACTCACCACCACCTATTCCATTACCAAGGTGACACCCTACCAAGAACACCCTACTAATTGGATTGTCCTAGGGCTCCTCCTTAGTGGCTGGGTCATCACAGTAATTATAGCACACATTATGTACAAATACAAACTGCAGGCTAAGGTAGACACTCTCTTGTTCGTCCCACAGCGCTTTGTGCAACAGCCTGTGGCTGTTCCTCTGACAAATGCCAGCCCCCTCTGGGCATAGGGCCATCAGTCCAAGAAATTTTATCAGTGATGAATTCTAGGCAGAGTGTGTATTTGTATAGCTAGTGTGTAGAAACCATCTGCCCAGATGATACCTCTTTGTGACCAATAACCTCTCTGTTATAACTGCCCAGACGCTGAACCTCTGCAACTGTTGAACTGTACTGACTCTTATCTCCCACAAGGATTAACAATCTTTGTTCCAAGAACATGGACTATGTGACCCACAGATCACATCTCACAATGGATTAACGGCCCTTAGGTTGCTCTGAACATTGTCCTATACACCAATCATCAGACCAAAGGGGGGAATGTTGGGCCTGAACATATGGTCGACCTAGAGCAGGCCTGCTCTGGCCTATTTGTAACCTCTGAAGCCTGACCTCAGAGCCTAATTCCTAGCCTCAGGCCTGAACAAGGAAAAGAGCACCAAAAACCGCCCCTCACAGACTCCAACTCCCAGAAGGCCCTGCGGTTCACACCTGAGTGTGAAATCTGGGGAAGTCCCAAACTCACGCTTCTCATTGGCAGAGATGCAGGGGACTCCGGCGACTTCGCCGTGACATCACTGCATCTATAAACTGCACACACCGACCATCGCCTTTCCATTGTAACTGCAGCAGAGATAGCCCGCTTTCTCTGTGAGCCAGTTTACTGAAGGGGGTAACCAACCCTGTGCACGTGTGTTTCCCCCGCAGAGTTTGAAGATTCTCCCCTCGCTGGACAAGACTTCTCCCCCTTTTGTGTTTAACTAAATACGACTTATGAATCCAAAAGACATTTCTGCTGACGCAGATCAACAATCTCTCCTGCCTGCAGAAGGAAGAAGGAACTTCTTCATGGAGACGCGGACAACCTGACACCCACTACCCTCCAATTACATTGACACCGCTGGATTTCTTCGCTGCCCAACAAGGAACCAGTCGCCGAAACCCTCACGAACGAGGACGGCATCGTCAGAATCACATTGGAGAACCTGTGTTGGATTTTACCGACGGACCTTCACACATCTAATCGCTTGGAAGCGATCCAAGTAAGAGGTTTACGTCTGGGCAGAGATTATATTAATTGTGTGTTAACATAGCTGCTGATGCTAGTTTTTAATTTGCTGTGTTTTGAATTGTGTTTTCTTTGGTTATAACATGGACCGCCGAGTCCGTTGTATGACACATTTCAGAGTGGTGAAGTTACTGCGCGCTGCTTGCCGTTACTCACCACTCCAGATAAACTGTGCGTCCCTTTGCAGGATCGCTGTATGTGCCACCACAGGTGTGAAGCGAGTTGATCAGGCCTATAACCAATCAGACAATGGGCATACAGCTTCACGGCCGTATACGCGCTCTTTGTGGGTCAAATAACTATCGCTCGCATCCCATGGTAGCTCGACTCCGCCGTGAGTCGTTTGTCCTCTTTGATTACACCCACACGAACACTTACATATAGACATATCATTTATCATATATATATACATATATATATTCGACGTCCCTCCCCGATCAGACACATGTGGTGAGGACTCGAATTAGTTGAGCAGAGAAGCCCGACCCCAAATCGGCGCCTCATTTTAGGTTGTCTGTCCAAGACATAATTCCGTCCGCCATTTTGGCTCATGCGGTCTAACACCCTCAGACCCGTCCGCCATCCTGGATCCTGCGGGACACGATCTTCACTGATTATGTCCGCCATCTCACCACACACAAACCCACACACACACACACACCTCATTTTGATTGTATAGCTGTTATTCTTTACATGTGTAGTTAGTTGATGGATGGTAGCATAGTGTGATAAATCAAGACTGTGATTAACTTTGCTAATTGTTGTGGAGATTTTAATAAACACTATTGTAGTTTAAAGAGAAGCTCTTTTGGTCATTATTGTGTATGTTTATTGTGATCCATGACTGATTGAGAAGGTCTGAGCTCGAACCTAATCCTTCATAAGATACTCACAGTCCCTGAAACCAGAGACCCATTGCTCGAGGTGAACTATTAAGGTTATGAGACTGTAAACTGGTTTGGTTATTGTTCCCGGTTTCCGGGTGGTGCCCCGCATTATTAATTAATATTAATTACCATACTGGTTAATAATTTAAAGTTGTAAATCAATGATTTTTCAGTGATATTCAGACTTTCTAGTTAATAACCAAACATGCTCCTACCGGACCCAACAAGTCTTCTTCGAGCACTTGCAAACTGGCTAGGATGGTTGACAATACATCCGAAGCAGTTTTCACGCCAGTACTTGTGAAGACTCAGGTTGAGCAGATGGAGCACAGCTGATTTTACAGCGTTGATGAACACTGACGACACCCAGCCATCGATTTCATCCTCCCGGCTTTCAACCCCGTCTGGAGAAGATAAAGGAGGAGAGGGAGGTATCATTGGGGAGGAGGATCGTGGAGAGGCAGAAGCCTGTGTGTCCTCGAGGCCGTCATCCGCTACGTCCGACCCGTAGGACAGAGGTGAGGGGGACTGTGGAAGGGCAGGAACCTGAGAGTTGTCGATGCTGATATCCTCTATGTCCAATCCGGAGGAGGGCGATGAGGAGGAGGAGGAGGAGGAGGAGCCGCAAGGTGGCTCGGTGACGCGGACCTGGAGAGCGTTCCGGAGACGGAGGTCGACTCTCTACAACCTTGGCGATCCGTGGTAAGGAAGAGGAGGAGGAAGAGGCCTCCGTACCCTGGGACCTGCTCCCCCAGTAGGATAATAGATATTTTTGTCGGCAGCACCGCATCTTGTCAGAAGTGTTGATTGTCCGGAGGATGCCAGAAAGTCTCTTTGCGCTCTCCTTATATCGTGTAGAGGTACGGCTAATAGGAAAAGGGGCGGGGTTGGGGGGTGACAAAGGTGCGGTCTAGAATAAGAGTTTTTTTCACCGCCACAGTGCCCCTCCAGTTACGACAGCTGTGGAAGAGAGAGCTAATTTTTCCAGCTATTTCTTCCATCTTTTCCTCCCAGACAGTGTACGGCAGAGCCAGCAATGTGCGGAATACGTCGCAATCTGAATTAAAACAGTTCAAGACACCAGCGCCCGCACATTCCGTAGGGTGCTAAAGACCATTACTCACACAGCGACTCGGCCGACGGCATCTGGGTTCGACATAGATAAACTATGTCTCTCTGAGGTGCCTTTCCCAACGAAGGTGATTCTTAAAAGAGCGTTTTAGGCGTCTAGCTAATAAGCGATGTGGATGTGAATAGCCTCTTGGCTTTCTTACGCCGTAGACCATTTCTTCTTCGGATGTGTCCGGAATGAAGTTCCCGTTGATGTTGGTGGTGATGACGGATTCGGCCATTCTCAGAGGCGTTTGTTTTTTGTTTTTTTTTGTTTTTTTTCTGTTGTCCCTGATGTCAGATTCTGGCTCTTAAGGATTCCTGCCAATTTCATTGGTTCACACAGAGGAGGGACTTTTTTCGGTGAATCTCTTGCGGAAACTTTATTTTCTAAAATAAATAAATGTTATATCTAGACGTTTTTATTTCTTTGAACGATAACGGGGGTGGTAAAATATACTATTTGGTTTTTTTCTTGACACATTTCAGTTGTAGAAAACAGCGTAGGATTCAATCTTGGTATAATAATTTTTGCAACAAAGTATTCTGCGGGATAAGGCTCCCATAGCATGTCCTGCACTTCGTTGCTAGCGTCGTAGTATCGCTCATGGTCATCCTTTACTGATTGCCATGTATGTAAACACAGGGACTTGTAATATCAGTCTGCTACGTCCATTTCTGACTCTGGGTCCGGTTCTACTGATCTTAAAACCAACAGCCGTCAGTTTGTATCTGCATATATTGGTGGACCTTTGGTCGGTGTGTGTGTGTGGGTTGTGTGTGTGTGTGTGTGTGTGTGAGAGAGAGAGTGACGTAGAGGGAGGGGGAGGACTCACAGCCGTGTCTGTGTCTGTGTCTGTGTGTGTGAGTGACAGAAAGATGGAGAGGGAGGGGGAGAACTCATAAAGTAACATGCTTTAAGAACTTACGTTTCTCATGCATAGTCATCAAGACTTGTTGCTTGTGAATATAGATGCGTGATGACCTATTCCTTTAAACCCATTCAACCATTTAAAGTTTCATAAAGGTATTATACATAACCCCCTCATACATCAGTACACATCTTTAACATACCCCCCCGGGAATGTCTACTACATTAACATTACATTCGCACGCCCACCCCCCTCATTAGCATAACCTTGATGACCTCTAGACAATAGGGGGTCATCCATCAAAAATCTTGACATTTGGTGGTGTATATACCTCTCTCCTGTGGTCTAGATGCAACATGTAGCCACATGGTGGTGCTACAATTATCTTAAACTCATGTACAGAGCTTCCAGATCAATTGTAGATCAGTGGTTATCAAAGTGGGTTCCAGGGAGCCCTATGGGTTCTTGAGGGGGTTCCTGGGGGTCCACAGCAAAAAGGGGAATCATTTATTTTCACTATGATTCTATTCATAAGTAAAAACTAATCACTGCTGCTCTCAGATCCTAATGTAGTCATGACACTCCCTCACCTTTCAGGGAAAAACGTCTCCTCTCTCTGTTTCTGTCGCTCTAACCCTGACCCCATTATAATCCTGTTATAGTATATGTGGTATGAGAGAGCAGGTGAGGCATGAACAGTATACTGTATTATTAGGTAGAGTTTCCATGCAGTGGACACACACTGTTATGCTCAGTCAAAAAAGATAACTCCACATAAAATCACTGATCCCTACAGCCTTTAGCAGGATAAGAACCATGTACAACACAGTATGGTAACCATTCAGTAATGTTTTCATTTATGGGTTCATTAGTTAATATTTGTTTCTTAGAAAGAACTGTGTAATTTTGTAGAATATAGAGTATATAAGCAGCAGTTAACAGGCAACATGTTAACACTGTCTTAGTTTTAGTGTTAAATTTTTTCCAGTAAACTTCCTTCAGGAATTCAGGAATTGAAGATCTATAAAATAACGTGTTCCTGCTTGACTTTTTTAAGTCTATTTGAGAGTTGTTCAACCAAGTTACAAAAGAAAGGTTTTTAGTTTGTGAGATTTTTCCCTCCACCTGAATACAGTTAAGTTTGTGATGTTTATAGCATTGAAAAATGACATGTAAAGATTCAACAGCAGCTTCTCTCTGCACTGAGTCTGACCAGCAGCTGCACAGCATGTGGCTCATTCAGACATATCCCTGTATGACTGTACATCCATCTCTGTAGAACATAGATGCAAATTCATGACAAGCATATGTGCCAGTCATATGATGAAATAAATAATAAAAATAAAAATAATAAAGGTGCCCTGGTAGCTTATTAGGTAGAGTATATACCATGTGAGTCCTGGGTTTGATATGGTGTGTTACCACTTAAAGCTTACTGCTACATATGGCCTCTCTGTGATCATCAGAACAATTAGGAAATAACTAAAAAATGTAATTAGCCTGTCAGATGTACGAAGCATGAGGGGCGAAACCCAGGGCAAAGCAGGGGCATCAGGTGCTCTGTGCTCCACTCCTGTCACAGCCTGCTCTGCTTCTCAGTGTTTTTCCACTCACCTTGCCTCTGTCTCACTCTCCACTCTGCCACACCTCCCCATCAGCCTCACTGTCCTCACCTGTTGCCCCTCGCTGCACTCCATCTCCAATCAAGCCAGTATACAGTATATGCATCCTCAGTTCACTCACTCTTTGTCAGATTGTTCTTAGTATCCATGCAAGACCTTCTAACGTTCATCTTCCGGACTAACTTCCCGTTATCGACTCTGCTCGTCCCTGACCATCCTGCCTCAGCATTCTGTCCCCGACCACGAGTTCTGCCTGTGCGCTTCCTGGTCCCCGTCTGCCTGTCCCTGTGGCTGTTTTCTCCAGCTCTGATGTCGCAACGTGAGTGCCTTCCTGATCCTTCGTCTGGCTTTGATTACCCACCTGCCTACTCCTTCCTGGTTTGTCTGCCCCGCTGACTGCTCACCTGGTTCTGATCCTCCTGCTCCTTCGACGACGTCTCCAGCCTGCTCCCTAAACCACGGCACCGCCAGCCCCAGCCTTCAGGTCCACAAACTTTTACCTTTGTGTGTGTGTGTGCTCAGTCACCTCGCTCCACTCACCTGACCCATGGCTCTCCAGCCCCGGACCCCTTCCTCTACCCCTAATATCCACCTGTGTGCATTATCTCGGCTGGTTCATAATCAAGACATTGACAGGTGACGTGTTTTAGAGCCCCACAGAAAGACTGTCTCCACAGCACTATCTGGTGCCACATCACTTTGTCACCTGGACTACTGTGATAACCAGGACTTCTTCAGTAGACTTGAAAACTACTGTGTTCTGTGGATTGAAAATGACAGTTTTGGAAGTTGCTGTTTTTGTTTTGTTTTTTTGTTTGTTTGTTTGTTTGTTTGGTTTTTTTTTTTGTACACAATATAATTTTTCAATGCTGTAATCACCGAAGGGAAATCACCTCCATTGTTCTGTGTTTGAGACAGTTCCAGAATCTTGAAAACTGGAAACTGCAGGACTACCTACACCCAGAGGTGAACTTGCTTGACAGTTTTCAGGCTGTAGTTTTGCTGGTCATCTATCAGCTCTCATTCAGTCCGAGCTGGCTAGTTTCTTCCCTGTGTCCTTTTGGTCTAATAAGAGTCCTGACTTAAATCTGTTAAGATGGAATTTTCTCTGCTTCCCTGGTCTTTAAACAACTTTGCAAGAGAAGGTCCGATGGCTCATTCCATATCATTAGATCACTGATATGAATCAGGTCTGATAAAATGGCTCTAAAAGAGGAAGAAGTTCATTACATTCATGCTCTCTCCTCTGCTGGGTGCATCGTTCTGTCTCTCTAATGTGCGTGTGTCGTTTATCCCGCTAATGTTTTCATCCACTCTTCTACCAGGAATTGTACATGTTGCTGATGGAAGTCTCTGTCCTAAAGCTGCATGTTTTCCTTGTACTGTTTCTTGCTTCTTACTTGTTTGACAAAGGACTGGTTGTGTCTTTTCTGTTTGTAAAATGCACACAAACTGAAAAAATATTTTATTTTATGCAAGTCTTCAACTTTATACTTGTGGTGTTTGTTTTTTCTTTTTTGGGTCTGTTTGTTCTTAATTGACTGGCTTTTTTTTTTTATGGTCATTAAACGGCCACTTCACCAAATATTTAATTTTACTTGTCATGAAGCAACTCACCTGAAATAGTTTTATGATGTCCTCTGTGACTCTTAAATGAAGAGACTACTCATGAGGGAAATGTGAACTAATTGAAAAGTGTTCCTCACTGCTTAATGATGGCCCACAGACAGGTTTACACAAATCCAGAGCCAGATGAGTAACTGGTCAGATTTATGTCAAGACAGTGTATCAGCAACTATTACTGCAATAGGTAGAGACTAGTTCATTATAACTGTCTCCATCAGCTGTAACTCACTGAACAGAACTGTGAGAAATATGCTCCAGATGTCTTAAAGTTGCTCACCTGGGAATTTCACAAACATCAAAAATTCATCGACTCATTCTCAAATTACATTTATGTAATGTAATGTGCTCTGTGTGTGATCAGGAAATGCAGTGACATTGAATTGTGATTCCCCTCTCCTCACTGAAGGATGGTTGTTGGAAATGAACACATATAGTTTACATAATGATATATGGTTCAAGAAAAGGATACAACAACTTTCACTTTCACCATGATGATCCATTTATGGTCAACCACAGACCTCTTTTAGGGAGACACCATTGTTAGTGTTATGTTTCCCTCTATGCAACGATATTTTTCGAGGTGGTGGATGGAAAAGCAAACTTTGTTTCTTGGTGTTTTATGTCCTGTTCTGTAAAATTGTAAAAAATAAATGAAAAATAAGCTATTTACACACATTCTTCCATAACCATGTACAATAATATGATTTACTGAGAGGAGTCATTCTGCATATTGAGTATTTTTTACTTTAGTAACATTTTGAATTCAGGACTTTTACCTGTGATCAAGTATTTTAGACTATTTCTACTTTTACTGGAGTAAGAGATAAGAACACCACAGAGCTCCACTCCTCATCTCCACCAGCATTACACACAAAACCAAACTGTCTGCAGACAAGCTGCATTGTGGGTAATGTGGGCACCAGGTTTTAGTGGAGTTCTCGTTTAATGAAATAAGGTTATATAATAAGGTTAAGTAGCATTCACATTGGACAGATGAACACATCATGAACATATATTTATGGAGGTTGACTCTAGAAGTCAGGATTCCCTGGCCAAAGTTGGTTCCATTTTCAGTTTTCTCAGTTTTGTGGAAAAACATTATCAAATCCGTGGAATAGACCTTTAATCTGACTTAAAAAGTCAAGATGATTTCACTTTTCTATAATGCACCCTGACTTATTTAGTGTTTTGCCGAAAAAGAATTACGAAACTGATTCAATTTTAAATGCTTAAAAGCCATTGTGATGATTAACCATGTTTTAGGAAATAACTGGGGCAAAATTCAGGCTAGGTCATGGGACACTAACTGTAAAATCAAAAGAAAAAACCGACAGATGCAGTGAAGGTGAGACACATGAAGACACATTAGGTGGATCTGATGTTTTGGAGATAGTAAGCTACTCCACAGTGTCAGTGCAGCTACAGTAAAAGCCCTTTCACCCAGAAACTCTAAACTCTGCCTAGTTAGTTATGAACGGAGCAGCGTCATATTTGTCCTTGTCTATTTCCTTTCCCACTCACCCCTGCAAATGGACAGCGCCTCCGAGTTGCAGCACTGCTCGATGAGCTGGTTACAGCTCTCCACCATGCCCTCCAGCTGAGCCTTGTCACATGACACACCCAGGAATCGGGCCAACTGCTCCACCAACGTCCCTAGATCCTGGAGAGGAGAGGAGAGGAGAGGAGGATTTATGACAATGGGAAATCTATGAAAGCAATAATCATAACAACAGAGACAGAAATGTGTCTTCCTTTTGTGCCTTTGAATAACACTGAGTCAGTGATTGTGTTTCCTCAAACAGCATCCACCCACAGCTGTAGAGAACATACAGTTCCCTGTTCTTAAACAATCTGCGTGGTATAAAGGTAAAAGAAAGGACAAAATGTACAGCTCTGTATGGAATATATGTCATGTAGGAACAGTTGCACATAGTGGCTATCATTTTACAGCCCTGGGTTACATGTACATATGTTTGCATTGCATAAGGGTGTGTGTGTCTGTGTGTCCAAAATAGGCCAGGCAAGAGATAGCGACCCAAAGGTGTTACACAAATGATGGTAAACTCTCTCTCCAGTACAGTCTGTCAAAACAAAGAAGAAGAAAAAGAAGAAAAAAATCATATAAATAATAAATAATAAAAAAACACAAAAACATAATCACAAAACAATGCCAACATGGATATGCTTAGTAAGTACACTATTTACCATGCCCACTATCTTTGTTTAGCATATTGGGATAATAATATTGGCTAATCATCCAAAGTTGAGGCTGAGTGTGATTAAAAAAAAAAAAAACAACTGTGGCAAACTGCAGCCAGATTATATTTCTCTGTGGGTGTGTGACTCATTCCACACAGTCACAAATACATTGCTAATACAAACATAATTGATTTGTGCAGATAACGAAATTAATCCGGCCCATACTTGGGCCACATGCCTGTTCTCTTCTGGCCCATATACAGACTCACTTTAAGATGATACATCCACATCTGGACCAATTCTGGAAATCTTCCAGCTGTCAGTCAGTACTGGAGGATAACAGCCAGATTTTACCCTCATGTGGTAGTAGATGGACCAGACTAGGACTGAGGACCCAGGCATATGTTGGGCCACAAGTTTGATTTAGATCCATTGTGTCATTCTATTTAATTTGAGTGTTTTTTAATGTATAATGTATGACCACCGCTAAATTAACATGCCCATTTCTATATATACTTACACCTCTTAATAAGCAGGGAGATTTTCCTGCATCTTAACAAGTTAATGACAATTTGAAATTATTATCAGATGAGGTGATTCATCATCTGCAAGCTTCAGTTATGGTAATTACAGTTTTTATTCATACCCCAGTCATCTATAAAATGGAGGCTGTCCTCCTGTGAAAAATTAGCTCACAGGTCATTTGTGCAGCAGCTTATTACAACCCATAGTTACATTTTGTTGTTAGGCGACATCTAGTGGTCGTAGTAATTATGACAGGAGCAAAGGGTATTTTATATATATATATATATATACATATATATACATATATATTAAAGTCCATTCAGTGTGGAAAGAGGTTAAAATGTAACACAGCAGCACAGTACATCAGTATCAGTATCAGTAGAGCAGCTCCACTGACCTGACTCCCTTTTCTTATCTAAATTACACCAAACAGTCACATCTTCACAGACTGCTGGGATGAATAAGAGTTTGCAGACAGAGGCTGAAAAAGGAGACACTGGTAAACTTACCTTGTACATGTCTTCATATTTCAAGAAGAGGACATTAGAGTCCATACGATGCTCCCAGAATTCCTGCACATGTTCAAACCAGGAACCATATCCCACTGTGAGAGAGAGAGAGAGAGAGATGCTGGATGAACGTACAGTAGTCTGTGCACAAAGACACAACAGGACGGGAGTTGGTCACTGGACCAGACTTACACTTGTCATTCATGAAGCGCCGACAGAACTCCTGGAAGGTTCCCCGGTAGCTCATGGTCCTGAGAGAGCGGTGGAACTGGTAGTAAGACACCACCAGGTCCTTGGGGTTCCGAGCCATGTAGATCACCTGGAAGAAACCACAGTACTTACTATGGTCAGATACAGAATGCCAGTGCTGTGAAATGTAATACATGACATAGGTATATGTCTCTTTATCAAGAGTGATGTCACTATAAGGGGTTATATTATTATCACATATATACATCCTCTGGATATGAAGATATACTGTATGTTCATAACACATACAGTACATACTGTACGTACAAAATATCTATATGAGGAACTTTTATATGGTATAACATGTTGTGACCATATTTTTTAACAATATATATTTAATTTATATATGCAAGTTCATTCTGGCAAAGTGGTCTCAGACTTTTTATTTACATATGTTTACATATTTTTACATATGTTTTTATTTTACAATTTATTTCATATATGGAAACTCAATATATGTACATATATTAGATTTGCCTATGAGTGACTCTTGATGTCATGTAAACACTGCTGCATATTAGAGGCTACTAGGCAACTATGTTAAACTGTACAGATGTGAGAGCTGCTTGAACCAGATATATAAATGTAATATATGACATATATGTCATTAGATTTTAGTTAATCAACAATTCCAGAAATGTGGCACATTAGAAAGTTGAGTAAGCTGTCATAGCAAATGGTGACAGAAACAATGTTTCAGCAAAGCAATAGCAAGAAATTTCAAGTTATAATGTCCCTTTTTTTTCTTCTCCTGACAGCAAAAATTTTATTTCTAAACTTGTTTTAGAAACAAAACAGGTTTTGACATTATTGACTTTTTATTCTTATTTCTAAATGTTCTCACAAATCTTCTGTAAATACCAGTCACGGGTTAATGTCAGTTGTCAGGACATGTCAGTATATATAGTATATATATATATGCTCCCACGTGCCTATATGCACTCCTGACAACGTGTGGGCATGCTCCTGATGAGTCGCGGATGGTGTCCTGGGAGATCTCCTCCCAGACCTGGATCAGGGCGTCAGTGAGCTTCTGGACAGTCTGTGGTGGTACTTGACAGCGTTGGATGCACCGCTACATATGTCCCATAGGTGCTCAATTGGTTTTAAGTCAGGGGATCCTGAGGGCCAGTCAATGGCATCAATGCCTTCATCATCCAGGAACTGCCGACACACTCTGGCCTCATAAGGCCGGGCATTGTCCTGCACCAGTAGGAACCCAGGGCCCACTTCATCAGCGTCAGGTCTGACAATCGCTCTGAGGATTTCATCCTGGTACCTAACAGCAGTCAGGGTACTGTTGGTTATGACATGGTGGTCTGTGCAACCCTCCAAGGATATGCCTCCCCAGACCATAACTGACCCACTGCCAAACTGCTCATGCTGGATGACAGTACAGGCAGCATAACGTTCACCAAGTCATCTCCAGACTTTTTCACACCTGTCACATGTGCTCACTGTGAAGCTGCTCTCATCTGTGAAGTGAGTAGCGGACCTTCTTCCCTTTTTGGGGGTTGTCTTGCTTTTGTCTCTCCATTGCACCTGTTGTCAGTTTCATTTGCACCAAAGCAGGGGAAATTTATTCATTTGTGCTTCCTAAATGGACAGATTGATATCCCTGAAGTTTAACTGACTTGGTGTTGTTGGGACTCATCATTCAAGAGACCAAATGTTTCTTTGCTCCACTGGACAAAGGAACTCACACTCCACAGTTCCTCACCGTTCAGACCTGGGGACGACCCTTCCCCCCACGGACCTTACTGGCCAGCCAGTGTGGGTCAGCGTGTGACATGTAACCCCCAAGGGTGTCACCAAACAAAACCAGATCTCTGGCCCTCTTCTCTCTCTCTTCTCTTCTTGGCTTGCTCTGGAGAGCAGCTCCTGCTCTCTCTCCTCTCAGCTCTTCAAAGGGCAACAAGTCCCCAGCCCAGGTCAGCCTTGCTACCTGAGAAACCAGCTCTCTCGCCGGCCTGCTCACAGCAGCCTGCAACACTCTTCTCCTCAACAGCAGCGACCTGCTTCGGATTAACTGAGAGTGAACCAAATTCTCTTCAGAATCAGCAGCTACGACACAAGGCCAGCTGATTTTCCAAGTAACAGGAGTCATAGCAGAGTTAGTGGGGAACAGCTAACTCTGCAAGGAGAACAAAGGAGATAACAGCAAAGCAACACAGCCAGACAGGACTTTACTCCACCAGGAAGCCTCCCAACTCACTGGACTTTACAACAACACTGCAAAGGACCTCTTTGCTTGTTTCCAGGAGTGGGTAACGTTAACTGACTGGGCCTAACCTTTCACAGCATAGCACAGCACAGCACAGCATAGCTAAGCAGCAGAAGTCTTAACTTTGTTAATGTACTTGTTGATTGATGTCTGGTTGTTGTAATGTTTGCTTAGGTTGTGGTCAGTCATACAGTTAATCAGGTACTCGTATGTTCACACACATAGTAGTACGTCTCAGTTCTAGAACCTGCATGAAGCTAACCTCCCCCCTCTAACCTGGTACCTTTAGATTACATGAGCTAGGCTAACAAAGAAACTCACACCTTCCCTCTCACACACCCCAGGTGGTCCAGCGGCCATTTTGAGTTGTTTCTTTGTTTACCGCCATCTTGTGTAGTCTTCTTTGTTCAGGTCATGTGGTCACAGTGACCACTTTGAATCGGCCATCTTGCCTTTGTTTGTGTACCCACAAACACACACACAAACACACACACATACACATACACACACCTGTATATACTAGATTAGACATTGTGTTTTACTCTGCTCCATGGTAAATAAATGCCTTTAAGTATAACTACTGGTGTGTTTAATGTTGCACAAGCGTGAATATTGCCAACCTCTACTTGGTAGAATTCCAATCCTTCAACTTTAACTTACTGTTGATATGGTATTTTGGTTATAGTTAGTAAGCTAATGGTTAATCAGAGTTCCAAATTAATGGTAATAAATTGAGATTGAAACCATATTGGCTATTTTGCCTATTAGTTTAGGCTGGTGCTCTGAGGACTTTAATTAATTTCAAAGTTGTTATTTACTATTAATATTTTTAATATTAATATTTTATTAATTTATGATAGCCAATAAATTCATAGACAACCGAAATCCAACATATTTGGTGTCCAGCTCATGAGGTAGAGCTCAGACCCAACAGTGTTATACTGTGATGATTAAGTATTCCCTTAATTTTTTTGAGCAGTGTATATATACTGACATTTATGTATAGGTTATATTATTCAATGATTCATTAATAATTGATTCATTAATTTTACCCCTCAATGTCTCAGTTTTGTGATAGATGAAAATCAAATAATAAAATGAAACAGCTGATTCCAGTTTTGTGTGTGTGACTTCACTCTTCTGTCTAAGCTAATATTACAAAATTAAATTTTATCAAATTCAGGGCACAGTTTGTGACAAAGTCACACCTCCCTCAGAATAAAACTTTTACAATAGCATCTTAATTCAATGAAAACTTCAAACCTTGGCCTCTCCATTGTGCATGGCTGTGGGTAGGAACCGGTAGGGAAGATGGCTTTTGATCAGACGAGGGGATGTGAGCTCCTGTGGAAAAAAAGATTTTTTAATCTGTATTTCTGCTGTTCTCTTATCAGTGCTGCAGAAATTCTGTGGTGCTGCCAGGTGTGTCTTATCTTATCAGCTCAAAGACTCATATATATGATGTGTACCTCTGTTTTTTGGAAAACATGTCCTGTTTACGTGTCTGTCAGCAGAGTAGTCTATGTATATGGGTGGATTTCCATGATATGAACAATCCATATCCAGTTCAATCTATACCTACAAATAGAAAATGTGATTCTACAGTTTAAAAACATACTTTGTTGATGTTGTCTCTTATGCCAGTTCTGCAGGAATGAGTACTAAACCCAGAAATTTATTGCATATAGCACTTCCTGTTCCGTGGCCCTGAAGTCTCTGGGTTTGTTGAATGTGTTTTTAGTTAGATAATTGAAATAAGGTCCGTGGTTAACACAAGCTCAAGACATTTTCATGTACAACATAAAACCAGTTAGTAAATAGTCCAGTCTGGTAAAAAAGGTCGGTTGCTATCAAGTGTCTAAATGAGACTACAGAGGTTGTCGGGTACATTTAACATCGTCACGTTAAACATGAAAACAATCTACTCACCAGTCCACCTTTACAGCCTTGTTGTGTTTATACAAGCTATTACTAACTTTGTAAGAAGAAAAGGAGGTCAGAGCTAAATCACACTATAAGTTGAAGTTTAGTGGTGGTGACGTTGAAGTCATGTGACTGTGGTGTAGTTGGTTTATAGCCTTTTTACTTCTGGTTTCAAACATCATAAAGTGGTGTTTATTAGTGAAGATGATGCTGCTGAACAAAACCTGTCAGGATCATAAAATGTTGTTTATTTTCTGTAATAATTCAAAACACAATGGAAAAATTCCATTGGATTTGGCTCAGGGCTGGGCTACAAACATACATCATCCTACAGAACTGTATAGTTACTATATCATACAGTGTTGAAAGATTCCAAATGTCAAAATACTGTGTATGCCGTTCCGTATGTGGTGTTCATACAAACTGAAGTCTGGAACACAGTCTCAAGTCAAGTATTAAGGGTCATTTTATCTGGTAAGGACTTGGAAAAGATGTTAGGTGTTACCACAGTATTGGTCATCATAGTCTGTCATCCATCACAGGCACGGTGTTCTCATGAAGCATCCTGACTCTTATAAATCTGTAGTCTCCCAGCATAAACTGACATACCCCTGATGAGGAATTTATTTTTGTTTAGTCTTTTGAAAGCCCCCGGTGAGGCTGTTTTCCCCTTTACAAATAATTTGACATTAAAGTGTAGAATCAGTTACAGGAGAAGATAATGGTATCAATTTGGTGTTTTACAAGTTTGCTACTTTTTATTCTTTTCAAAAATATTCAAAATATTACATTCTGGAAGACTTTAAGGAGATGTTAGCAGAGACAGAGGATTTCCAGACTGACACTAACATTTTCCCATGCATTGCTCATAGCCTCATCCTAGTTGCAGTAAACACTACAATGCAGTGTGTGTGAAAAATGTTGCTGAGTTAGCCCCCACCAGCTCAGTCCTCCTGCAGTCCTATAATGATTGAATCTGCTAAATGAACTGTAGCCTGATCTCAGCTCCAGTACTGTACCTGTATGATGTCCAGGCCGGGCTGGGGATACTCTAAGACAGGCAGTTGCTCATCGATGTTCATAAGGCCAATTTCATCTGGATCTGCTCCCTGGCTCACTAAATACACAACCTCCTGGAGTAGACTGGTACCTACAAGGACAGCGGAAAGACGGGAGGAGAGGAGACAGAAGAGAGGAAACAAGAGAGAGGAGACAGGAGACAGGAGAGGAAAATTCTTTATGAGTGAAAGGAAAAGGAAGTCTAACTGTACAAATAACCAGTTAGTTTTCAATCACAATACCAGTGATGAGGTTATTCACTGTTCTATTATTTTACAAAAATCCAAAGATCAGTGTTTATTCACTACACTATCATAGAGAGGAGAAACATCAGTTTAAACCATAAAGCTACACAAAATAATATTATATTATATACAGAGAATTATCACTCAGCTCTGCAGTCCCTCTCAACTCTCCTGAGTCTTTCAACCTGTGTTTTGATTCAGCTCAGCAACAGCTGGATGTAAATAAGCTGTTGTTTGCCAACACATTAACCAATAGTTAAAGATTAATCAGTCACTCATTTTGTGATGCACTTTCAATGCAGCAGAACAGGAGTCTTTTTTTATTTCACACAATCATGTTCCGTGTCTAAACCTTGTGAATGCATTACCCACAGTGCGCTTTGACCACAAAGAGTTTGGTCAGATATTGGAGAAGAGCTCAGTGCACAATGCGAAGCCCCCCAGCACTCTAGGCCTTAGCTGCATAACTACAGGATGGTGCACATCGAGCCTGAGCCAATCGATCAGTGTGTGTGTGTGCGTGCGTGCGTGCGTGCGTGCATGCATGTGTGCGTATGTGTGGGTGACTGATGGAAGAATCTGAATCATATAACTGTACTGGTGGAGGTGGGGCAGTATGTGCTTATCATTCAGCTACACTCCATATGTTGATGTGTAGATAGTGTTAGGTTTGGCCAAGGAAGTGGTGAATTTTATCATTACAGGAGCTCATGAAGTCATCACAGTCTTATAAATAACTAGCCTCTGTAATAGAAAAATCATATTCTGTACTTTGTATAACCTGGTTTTGCACTTAGTATGATCTGGCTTTGTATAACCTTGGACATGAATCTGTCCTCACATGCACACTCCTTATCTGGTACTGTCTGGCACAAATTAAGGGGTCCTTGTCCTTGAACACGCAGCTGCTTCTTTTCGACAGTTAGACAGTTTTGAGGGCACCCAGAATTGTTCACATACACATCCTGACCATGCCTCCTTCTTTCCTCTTCCTATAAAGTTAATGTACACTCTTTGTTCGATATCAGTCTGCAATTACACTCTGTTGACGCTGTACACTGATCCTTTGCAAAGCTCTTATTAAAATATACAAAGACAACTTGATCATCTTGATAACTTTTCATTTTCAAATTTCCATCAGTCCTCCTTGTTTAATTTTCCTGTCATAGAGTGGAGTGTCATTCACAGTGAGTCTGCAGCATGATCAACATGAAGGGACTAAAGTTAGGAGTCTGGTATATTGAGACTTAATGAAGTGCTGATGGATCATTTCCTTACAATTAGCTACAGCTCTATCACATGGACATCTATTGAAGACATGTCGCAAAGCATAGCAATTGAAAAGTTATTAAATAATGTTCTGATAACACTGACTCTATGGAAAGACTATTAAATGTTCAACCTTGATTCAAAACACTGTGGGTTTATTTACACTCTGAGAGAAGAGTCTAATAATGAGATACTATACACATTACTAATATTAATTCATGAATATTCAAATCACCCACTATAGTGACTTTATCTGTACTGAGAATCCAGATAGAGTCAAGGACCAACAAGTGGTTCACTAGAATAAATAGAATTGGTTGTAATGTTTCCCAGGTTGGATGTGAAACACTAAGAACAAGAGCAAGGCTTTCGACTGAGTTCAGGTGATTGTCAGAGTGGATTCATTTAGACTAACATGTTCATCACAGATACGTTCCTGTGAGACAAAATAAATCAATATTGTCATGATATGCTCCTCCTTGTAAACTTTGTACCTGGACTCTGTTTAATGTTTCCTGTTTTATTTTGAAATTACTGTCCATGTTGTAGTTTTAATACCTGTCTTTGCTTTTTGCCATTTTTGGACTGCCTTGCTGCCTTTTGACCCTGGAGTACCTCATCAGCTTGGAAGCCTTTGTTTGCTTGTTAAATAAATCAGTGAATGCAAGTTCAACTTTAATAACTATTAAAGTCAGATTAAGGATATATTGTAAGTTTCTTACTAGTATTTTTGCTCTTCAGTCTAATGATGAACAAACTGTTATGAACATGTGAAGCAGATAAAACAGTTAAAGTTAATGTCAGACTGTTTCTGCTGCAAAGAGGAGAGACAGAAAAGAGGAGTGAAGTAGTTGATGTCTGATGAGTCAGTCTGACTGAAATGTTTAAAAATGAGATTTATAACTAGAAAATTCCAGGGAAATTTTGAGTGCCACAGGGGCTACTGCCGGGATGAGTACATGATTTATTTCCAGTGTTCAAAAGTCACCCTGATAATATTCTGGTTTTGAGAAATGTCTTGATATAAAAGACTCATCCCTCCATCATGTATTATGTGGGAAATATCTCATGTTCTGTGTTGTTTTTTTTAATAAAACAAGAGGCAACATGTCTTCAAACTGGCATTTAAAGGGTTAAAATCCTGAAAACTAATAAACATTTGGTAGGTTTGAGCAGAACTGAAGTGGTTTTAGAGATGTATGCGAAAAAAAGCAGAAAAATAATGATTTTATAGCATTTTCTTTGTGTGTCCTTTTTTGGACGCGAGGAAGCCCAGAGGGTACAAAATGTGTTACCAGTGTATAATAGACCTGTAACAGTAACTGACATTAGATTTTAAAAATATGTCAAAAAAGACACTTTCTTGCAGAAATCCATACCTTCAGCTGTAACACAGCCAAAATGATCAGCAAATCAAAAAAGAAAAGTGAAGAAAATGTCCAAAAAAGGACAGAGGGACCCCTGAGGGTTAATAAATCCCATGAACCGCTATTTAAATTACCACTATTATGTTTTTTTCGGTGCTAAATTTAACATTACTGGGGAGGAGAGCAACGCGACTAGAAGTGACAGCGAGAGAGGGCTAGTAGCTTCTCCTCTCCTCTGTGTCAGCGGAGACCGTCACAACTTCATTCACTCATTTAACAAAACAAAAAGAAAAGCAACAAAGGAAGCAGTAAATGGACTTACATATTTAAGACCTAACTAAATGTAATTTAAGACCTAACATGCGGCTAATGTAAAGCTAGCGGAGCTTGGAGAGTTGGTTATCTGTTTGCTAGGCACGCACACACCACACAGGTCAGGAGCTGCAGTTGCCATGGCAATGTGAAAATCTGCCAAGAATTTGGCTTTTTTCCCAAAATACGGGAATAATAATGCAATTAGGAATGCATTGGAATTTTCTTTTAAAAACTCCACAAAATTTCACCTTTTTCTTCAAATTTCACCTTTTTTCTGAGTCACCTAGCTCTCTCATACCTGCACGTAGAAATGTGATTCAAACTATAAAACGGAGGAAAACTTCTGCTCTCTCTCCAAAACTAGCAAACTGTTTTTACATAAGATGTAAACTTTTTCAAACTATGAGCACTCAAAGGAGGAGTGGAAATCACTTTTTCTTCAAAGTTAGAGTGACAGCGTCAGTTGGCTAGAGTGCATGAAGCAGTAAAAAATAACTTTATTTTTATTTTTAACTCGAGCTCACGGCCAAACCGTAAAAAGGAGACAAATAATTCTTCTCAAAATGTAGACAAGTTGTTGGGATTTCATAAATGTAAACTTTGACAGGAAGTCTGCTCAAAATTTAAACGGGGGTGCCGAGTCCAGCAAGCAATACCAGTCTCACGTCTCATTGACACTAATGTAATCGTCTTTTTTTTTCAAAAGAATTCTCACTCTGTCTTCGCACTGAGCTTACTCACTCATTTTAAGGAATATCTGAATAAAATAAAGACTGTAAGAAACTCTGGCTTCCGTGTCTGTCATGGTGTTTTCGGTTTTTGAAAAGAAGTAACGGTTTCTCATAATTTGCAATTGTTTTAAGGCCATGTAGAAAGCCAAATTCTGGGCAGATTTTCACATTGCCATGGCAACGGCAGCTCCTGACCTGTGTGCGTGTGTGCGTGCCTAGCAAACAGAATAACCAACTCTCCAAGCTCCGCTAGCTTTACTTTAAGCCGCATGTTAGGTCTTAAATTACATTTAGTTAGGTCTTAAATATGTAAGTCCATTACTGCTTCCTTTGTTGCTTTTCTTTTGTTTTGTTAAATGAGTGAATGAAGTTGTGACGGTCTCCGCTGACACAGAGGAGAGGAGAAGCTACTAGCCCTCTCTCGCTGTCACTTTCTAGTCGCGTTGCCTCCCTCCCCAGTAATGTTAAATTTAGCACCGAAAAAAACATTAATAGTGGTGATTTAAATAGCGGTTTCATGGGATTTATTAACCTCAGGGCGTCCTCTGTCCTTTTTTGGACATTTTCGTTCACTTTTCTTTTTTGATTTGCTGTATCATTTTTGGCGTGTTTACAGCTGAAGGTATGGATTTCTGCAAGAAAGTGTCTTTTTTGACATAATTTTTAAAATCTAATGTCAGTTACTGTTACAGGTCTATTATACACTGGTAACACATTTTTGTACCCTCTGGGGTTCCTCGCGTCCAAAAAAGGACACACACAAAGAAAATGCTATAAAATCATCATATATCAATATTTTTTTCTGCTTTTTTTCGCTACATCTCTAAAACCACTTCAGTTCTGCTCAAACCTACCAAATGTTTATTAGTTTTCAGGATTTTAACCCTTTAAAAATGCCAGTTTGAAGACATGTTGCCTCTTGTTTTATTAAAAAAAACAACACAGAATATGAGATATTTCCCACATAACACATGATGGAGGGATGTGACATTGTTTTATATCAGAGTCTTTTATATCAAGACATTTCTCAAAACCAGAATATGATCAGGGTGACTTTTGAAACACTGGAAATAAATCATTGTACTCATCCTGGCAGTAGCCCGCTGTGCACTTCAAAATTTCCCTGGAATTTTCTAGTTTATTATTCTTCCGCCAAATTTTGGCGCATAACTCGTCCTGCAGCTTTGAGAAAACCCCAGTAATATATACATCAAAACGTGTGTCTTGATCCCGAAAGAGGTGCTATGACTTTTGGTGTTAAAATTCCAATTTTTCCCAAAGTTATTCCCAAAATACTGGGAATAAATAATGCATTAGGAATGCATTGGAATTTTCTTTAAAAACCCACAAAATTTCACCTTTTTTCTACAAAATTTCACCTTTTTTCTACAAAATTTCACCTTTTTTCTGAGTCACCCAGCTCTCTCATACCTGCACGTAGAAATGTGATTCAAACTATAAAACGGAGGAAAACTTCTGCTCTCTCCAAAACACAGCAACTGTTTTTACATAACATGTAAACTTTTCAAACTATGAGCACTCAAAGGAGGAGTGGAAATCACTTTTTCTTCAAAGTTAGAGTGACAGCGTCAGTTGGCTAGAGTGCGTGAAGCAGTAAAAAATAACCTTTATTTTTATTTTTAACTCGAGCTTACGGCCAAACCATAAAAAGGAGACAAATAATTCTTTCTCAAAATGCAGACATAGTTGTTGGGATTCATAAAATGTAACTTTGACAGGCAGGGTCTGCACAAAATTTAAACAGGGGTGCCGAGTCCGGCAGCAATACCTGTCTCACTCTCATTGACACCTAATGTAATCGTCTTTTTCTTTCAAAAGAATCTCACTCTGTCTTCGCACTGAGCTTACTCACTCATTTTAAGGAATATCTGAATAAAATAGAGACTGTAAGAAACTTCTGGCTTCAGTGTCTGTCACGGTGTTTTCGTTTTTTGAAAAGAAGTAACGGTTTTCTCATAATTTGCAATTGCTTGAAGCCATGTAGAAGCCAAATTCTGGGCAGATTTTCACATTGCCATGGCAACGGCAGCTCCTGACCTGACCTCTGACAGCCAAGGGCTGCGTGATATCATCGCTACAGTGACACAGAGAAGATTTTTTACCCTAATCCTAACCCTATCCCGGCAGTAGCCCCCGTGGCACTCAAAATTTCCCTGGAATTTTCTAGTTATTATTTATCACTTGTAAGGTTTTGATCCCGTCAGGATCCTGTAGGAATGATGACTCAGTTTTTCCAGGTATCTGATTGGTCAGTAGTTTGATTGTTGACAAGTTTTGATCTGATCAAGTCTGATCAAGTCAAGAGAAGATTAGGAGTTCAGTTAAGTTAAGTTACCATGGTGATTTAGCCGGGTAACAAGTGAACCACTGTCGTAAGACTGAAAATCCAGGTAACCTGAAGTTGCCTCGATAACCTCAAATCCTACTTCGTAAAACAGCTTGAGGTGATCTAATGTTTAAGAGTCCAGTTTTTGGTTGGTCAGGGGTAGACACAGTCTCTATGGGGTTTTGGGTGGTGAACTCTTCTAATGGAAGCACAGAGAAGTGTGTGAGACTGCAGCCCCTACTCCTTGTCTCAACTCTGGGTTCTCATGGTTCTGGTGTAGTAATAAATTCAATTAAATTTCTGAGATGTGAGAGCTGCTCCATCAAACTTTGGATGTATGTCGTCTCTCCTAATGAAACCAAGACTTCCACAGAAAGTCTGCAAATTATCTACAAAGCCAATGTCATCAAGACGTCACCTGGACAGTCAGTGGTTGAATGATGACATCACTGGTTGAATTTGGTAGGAGCCCAGAAAAAACTACACATTATGTTTGTCAACATTAATTTTAGTGACCTCTGATTGTTGTAATCAGGTATCATTAACACCAGCGTGATTTACCATTATTGATTTTAGCTCTGTTTATCCTTAGCCAGTAGTTTTAAATACGATTCTCCATCACCCGCTATGGCCCCAGGAAAACATCTGACTCACAGGTGTCTCTAACTTCACTTTTTTCAGATACAGCTGCCAATAATCAGAGCTAATTTCCCAGGGGGTATGTCATTGAGTGGAGAAAATGTGTTTGAACCATGAACCATGGACTTCTGCTTAGGGCTGCGCTTCCTCCAGACAGTCACCCAGCCATTATGACTTCCCAGCTGCTTAGAGCTTGCCAATGTAATGCTGAGAAGGCTGAAGTGGAAGTCTGTTCCTGCTTAAAGAAGGAAGTGTGTAGCCAGAGGCTGGCCACGTGCTGACTGTGAAGCCAAATAAATCATGTAATGAAAATTTCCTGAAAAAGCTTCCTTGTTCTGAAACTCTTATTTCACATTAGTACCAGTGATGATGTATTTTGTAAACATGAAAGGGTTCAATTGTGTTAGACACATTAAAAAACATCAGCTGTGCCTTCAAAATTGAAATAAAAGCCAAAAAATATTGAGGCCAAGCAATATTGAGCAAGTCTATACCTAGCCCATAAACCTATCCACTCTGGAGGAGCTTCTTTAACCAATTGTACGCATCTACAGTATATTTGGACACCCTTTCTATTTCAGTCTGGTCCAGAGCTGAGCAGAGACTGGACGATTCTCCACCTCACATCCATTGTTGTCAGTCCAGTTTACAGGTTATATATGGAGCAGATATACCATCAATATTATTTTAGATTCTTAAGTTTTGAGTCTTTGATTTCAGATGTAGACAAAAACAGCTAATTTCTGTAAATTTAGTCTGAAATGACAACTGTCGCTGGCAGATTTTATCAGCTGTAGCTAGTTATTTAGATAATCAAACTCAGGTTAGCTACATGAGTTGGTTAAAAACAGACTCTGGCTTCATTTTTAATGTTTCAGACCAAAACAAATGCTTCGTCAGTAACAATTCTGGCCTCCATTTGGCCACAACCTCCGCTCCCCTCCTCTCCCTTCCTTTCATGCTCTCAGTCAGCAAGCTGTTATGAAGCTCAGTAAAAGTGTCACTAAACACAGAGGCACAACTGAATAAAGTTTCCCTGTGCACAAGAGCCAAAAAAAACAACCAAGACACAACCATTAGCCCACACTAGCATTGCTGTGATATGCACCACAGTAATGTCAGTTGGCCAGCTAGTGATAGCAACATTTGCTGAACACATTTAAAATAAGGGTAAAAGCAATTTAGCTAACATTATCATGTCTACTGTAGTCGTCACTAATGAAAACAGACATGTAACATTATTAATCATCACTGACACATGGAGGAGAAGAAAAAGCAGTTCTGAGTCCAGCTGGACTCTTTAGCAGGTCATAGGGTTCTCCTCTCAGTAATGTCAGACCAGTATTGGCTCCATGGTCGGGGAAAGAAATTCAGCCTTGGACTGATCCACTGGGACCGGCTGCACGAAAGACACTGACGGAGCCAGTAAAGATTTTAAAAAACTTTATGGATGTTTTGATGGTACACTGGCGGACCAGGATTTGAGCCGGTAGTCCAGCTGTGCTCGGGTCTCATCTCTTTCTTTGTCTGAGACCTTTTAGGATGAAAACGTAGTTTCTTTTTTAGTGGAGCAAATTCTAAAGGTCATTTTCACCTGAACGCTAGGTACTGCACTGTGTCATCTCACCTGTGGGCAGAGCCTGTGTGTTTATAAACACGGAGAGGACCAACAGTTTAACAGCAGGGATTCACATGCACTAACATGCACACGCTACCAGACCAGCTACCAAAACAAAGAACTGAGAAACTCAGATTACAACACACACAGAGGGGGTGTGGCTTTGTTCTCTGCCCAGGACGCCATTATTCCACCATATCTTTACATAGAAAATAATAGTTTGCTAATGTATTATTGTTTAAAATCCAGTTTACAGAACCTTTAAACTAGAACCTTGTAAAAGAGCTCTTAAATATGTATGAGATGGCAAATACATCATTTGTAACAGTAAAGCTGCTCATGTGGGGCAAAAACTCAGAATCCTCACCAGCTGCTGATCAGTGAAGACATGGAAATAAAGAAACAGAAATATTGCTTTTGTATTTCAGTGTTGAGCTGACAGCATAGAGAAGTCATCCTCACACTGTGGGAAATATACAGTGGATGTGTTGGTGTTTTAACCTTGTTAACGTCCATATGTATAATACAAGACATGATGAGTGAAATAATCATAACACTGTGTCAGCCACTGCCAGTTACAAGCTAATAAACTACATAAACAAATAAAAGATGCTAACTATGCTAACTGTTCTGATACGTCTGCTAGTCTCTGATTCTGGTCGCAACAGACTACTCATCTGAGTCTGGGTTTGACTGAGGCTCAAACAGGTGGCTGAGTCTCTCTGATGTTTCCTCCTCTAACCACTTTCATACTCTCTGCTCTTTCACTTGTCAACCTGGAGCAAGCAGGTGATGGGTTGGGCATAAGACCCGATCCAGATTTCTCAATCAGGAAGTAAGAGTAGATGAGCTTCAGACCCAGTTTTTATATGTGAAAACCATTTTAAACAAAATATTAATTATAGCAGAGGATTTTGTATAGAGTTTAAAACATGTCTGGAGGAACTTTAAAGTAATATAATGAAAACTTGTGATATGCTCCTTGGCTTTGGAAATAACATTTGGTTATTACTGTAGGAAGTAAGCTAGTTGGGCCTGCTAATGATTACAGTAGAGCAGATAAACAACCTAAAACAACATGCACGCTGCTTCACCCTGTGGAGAAATTCAAAGCTTGACAGATATGGTTGCAATTAGCCAATCACAGTTTGAGGTGGGGGTTTAGTGAAAGGTCAGTTAGTGGTCTTAGTTACCTCAGCCAAAAAACTAGAATAAAGTCATCAATCTCAAAAAAGTAGTCAAACTGAAGAACTCTGATTTTCAACAGGGCGGTGTCATAGGGCAAAGTCAGTTCATCACCTATCTGCCCTGCTGGATTTGCCCTGGTCAAATATAAGTGCAGAAACAGCTGAGGCAATGAGCAGCATCAGCTTGGCTGCAAAGCAATAGGTCAGAATGATTCTAAACTGCTTCAAGACAAGAGCTGTTCATCAGGAGCATCATGACGACCCAAAAGCTGAAGATCACCATACCAAGCATCAGCTGGTGTAACTGCCACTGGACTCCTGGAACTGTGTCTGTAGAAACAAACAAAGCTTTACTATATGGAAGTCTGCCGGAGTCTGGGTTTGGTAGATTCTAGGAGAAGGCTGAGGCCTGAAGGCACAGAGCAAATGTAGAGTTCGGGGAAGGAGATATAATGGTGCTGGGGCTGGGGCTGTTTCTTAATGGGTTGGCCTCAGCCCCTTAGTTCCAATGAGGGCTGATCATAGTGTGTTTTCAACAGTTTGTTTGTCTCTTTCCTGTTTCAACATGACAGTACACCAGTGTGCAAAGCCAACTCCAAGAGGAAAGGGTTTTCCCAGAATGTCCTTCACAGATCCTGGACCTCAACTAGATCAAACACCTTTGACATGAGCTGGATTTTCTCACTGATTATAAACTAGACCTTGTCAACCAACATTACAACCTTACATAGTCCCAGCAGCAGGTTCAACATCTGGTGGAAGCACATTAATAACCATGGTTTTGGAGAGACCTGTTAAACAATCACATATGGGCATAAAGTTCAGGGGCCATACAGTACATAAGCAATGTAGCTTTGACCATATGGTATACATAATTTTTCATTTTAAATCATAACAGTTTTTCTGGATTCAGGTTATTAGATGTTGATAAAGCTATGTAGTAGCAACATTGGACTGACCAATGGTATAGCTTCATCACTCAGTTGAAAGACATTCATGTTTACAGGGTTGACCCTGCTGCTTAATGACTACATCACGCCACGCAGCCAGTGTGTTTCCCAGCATCACATGGCTTGAGGTAGGTGTAAACGTCAGATTGTTGGTTTCAGAAACAGAAATAGTCAGACGTAAACAGCCCTAATCTGACATCACAGAGGTGTCAGGAGAGAGGGTTTCTAAAGGTATCCAATCATCCCACCAGCAGTTTAGACAGAGTAAATGCCAATTTAAAATTTCTTAAATGATGAAAATATGAATATGCCAACAGTGAGGCAACACACCACTGTTGTATATCTAAATGGGCTCTTCAGCAATTTAGGATTGGACTTCCATAAAACACTGAGATATTCGATTTGTATTCTATATAGGGGTCAAGCTCCAAAAGTAATGGATCATACACTTACCATGATGCAATTCAATACCTTTTATTCGACTCTCCCTGCCTGGTAAAGACCAACGTCTTTCAAACTCCATGTGCAGAGTTTGTTTCCTGCTAAAAATAAGTAAATAACATGACATCATCAAGGTGAAAACTTTTGTTCTCACAGGGTTCTCCTCCTCAAGAGCATTACAAACAGTGAAGTGCTTCTTAAAAGGTGTGATTTTCATTTTGTGAAATGCCTCTGTTTGTTTCAGGAGGTAGTGAAGAGCTCGCAGCCTGAGCAGAGGCTTCCTGCTCTGCATCAGTGCTTCTGATTTTAGTGCCCCCTGTGATTTATTTGTGCCTTTGTGCAGTGCAGAGGTGCACCACCTGCAGGGAGACATGACAGAGCATGTGGCTGAAGTCACAGCAGCCATAAATGCACCACCATCAAAAACTGTAGGGAAAACCCAGGATTCTACCCCCTCCTCTATTTTACAGAATCTTTCTAATCCCATTGGCCAAGACAGAAACATGTGAGCCAATGGCATCGTAGCTCTGCAGCACCTTAGCCCCATGGCCTGCCATGTGCTTTCTTTCCTCTGCACCAGAAGAGACAGATACAACGACACAGACCAGGGGGGTGTGGCTGCAGGTTGCTTAAAGAAGCAGCAGAGTTTTTCATTTTGTTGCATTAGGGCAACTAGCTTTGTTTACAGCTTCATGGACATGCATGTCTTTCTATTTGTCCTCTGAAAGGTGTCCAGCAGAGGGCACATCTCCATCCTCAGAGGTCCTTTAAAGGACAAACATGAAGATCACTGGGTTTTACAAGGTTTTTACCTGACAACATTCATGTGTTGTGCGGAAAACTACAGAGAAACAGAAGAGAGGCCAGATCCTGCTCTGACAGAGGCCGTGTCCAGAATGGTCCAGACCTGTTCAGACCTGGTATTAACATCCATCTCAGATGATCTGATCACCAGTGGATCACTCTAAGTTCAGGTGTGAATACATCCAAGACACATTGAGGACGTATTTGAGATCCGATTCAGAGGTGGTCTGGACCACATGTGGCCACATTCTTTTAGCAGAGTGAACATGAATGTGTCCTGGGCCACACTTATGTCTGTCATGGTCCAACAATGCATTTGGTCTACCTTTGTGAACAGGAATGATGTATGTGTTTATTTGCATATAGAGCGAGGAACTGAGATCCAATCACAAGTGCATTATAAATCCAAGTGTAAGCTGATGTAATTAGAGCTGACCAGTTGTGACTGGTTTACTGAAGATACATTAATGCAGGTCTGAACAGGACCAGACTTATGAGTGTTCTTGGTGCCCATGCCCAGATTGATGTGTTCAGTACCTGATGACCTTAACAGATGTCCCTGATCCTGAGCCTGAGAAAACAGCTTTGATATCAAACCATTGTTCCCTGGAAATTAAGCTTAGTGAAAGTTCAGTTTGGAAGACTATCTCCTTGCGCATGCCTTCTAAGTCACAAGCATCCCGCTATCTATAAGTTCCACCCTCCCATTCAAGTCTTCACCCATCACAACCTTATATGGTGGCCTTCAGCCAGTCACCTGTAAGCTGTCAAACTTTTAAATTGTTCTTTTAAGCACCATGAAGAATCTGCGTATATGCTCATCATTCTGCCTCGCAGCACTGCTGGGTTTTTCCACTAAGATACATGGCTATCTCCCATACATCAACACTAGCCATTTTCTTATAGCATTTCCCCTGCATCACTCAACACTACAACACTCTGTTCTCCTCTGCATTTTGTCATTTAGCCCTTATGCCAATATTCAGTACCTTTGTGTAACTGAGGTGTCTTTGGTTGCGGGACTTTAATGCAGGAAACTGGAATTTCTTTCCTTCACAATCCAACAGTTGCTGTTTTGTCACCTTATAAAGCTAGAATTAATGTGTGAGCAAACAGTTGTCTATTTAGAAATTGTGTTTGTGTCCACCTGATGTATGGAAATGCAATATTCCCTCTCTTTTAGGTCTGTGTTTTGTCTCCACCAGCTCCTTTAGCTGCTAAATGCTCCACTCTGTTCACAGCTGCTCTCTGACTGAGTCTGCTGTTTGCTGCACACTGCAAAATCATAACAGTGAGCTGACATCAGTCTGACAACTCTCACATTTCACATAATCATTTGATCTATTGTTTAGTTTGTTTATTGTTTATTGTTTATTGTTTTAGTAAGTAATAAAAACTTTTCAGTGCAGCTATAACTGAGGGCCTAACCCCCAACATATCTGTCATTTTCCAGTCTTTCCCTAATACAACCATAGCCTGCTCTGGAGGCCATGAATCATTTGTAACTTTGGTTTTGCAAAACTGTCAGGAAATATCACTGACTTTGCAAAGCATCAAAGGATGTTGCAACCTGTGTCTGACGAGCCCTGGATGAGTGATAGCTGAGGACAGTTAGCAAAGGGCCTGTGTGGATCAGGATGCAGCACAAACCTGTGCTGTTACACACTGGTCTGTTACACATACACACACTACTGCACTCAACTGCTTTCTCTCACAGTATCATGTAACACTGTGTGTATGGTGCCGCAACACTGCATTATGTATCCACTCACCCCCTTTATTTTTTTGTCCCAGCATAACTTTAAACCAGCAAACAGCAACGATCAGCTGCAACATCTCAGTTCATCTGTTTTTCTAAGGCTTTAGTCAGAGAACAGTTAGGTGTGTTTTCCAATGAAAACAGAGGCGATGCATTAATTTCTGTAAGACTGATCTGTAGCTGTATCATGTATTAAGCCACATGGTCTAAGTGATGATAACTTGGATAATCCCATCATCAGTTATGGACTTTGCTAACTGTGAACAGGCCTATTGACTGTCTTCCATCACAGACAGGTGTTGCTGCTCAGATGCTGAACCAGAAGATGAGAGATGATTCCCATGACAACAGTCAAACATCCCTCTGCCCCTCTCTGTGTGTGCACTACAGCCGTCACATGACCGGACCCACCCAGCGCACAACAGGGCACCGCGCACGGCAGCCGGTTGCAGCAGCGCTGCGCAAAGACACTCGGAGATGGATGTAAACATGAACTTCCGTCTCTCATCACTATGGTGAGTGACGTGTGGGCTGACTGATTCACTGCAGCCACGCAGTCATCTATTTACTGTGTCTCAGAGTGATTATGACACAGAGGCTGGTAAAGCTTGAGAAAGGCCTGTAGAGATATTAGATAACTGACCCACCCAGCGCTATTAAATATGAAACACCACCTGCTTTGTAACTTTAATGAAGCCTGGAACTAAGGCATGGAAAAATGGAGCCTACGGCTGATGCGGGCTGTACATTGGGTCGCTCTGTGTCAAATGAGAAACTTTGAGAATCACAGGGGAAACCTGCAGTCGTCGCTGCAGCAGAGAGCAAATACAAGTGAAGACATCTGACGACCCAGCGAGCACTGCGCAGATGGTGACGCAGAGGCTTGTTTACCTGACTTCGGGTAGGTGACAATCCATATGTCGCTACTTCTGAGGGAGAAATTGGCGATCTCCTCCATCTTCCCTCTGCAGAAGGGCGGCAGCCGCACTCCATCAAACTCGAAGTATTTGCTCTCAAACTCGATCGGCGTGCTCGGCGTGTCTGCCTCGCTTTCGGCCATCGTCCAAACGAGCCGCCAGTGCAAAGGAAAGGAAAGCGCGAGGCACCAAACGAACAGTGTGATCCAGAGGAATAAAATAGATGAGGATGATGATGGTGATGAGACTGATCTGAACACCGCTGCCGCTCGCTTCGGGATGATGATGAGGAGGAGGCTCGCGCTGGATGCTGCGCGGCGGGCGGGCGAGTTGATCTACAGCCAATCACGCGGGAGATAAGTGATGTAATGCGCGCACACGAGGTCCAGCATCAGGACCACTCTTACTGGGGCGACGACACGCACAGACCCATAGACTCCAGTGAACAGTATCAGTATCACCGAGCTGCTGTGATATTATAGGCCTCATAAAATCCTATAGAATCAGTTACTGTAATGTTGATGTTATAAATAAACCATAGCATGTTATTAAATAGCATGATGTGATTGTGTGTTGTGTCTATATATTAAATATGGAGTTAATGAAAGCAGTTAGTATTATAAACACCCCAACAATGATCATATACTGATCCTATAGAGTCACAGTCACAGTAAACTCAGTTAATGTTTCTGTGCTGCTCTTCAGACAGATAATCAATAGTCAATGATTACTGTGATTGCTGTAGCTGTACAACTACTAATATATGTTATATGTAGGGTTGTTTTATTTTTTTATTATTGAATAATATACCATTTATGTTTCTTACAGTTTCCAAACATTTCCTAATGACAGTTCTTCACGAGTTGGTTAAGGTCTAATGAGTTAAAGTGTTTTACATCAAGACTTTTGCCACGATTTAATTTTTTCTCTACTTTTTAAGTTATGTCACAGTCTCGCTGTGTCTCCCAGTGTTTTTTCCTTTTCCTGTTTGTCTCCCCTTCCCCGTGTGTGTGTGGCTGTGTGCTTCCATCAGGTGACTCAGCGGAGGCGTGGTCTGGACAGCAACTTACCACCACACCGGTAACTCATCACCTGCAGTATATCTACCCTGGTCATCCATCCATTCAACGTCAGATTTTCCATGCTTCGCAGTGATAGAACTCTCTCTGCCTTTCTGTTTAGTTTTTGTGACTATGGAGTTTATATTGTGATATTTCCCAGTGATTTTTGTCTGTAGTAACATTTGTTCTCCTGTGCTCAAGAAGAATTCCTGATTCGTGGGCTGCTGGTCCTGCCACCCTCCGCTGTCGCCACACCACACCACCCATCTGCTTTTGGTCTCCAGCTGTCCCTCGGGTTTTCAAGAGTGTGTTACTCCCCTGCCTCTGGCTTCCAGTGTTCCCCAGGCTCCTGTCTGTTCTCACCCGCCACCTGGATTCCTGGGAAACACTTCACCTCCACATTCACCATCACCATTGCCTTCGCCCCAATAAACTCCCTTGCATGGTATTGCTGGTGTGTTTTGTGTTCTGTCTCTGCTCTGGGGTCCCACATCAGTTTTGACAAGGAGGTAACAGATTATTCCATTATTATTACCATTAACATTCAGGATGGTCACTACTGCATATGATCAACTATGAATAAGGTCCTGATGATGAAAGTCCCAATTAACTCCCACTATGTCTCAGCCTCAGTCAATAGATGAAGGTCAGCAGACATCAGTGTGTGACATCACATCCTCTTCAGGAAATACTTATAGCTGCCACAGTGTCACTGTATAAAACCTTTCATCCCCAACACTTTAATGCGCTGTCCCCATATATTCTTATATGGTGCACAAACATGACCTAAAGGTGTATCGCATTTGTTATCAACATTATATTTTATTATACAAAACAAAAAACAACAAACAAGGTAAATATGTAATATTTCCATTGTTAGTTTATTCACGTTTTCTTTTTCTTCTACAGTAAAATAGTCTCTTCTTTGATTCATCATCACTTCTGATCAAATGTGTAACTCTGTCCTCAGGTGACACCCAGTAGTGAGAATCAGGGTGGTCTGTCAGCATCACAGAAGACAGAGACCTGCAACAGGTGAGGTTAAGTGAGTCATGATGTAACAGCATGTAGTCGATCCCCCTCGCTGTTTATTGGTTCTTAGAAAAGGAAGTGATAGACGTGCATTCATCCAATCCCGCTCTCACTAACATATGTATGTTGCCTTCATATTCATGCAAAGTGCAGGTCATGGTTATAGATCTTCAGATACTGTGAACATGTCTGGACTAATGAGCAGTAAATAAAATAGTGATGGCACTATGACTGTATGTCAAATAAGTGTGCTGTTTGAAATTACTGTGGCCTACATATAGACGCTCTACTGGACCGCTCATATCGGGGTTGTGATCGTTCTGACTGCACCTGAACGCATCACCAGCAGCTGGCCCTCCCTGCACTTCCCCGTTTAAAGTCCGTCAGTCAGCGTCTCTCCGCCGAGCAGAGGTGACAGCAGTGAGCCTCCCGCTGCGCGCTCGGTGTTCTGTCTGCTCTCGGGCTCCCCAGCCGTGGCATGTCCCGCCATGTTCGACCTCAGCGGCGGCTGGAGTCTGTCTTTCGCCGGGTGCGGGTTCCTGGGGATTTACCACATCGGAGTTGCCAGCTGTCTGCTGGAGAAAGCGCCTTACCTCGTCAGAGGGGCCACCCAGCTGTACGGCGCCTCTGCCGGTGCTCTGACTGCCTCGGTGCTCGCCAGCCAGGCATCTATAAGTAAGATACACCGCTGTGGCCTGACAGCCTGGAGCTTAATGCACAGGAAACCGGAAGTCCTGAAGGCTGTTATTATTATTATTATTATTATTATTATTATTATTTGTAGTAGTAACAGTATCCATAGCCTTTAATTAATGAGTGGTGCACGAACTTCAACTTGTTTCAGTTCAGTTCTTGTTGTGTGGAAACAGGTTGAATTTCGGGAGATTTTAGTTGGGTTTTTTTTTTATATCTTCGCATATAGAAATAGCACATATTAGATAAATGTACTGTACTAAATGTAGGTATTTTTCATATATGAAACACAGTGAGCTTCGGTTTCCCTCTGTCTGAAATATACTTCATCCGAATGTCATTAACATGTACACAAAATTACAGATGTGGATATTTATTAAAGTCAGAATGAGTTTATGTATTTTTGCTATATAGATTTATTCAGTTAAATACAATTCATTTGTTAAGTCCAAGTATTTTTCAGTAACTATTCTTTGTTCAGTGCTGTAGATAACATCTGTACATTAGATGTAACTTTACTATCAGAAGACGGGAGGACATAAGGACTCAATAGGCTGATAATTGCTTTAATTGATATATGTTCAGTATGTGTTTCAATCAGAATCAGTGGAGCCACTGGTCGATAAGGGAACACCCTGTTTCTCAAGACTGTGTGAGTCACAGGGACTCTTTCACTTTTCCTACTATCAATAAACAATCATGCGGCCTGATGTCAGTGGACACGTGTGTGTGCAGGTCAGCCTGTGCTCAGAGGGGGACTCATCCAGGTCACTTTTAATCACTGACTCCTGGTAGCTTTAGCATTGATCTGGTCGCAGATTGACACTTGAAGCAGTGTGTTTCTGTGTGCGGCGTCTCCTTCACCTTCACTTCTCCTTCTTCTTTCTGTTTCCCAGCTAAATGCTGTGAAGATGTGATTGAGGTGGCGAAGGAGGCCAGGAAGAGGAACCTGGGCCCCCTTCACCCCAACTTCAACCTGGTGAAGGTGATAAAGTCAGGTCTGAATCGTGATCTGCCCTCTGACGCACATGTCCTAGCCTCAGGGCGGCTGTGTGTCTCACTCACCAGAGTGTCTGATGGGGAGAACGTGCTGGTGTCGGAGTTCAGCTCCAAAGAGGAGCTGATTCAGGTGCTTGGATGATTATCTGATAAATCTGGAGAGGCCTGTAGGGCCTCTGTTACAGTAATGCAAGCCTCAAGAAATGGATTTCCTCTGGTTTAACCCTGCGCTCTGTCCATAGGCGCTGATCTGTAGCTGTTTCATCCCCATCTACTGTGGGCTGATTCCTCCATCCTTCAGAGGAGTGGTAGGTCTAATTTAGTTCTCGTTAAGATTTAGCTCTGGTTTCCACTTCAGGGATGCACAGTTATTTGTACAAAGTATTTCATAATGTTATGTCTCCTCCCAGAATAGTCACATTATTTACTTCATTACATACAGGTTCAAGCTAATTACCACACTCCACTGGGTGGAGGCAGCATTTACTGTACTAAGCATAGTGGGGATGAGGTACTGTATGAGCTGTGCTGAGGGGATGACTGAGAGTGTGGGGAACTGGGCTGGAGGCTGGTTGTGCTGAGCAGGGGGGGAGGTCAACGCAGAGCCAAGCAGAGTGTCCAGAGAGCGGAATGCTGAGCTGAGCAGGTTCAGAGCAGAGACAGGGACTGGAGCAGAACACACAGGATTGTAGGGAGAGGAGAAGAGGTTAAACGAGGGGTAAAGAATGGTAGAAGAAGTCCTGGCTACCAACAGAGAGAAGAGTGTGTGGTCACTCACTTCCTCTTAAAATGTGACATATATAATATTATCAGAGGGGAATATTTTAATATAACAATACAAAACAACATAACTGAATGTGACAAATGATTATCTTGGTATCTTGATATAGCCTATTGTTCATATTGAACACACACACACACACACACACACACACACACACACACACACACACACACACACACACACAAACACAAACACACACAGGCTGCAGGCCAGGCAGAGGTAGATTGCGTGTCAGTATGTAGCAACAAGCCATACCTCAGAGAGGGAAGTTCTCATGAGTCTGAGGGTTTAAAAAGCTCAAAAGTAGATCAGGTCTATAATCTGAAGGATCGCCTCTGGGTGCATTCAATGAAAAACATTCCTTTTATATGACAGTATGTCAGTACAATCTGCAAACAGGAGGACGCTGCACTGAAGGCAACATGGAAAATACGGGTCAGGTTACCATTACATGATCACTAATCATCATTAATCATCTGTATGTTCAGAAAAAAACCTTATTTTAGCTGCAAGTCCTAGTTTTTGATATGAGTGCTGCCATCACTTTGACTTATCAGCTGCAGCTGGACTTCGGCAGTGATCTCATCAGACCTACTTCCCATTCACTACTGCTAGTTCAAACATAGTCATAAGACTGTGGATTCATATCCATTTATGTAGCTGTTATGAAATACAAAGGTCAAGTACATCAACATAAAGGCAGATAACAATAATCAACCAGATTACATTAAAGGAGTAATCACCCTGATGACATTAAGTGTTACAACAATGAATGAATGTAGTAATGTGATACATTAATTGACAGTATATATGAATAAAGAAAAAGTTCTCAGGACCAGTGTCTTGGCAGTGAGGCTGCAGTCACACAGTACATCACCGTGACAAAACACATCACCCAGGACAGACATCCTCTTTGTGGACATATCAGTGAACTGAATAGAGCCTGTTGTCTCAGTGTTGGTGCCAAAGTTCAGTGTCAAAATGGCACAAGAAACACTGAGAGTCCTATAAGCTGCTGCTCCATTCAGCTGATGTGTTTACATGTGTGTACATACAGTGTTTGTGTCTGCAATCCCTCGCCTGTGGGTTCTGTATAATGTGTACTTTCTGCTTCCCAGCCTGGCTGCTGGTTCGTAGCTCAGTCTAGTGTGACTCACTGACTCTGACAACAAGTGTGCAGTAACTTGAGGCATGACTGTGTTGTAGAGAGCAGCCTAACACATGGTCCATGTGTCAGTAATCAATTTGTCAGCATTTGTGATTCCACATAAAGGGACTGATATGTAACTTCTTGTAAAGTTCCTTGAATTCCTTAAAAGAGGATGCTGCTTGGAGCTAATAAGGAAAATGGAGACAGTGTTCAGCTGGTATGCTTTGAATTCATTCATTCTGGTTAAAGGCAAATGTAACCTCAAGATTGTTTCAGTCAGAACACTATTGACTCGTATTGTATGTATTAAATCCAAGTTTACAATCAAACAAATATGGAGAATAAAGTTCCTACAAAATCTACTCAACTATGTAACAACTAAATAACTCTCTGGATCTTTCTTCAAAGCTCAAATTAATTGGTATTTGCATTGTGTCTCATAACATGAGTTTATTTTTGATACCAAATATAATATATATTTTTAAGTTTTGCTGTTGCTACATAGCTAATGTTAGCATTAACAGCAGTTTACTTACTAGTCTTAACAACACCTTCAGCCATTGTTGTGTTTACAAGACAAGAGGTTGTAACAAGTCCTTTGAGCGGACTGGACGCTACTGTGTGTCAGTAAGTGGCGATACTCCAACTGGACCAAGGCAAGCTGGTTGGCATGCTAACTTCAGTACAAGAAATGATGTGATAGAAATAGCAAAACAGAGGTTAGCATTTGTGTTTGTTTCCACCTCTGGAAGCAGCTGTTGGTGAGTAAAGGTTTCTCCTAGATTGATACGTAAACAGCTGTTAATGCTAACTCTGGTTATGAAGCAACAGCAGAACTTACAAATAGGTCCTTTAAGAAATTACAGGACCAGTAATGAACAGTCAGTTGTTGTTTTTTTTTTTGCATGAAAGCTCAACTTACACAGGATTTTTGAGACAGTTTTATTTATTTTTTAACAACTTTGAGCAAAACGCTAACCTCAGCATGTTAACATGCTCACAGTGACCATACTAAAACTGCACTGATGTTTTACGGGTATAATGTTTATGATGTTCACCATCTTAGTGTAGTGTGTGGCCAAACACTAGTACAGCTGAGTCTGACTGGGTGTTTGGTCATGAACCAAAGTATTGGATAAAATGAAATGATGACTTGATGATGGCACTAGAAGAAAAGTTAAGGAATCTCCAAAGCCACTACAATTGATCCTGTGAGGAAGATAAATGTCTGAACCAAATTTTCAATTCATCTAATGTTGTTTTGATATTCACTAAAAACCAAAAGTATCAATCTTATGATACTGGATGAAAAGTCAGGAGATCATCAAAGTCGTTGGGATTCATCCTGTAGGGACCATGAATCTGTTTTCATAACAATTCATCCAACACTTGTTCAGATATTTCAGTCTGGACCAAAGGTGCTAAAATGTAAAACATTTGTAAAAAAAAAAGAAGATACAACAATGGAAATATTACAGTGTTGATTGCATGAGCCTAAAGAGTCCAATAGTACAGCAGAAGTTCAGTAGTGTCACAGTACACTTTCATACATTCCTGTGCTCACTAAAGGACCCTGACCTCCATTTGCTCACTGACCTATATTCTGTTATTCTGGCAGTTCCTAACACAGAGGATCAGTATTTTCACTGGTTTAGTCTCCTCTGCCAAGCTGAGTGGGATTGTGCAGCTGGAACTTTGAATTAAATTCTGTCTATGTAACATTTTAAACTGTGTCACTCACACAAAGATATTTGTGTTTTAGAGATGTGACTGTAGTGGGATCTGTTAGTACAGAGTGGTTGGGTTTTAATGTTGAAGAGTCTTCTCTGGTAGATCAGCAATCGCAGCACAGACTTTGTCGAGCCTGGCACAATTATCATGGTACAACTGTAAAGAACAATATCCCAGTGAAACCTGTTCTGTAATGTTTGAGTGCAGTGGGTAGAAAAATCACAATCAACTATCAGCTTTAGATACAGTTCATCGATAATTTCTGTCTCTTTACCTGTTCCTTTTGTCGTTAGCGTTATGTGGATGGAGGGATCAGCAACAACCTGCCACAGTCAGATATGAAGAACACCATCACCATCTCTCCGTTCTCTGGAGAGAGCGACATCTGTCCCCGCGACAACTCCACCAGCTTCCACGAGCTGCGCTTCACCAACACCAGCATTCAGATGAACATGGGTAACATGTACCGCCTCAGCCGGGCCCTGTTTCCACCTGAACCCAAGGTAGGTGATATGCACGCACTGGAGGAGCACTCAGCTTGTTCACATGGCATGTAGAGTGCAGTGTGTCCTTGTGTTCATGTGGTTCAAGAGGCTGGATGTGCTTCAGCCAGGCTCATTCCAAGGTTTGGTTTTTTCCAGAACCTGGGTCATTTAAAAGAAATTAGTGCATTTCTGGATCCAGATCCATAGCTTGTGTTTTCCTACATTTCAGAGCAGCACAGTGCACAGTCCAGATTCATTTAAAGCTATACCAGTCAATAGTTCATATAAACAATAGATCACATGACTTGAATGATGTGAATGTAATGTGAAAAGAGTCACTTATAGAAATTAACCCACAGAGAGTTACCATCCAAATCTGCTCCCTCAGCTCTAACATTTACACTGCAGAGTTTTAGCTCATTACTTTTGAAGCAGGGAAGTCAGAGACTGTCTGGTTAAAGGTATAATATTTCCATTTTGTGATGAGAAATAAAACTGTGAGTTTAGAGGAAATAAAATGCACTTTCTCAGTTCAGTTAACTCAGAGCTTCAGTGTTACTTGGTCTGGTATGACCAGTAGCTTGGTGCCTAATGTTTGCTAGTATCAGCAGACTTTATATAGACATTGTTTTTATATAACTGAGTCAATTTGCTGATTTGCTGATGCTCACTATACTACTGTATGTTTTAACATTTACCATTATCCCACAGTGACCACTGTTCAGACAAGTATAGCATAGCATCCATCATAATTCATTCCATCTTAATTTAGATGGTTTTCATTTATTGTCATTTATTATTGAATCTTACAGTTTAGTACTCAATGTACAACATAACTGAATTGAAAAACATTTGAATTTCTCCAATAAATATAAAAACTGTGACCAAATTAGAGCAGCAACAATTATCAAAATAAAATGTAGTGAAAAAAATATTTCAAATAAATAAAATAGGTGTATATATAATAAACTAAAATCTAAATTCTGACCAGTCAAAAGCTTCATCTGGGACTGTAAAGTCTTCCATTGTGCATGCTGTAGAGGATGGGTGGTATTATGTGTCTTTGTAGGAACATGCTTTCGACACAAATTTGCAGTGCATGCTACTCTGCTTCTTATCGGACTTTAATCAGCCAAAGTATCTCCACACTATCAAATTCCTCTAACCCTTATTTTCAATGATGTCCTCATCTTTTGAGCCTTGGGCTGTGTGTTGTGGTGTGTTGGTAACACTGTAACTCGAGTTTTCGTTATTATTTTCTGTCGTCATTTTCCCTTTTATCTCTCTCCCACTCCTGACGTACTGGTGGGCACGGCTGCAGTAGCCCAAACATTAGCATGTGTGCCGGTTTTACACCGAAATATGTGACCGGTCAGATTTTGTGACCACTGAGGCGTTGTTGCACATTTTCAGCATTTGTTTCGTCGACAGTGAGCCAGAAGAAGAGCTTGTACATAAACTGCATAAACTACTCCAAGTGAAGTGTAGTTATTAGTGGTGTATGAAAACTCAGCTTAGCCCCGGTGGAACTGGCTTACATCCTGTTTGCTAATTCAGCCCTGGTGGACAAAGTAAGCTGTCTGGAGATTTAATGCACCATCATTTTATGTGCACCACCTCACTGTCCTTCCCTCGAATGTTGACTGGCTGGAGGGTGGGCCTAGACCTCCTAAAGTCGATGACCATCTCTTTGGTCTTGAAGGTGTTCAGAAGGAGGCAGTTCTTGTCGCTCGATTCACTGAAAGCCATCGTCAGATCCTTGTACTCCTCTTCCTGCTCATTCCTGATGCACACGACAATAGCTGTGTCATCCGAGTATTTCTGGATGTGCCAAGACTCAGATTTATATTTAAAGTCTGCCGTATACAGGGTGAACAGGAACAGAGCCAGAACAGTCCCCTGTGGAGCCCCAGCGCTGCTCATCACTGTCCGTGAGACACAGTTACCCAGCCTGACCTACTGTGGTTGTCATGTCAGGTAATCCACAATCCAGGACGTGAAGCAGGAATCCACCTCTATCCCTTCCATCTTGTCTTTAAGAATGGGGGGTTGAATGGTGTTAAATGCACTTGAAAAATCAATGAACATAATCCTCATGTAACCACCTGGCTCATCCAAGTAAGTATGGGCCTGGTGGAGCATGTAAAGGACAGCATCATCCACTCCAATATGTTCATTGTAGGCTCAGGGGCGCCGTAACGGGGGAAAAGTTAGGACGATTCTAAGGGCCCATGACTGACAGGGGGCCTCCCAAAAAAATTAAAAATAGATTTTTTTTTTTTTTTTTTTTTTTTTAAATCAGAATTAATACTTTATTCAAAATAAAGTAATGAAACAAACGGTCCCTTTGTCTTCATAAAATTTATATCAAAGGTCTCTACTTCATTTGGGCAAATTCATATTAATCCCCCCCCTATCTGCATGAAATGGTACAGCCCTGCCTGAGTGGCGCTAGTCAGCTGTGCCGCAGCAGTGACACAGAAGCCGCACAGAAGCCGCACAGAGTGCGCCAAAGGCTGCAGCAATGTCTGGAAAGACAAAGTCTGGGTCCCAGAAAAGGAGGGAAAGAAAGGAGAGAGAGGAGAGAGAGAAGAAAGGGCGTCAGTATGTCACCCAGTTTTTCTCCAGGAAAGATGGGTATAGTCTGTGAGTGGTTGAAATCAACCTGCTAGTTTGATATCCACAATGAGATGAACGTTTCAGCTAATTATAGCCTACTAAATGGCTTGTGCCCGCCCTCCCTACCAGACTCAGCAGCTGATATGTCGGCAGGTGCACCATAAACCTTGTTGTGTACAATCAAGACTGAAAATTTTGTTGAGCTGTTTTTTTTGTTGAGAAAAATGGGTTTCTTGAGTCTTATGTTCCTATTCATGCTAAGTTGCCCTACTTTTTCATTTTATGTAGCCTAACTGATTCCTGTTTTTATTTTGTGCTTGTTCATTTTGGTTCCATGATGAAGCCATGAAGACTTAATAAAGGAAGAGGCAAATCAGTCACCTTGTGCGCAGTGAAACATCCATTTTTGTCAGTCATACAGTAAATATTTGACTACAAGAGGCAAGACAGCTGAAAAGGTAGAGTTATGTAAAGCTTTTGAGTGGGTCAATTGGATCCTGGAGATGTGGTTATAGCAGTTGCACAGGGTTCTTGTGGCCTTTGGTGAGGGGGCCCAATGTGATATTTTTTCATGGGGCCCAAAATCCCTGGCAGCGCCCCTGTGTAGGCTAACTGTAGGGGGTCCAGTGCATGTTCAACCTGTGGCCTCAGAAGGTGGAGAAGCAGCTGCTCCAGGGTCTTCATGATGTGTGATATGAGGGCCACAGGTCTCTAGTCATTTATCTCATTTGTCTCCCTACTTTAGGTACCGGAAAAGGACATGATGTTTTCCACAGGGCCAGGACCCTCCCTGTTTGTAGGCTTAAGTTAAACACACCATCCGGGCCTGTTGCCTTTCCAGGACGTAGCCTCTTGAGCTCCACCCTCACCTTCTCCACTGTAAAGGACAGGAGACTTGACCCCAGTGTGGAGGGAGTTGCAGCTGCAGTGTCAGGGTGTGGAAGAGATGCCATAGGAGAAGCTGCAACTGAAGGCTTTTTGTAGTCCTCCTTCGCCTGCTTTAATCTCCTCTTCAGCTCATGTTGCACACACCTGAGCTTCCCCTTATCTCCATTCCTGAAGGCCTCCTTTTCCTGGTTGTGGAGGGTCTTGATGTTACTGGTGATCCAGGGTTTGTTCTTTGGAAAGAAGTGTACAGTCCTTGCTGGTAATACAGTGTCCATACAGAAGTTAATGTAGTCTGTTGTACATTCAGCCATTCTATCAAGGCCAGGGTATTTGCTTTTATCATTTTCCTGTGACTCCAACAGTACATTCCAATCTGTGCATTCAAAACAGTATTTTAGAGACTCACTGGCCTCCAGGGTCCAGTTCCTGAATGAGTGGGTGGTTGCAGCCTGCCTCAGTACACAAGGTTTGTAGGAAGGCTGAAGAAAAACCAGATTATGATCTGATCTGCCAAGTGGTGGTAGAGCTAAAGCAGTGTAGGCCTCCTACAACGTTTGCATACAACAGATCAAGTGTCTTATTTTCCCTTGTGGGACAGTCAACATACTGAGTGAAGCCAATCAGGTGAGAGGTGAGAGTGACATGGTTAAAATCCCCTGATATTGCAATGAATGCATCAGGGTGCTGGGTCTGTACTCTCACAACGGTCTCGTGAATGACCTCACACGCAACTGCATGCCCTGCTCGTGGTTGAATGTAAATAATAATGGCGACGATGTGTGAGAACTCCCTCGGCACATTGTACAGTCTAAGACCAACTGCCAACACTTCAGTATCACAACAACAGATCTTCTCCATCACTGTGATATGACCAGGGATGCACCATCTACTGTTCACAAGCAGAACCAGTCCTCCACCTTTATTCTTCCCACTTGCTCTGGCATCTCTGTCCGCTCGTACTGCAGTGAACCAGGTTAAATCCATACAACGGTCGAGAGTGTTGTCGTTTAACCAGGTCTCCGTGAAACACATGAGACTACATTCACGATGTGCTCGCTGGCCTCCAGTTCATCACACTTGTTAGCCAGGGAGTTGACATTTCCCATGAGGATCGGTGGTAGAAAAGGCTTATATCTCCATCTCCTAGCCTTTAGCTTAGCCCCGGCTCTGCATCCACGGAACAGCTTCTTTAGCTCAGCTTGTATGGGATGTTTAACTCCATATCTGGTAAACTTTAAAGCCGGGAGTTTTTCCTTTGTGTAAATTATTTTCTCCATCGTCAGACAAAACAACGGCGTAGAACAAAAAACACTACGGGACTTGCTGCCACTTGTTGCCTGTGTATCATTTGATGACACCATCTGATCTAGTTGATGGAAAAAAAGACTTTTTCATAAAAAGTGGAATGTGTTGAACATGTACAGAGACCACTGCAAACTTTTACTGAAAGAGGGAAAATCAAGTTGTCACCATGGGTTCTGATCAATGGAGAATATAATATCAGCAGATTAATCTAAATCACAGTAGCTGTTTCTACTCCTTGCAGACTGTACAAGAGACTTTTTGTTTTCAGTCTCCAGTTTGAAGATAAACTGCACTTGATCATGTCACATCGGCACCAGAGCCCCAAACCCCCACAACAGCTACAGGCAACATTGACATTAATCTGGAGACCTCTGTTATACTGATGTTCTCCAGAGTGGAGACCCAAATTGGCAGATGTAGTTTTAGGACAGGGAACCCCCCCACCCCCACCCCACACGCACACACAAACACACACACACACCCTCAGTAACCAGGATTAATTAAAGTAACTCTGACTCTTTAAGACCTCACTGCCACAACTGAGTAAAGTCTCTTTATGACTCATGTGATCCGTGTTACTGTTATTATTCTCAGTTCAGTCTGAGAAATCATTTTTGTGCCATGACTGTTTTTACTTCCTCTTCTCCATCCATTTACACGACTGACAGGAAGTGGATATACCTGCTGCCTCTGTTTCACTTGTGTCACTGTCCTTTATCCCACATTTCCTGTTGTTGCTCTGGTTGCTCTGATGACTGTTAGGTAACTTTTCAGATGAGGTGAGCTTTGACCTTGAGCTGTTTGCTGTGTTGTTACACAGCCTGGCTCCTCAAAACTCCCCTCCCATGTGCATGCATGATATGCTGTCTGGACCTTACGGTTATGTAACTGAGTTCAAAGACCTCTGTAACAGGGGCATTTGTTTTCTCAACATAATTCCTGAAGGGAGGAATTACCCCTCAAATCTGCCCACATGTGCCTGAGCTAGGAACCTCTCTCTGCAAACACACACGTGGCAGATACCGTATTGACGTGCGTAAAAAACACAACTTGAATATCAAATAACCAGAGTGTATTTTGACCCATGACTCTGTGGTCTGACCACTCCAGCCTGTGGATTGGTTGTAAGCAGCTCTGCTGATGTCAGAGGTCTGACACTGAAGACACTGCTATTATAAAAAGTAAGAAACTGACTGCTGGGCATGACTATCATAATGACAGTGATAGGAAATGTCATCAGATAGGAGGTTTCAGGGCAGGTACATATCCTCTTATCATCTTTCAGCTTGGTGACAAGACTTTACAAATAGTCTTCATATTAAGATATATATATATATATATATATAGTATTAATGGCATAAAAAACACTAGGTTAAAAAGATTTCAAAATAAAAATATATTAAAAGTCATGACATTTTTATCCCTTCTTAAATAAATGGATTAACACATTATGTGTACTGCCATTTTGACAGTTAAATGAGAGGTTTGATACCACTCTGTATGTGTGTGTTCAGTTTATATGGAAGTTTATTAGTATTTATTTATGTATTTATTATTTATGTTTGGTTTAAATGAACATGATCATGTTAATCAGCTGTAGAGGTTATAGGTGTATTTCTGAACTGTGGACAGAGCCAGGCTGCTGTTTCTCCTGCTTCCAATCTTTTTTTTTTACATTACTTTAGAGGTTATATGTGTCTTTTGTGTGTTTTGTTAATTCCTTATCAGTTTAATTTTCCATTGACAAAGTCAATAGTTAAAAGTTGGATAAATGTTCTAACAAAAAAGCAGGCAATGTATGGCAGCCCTAAAGGGTCAAAACTTTGGTTATAAAATACAACATTGTTTTGAGACAAAGGAGTCTTGGCTGCATCATGGTCATACAACACTATACAACAATAAATGAGCATGAAGACAAAATGTACAAAAAGTGAAAAAAAGAATAAATACATCATAAATACATCATTCTGACAATAACAAAACATACTTTTAAAATGTAAAATTTAATTAGTTTTCTAATCTTGATTTTGTTTTTTATAAACAGGAAGTTGAATTGATAATCCTTACACAGACAATTCATGTTGTGGATCAATAATGTGAAGTCAACAAAGTGTGTGTGTTTCCTTGTTATAAGATGTACCACGTTTCCCTCCACAGGTGCTGGCTGAGATGTGTCAGAGTGGGTATAAGGATGCTCTACGCTTCCTTGAAGAGAACAGTGAGTACTGCACTACTGTGTTACCATGGTTACTAAAATAACCTGGTTATGATGTGCCCCTATCAGCCTCCAGCTTAACCTTTGGACTGTGACACTGATGTCATGTTTTGTGGTGCCAGATCTGCTGATGCTGGAGAGTCCAACCCCCGGCCCCACCCTCCCTGAGAGCACCCTCAACTGCTGCTGTAAGCATACTGAAACAACCAAGGAGTGGGTGCTCCGGAGGCTCCACCTACTGCATAAACAGCACTGGTGGCTGGATGAGCAGATCGCTCTGCCTACGCCAATCAAGAAAGGTGCAGTGTCATCTCAGACTCTGTTGGCTTTTAGTTATAAAGACAGGTTTGACTTCAGTTGAATGTCACAGGTTACATCATACCTCTTTAAATTGGTGTGTACATACTGCTGTGTGGTTGACTAGTGCTGTTGTCTGTGTGTTGTCAGTGTTCTGTGAAGCCTGCCAGGACAAATCGGGGCTGTATGCCAAGGTGTCTGAGATGCTGCCAGTGAGAGTGGCTTCCTACATGCTTATGCCATATACACTTCCTGTACAGTCAGCCTACTCGGTGGCTCAGAGGTGAGGTGTAGGTCTCATCAGTAACAGTATCATTTCCAACCCTCTTGTAGCAACAGTCCCATCTCTTGCATGTGTATATAATACAGTCATTTCCACTGCAGGTTTGTGGAGTGGATCCCAGAGGTGCCAGCTGATGTGCGCTGGCTGTTTGGGGTGGCTGGTGACGTATACCGACAGGCCTGGAAAGAACAACCAGCCAACAGGTGATAGATGATTTTCATAAAGTGTCATTTTAAAACAGAGGTTCAGTCATACATTATCAACTCGACAAGTCTCACATACAATATAGATACAATATTTAACGATGGTAGTCGAGGCTGATGAGAACCAATCAGGAGAGACTATGTGTGTCTACGTCATCATTTCCAAATGTCTCAGTTTGTGTCAGTCCAGACTATAACACAACCCTAGAGTTTTCAAAATAAAACAGGTCCAGCAGAGTTTCTGAAAGTCTCTGTTTTAGGGGCTGAAGACTGGACATCAGGAGTAAATATAGTACAAGAGATGAGTTTTAAAACTGAAACGTAGTAGTGTTTGTTACAACTTGTTGTAGGGTCTTTAACACTTATAGAGACATTGAACCACCAATCACGTCATGTGAGATGATAGGGTCACATGAGTCATGGTGTGGGTGGGTGTAAAGCTGCCTGAGCCTGTCCTCAAACCTGTGTCACATGTGTGATTGACTTCACAGTGATCTGTGCCTGAGGAAATGTCTGAGTGCGCCGCCTCCACCCACTCACTATGACAAACCCGTGCAGAGAGACAACCTGCCTGCTCTTTCCTCCCTCGACCTCCATGGCAACTACTGGGAGATCCACAAATCTACCTCCTTGTGCTCCTCGTCCCACCACCACCACAGTCCTCGCTCCGCCCCCTCCTCACCACAACAGGTCTGCTTCTTTGTGGGCTCACAGGATGAAACTCACAGCCATGCACAGCAGTGAAGGGTTCAGGACTTCCTCTCTGTGAGGAGCTGGTGGAAAGTCTGAACCAATCAGCAACAGTGTGTAAATGTTTTAAGGGGACATTGACTCTGAACACTCCAGGCAGATCGAAGTGTTTGAAGCTGTGGAGGAGAGCACTGCAGCCCACTCAGCAGCTTTATGCCCAGTTTTACAGTCTATTTGTTTAAAGGGATAGTTATGGTAATTTGACGTGGGGTTGTATGAAGTAGTCATGCATAGTCTGTGTGTTACCTGGAGTAGAACGGATCAGCGCTGTGCCAGTTAGGATCGGGCAGCAGGAACACCAGTACACTAGCAGAGTGATGTGCTGCTGTGACGGGCCAGCAGAAAAAAGTGTTTCTTTTTAAAAACGACCCACTGAAACAATCCAATATGCAATTAATAAATGTTACACTTCATGTAGAATATCTTCAGTGGTTTATCTTCCTGTGAAAACAGCACTTTCCTTTGGCGCTACATTTTTACAACCGCAGAACTACCGTATAAGATAAACTGCTGAAAATGTTCTACATGAAGCGTGCAGTTAAACAGATATTGGATTGTTTCAGTGGGCGTTTTTAAAAACACTTTTTTCTGCTGGCTCCGTGCACAGCAGCACATCACTCTGCTAGTGTACCGTGTTCCCTGCTGCCGATCCTAACTGGCACAGTGCTGATCTGAATCTACTGCAGGTAATTCACTGTCTATACATGACTAGCACATAAAACACCACGTCAAATAACCCACACTATCCCCTTTAAAAGTAGCACTCAGGGCTCCAGTGCAGTTAACTGAATCAAGATATCTTTGTATCTCCCTCTATCTGTCTTTGTGCTTTTGATCATGTCAGTTAATTTTTTCAATTGTGTGATATCACCAAACATTTTTCAATTGTGTGATATCTCCAACCATATCTCCAACACAACATGGTGGCTGCATTTCTTAACATCATTAATCTCACCACAGATGGCTCATCTGTGTGCAAGTCACTTTAACACCATTTTTATTTTCAGACAGTATTCACCTGTTAGATTGCTAGACACACTCAGGCTCAGGTCAGCTGGTCAACTAACACTGTCCTCTGATTTGTGCACAAATCAGAAGAAGGTACATTAATGTCCCTGCCCCATATCAGAGTGGTAAAGTCCAATCTCTTGGTTTAGCTTTGAACGATTATTGCCATCATTACAGGTAGGGGTGGGCGATATGACGATATTAGATCGTGAAGGATTACAACGTGAAGACGATCTTTCAAACTGCAGAGATTGTGGGATCGTCTAGGGCACATTCTATAAATTGCAGTTCTATGCTGATGCACCGACGCACCAGACGTATTGACGTCGTCAACCTGACCGACCAATCATAGCGAATTACGGGCTTAAAATCTGTTAAGAAAGGTTCTTTGGTCTAAATTGTCTGTTTTTCTTTTTCCAATTTAAGATCGTGATAAAATCGAAATCGTGATTTTAATTTTAAAAAATCGTGATGATATTTTTGCCATATCGCCCACCCCTAATTACAGGTACACACACAGTCACTAAGATAACCTGTCTGGTAACTCGTATTGACCAGATCTCAGATTCAAGCGACAAAGCATTATGTTTGTTTTTTGCATACAATGTATTTTACAGTGGCGGGCCGTGCATTTCACACCTAGGCCTTCACTGATGTCCTACTTAGTCCGACTTCAATAAATACCTCTCATAATACCATCATTTATGACACCACGACTGGAGAAATAGTATACAGAAACACACTTACGCACTACTGGGCATTGCATCACCTCAATTGTGTACAAAAAAGGCTATTTTCCGGCACATTTAAAAATTAATAAACCCGCATTAGCATTAGCAATTAAAACATATCTACGTGGTACTGTCAAAACTTAAAAATAAAAAGGTATTTAAAATTATCTGTCCAAAAAGTTTTAAGTTCACAAAGAATAGGCAAGCTTTAACAAGATAGTACACTAAATTGCAAAATCGCAGTTTAATATTCTGTTTTTCTTCACCATTTCATTGTGCAGCTGTTTCCCTGCGCACCTGTTCGTTGAACTGTGTATCCACACGGGTGTCCCCAAATGTTTTTAAAAGCACCGTAGCTTGCAAGTGTCCAGTCGTGCTTTGGTGTCTCGTTGCTGCCTTGGTTAAACAATTTAAGTTCGCAAATTCAGTGTAGCTCCACACACCAACTCGATCCTTTGCAAACAAAAGGCATTCCCAGCAGAACAGTTTGCAGCGCGATCGGAAGCCGTAAACCAGGGGTACCGCTCGTAGTTGCTTGCTTGGAAGTGGCGGACAAACCCTTTCCCCGCCTGGGACAGGTTAGCTAGCTCGGGGGTCGGCCGACCTTGTCTCACAAGATTTAGCTTCTCTTGAAATGTCCGTCTTGAAAATGGCCTTGCAAGTATATCTGCAACCAAATCGACTTTTTGCCCTCCGTCGGCCATTGTGGGTTAAAAAAGTAAGTAGATATATTAGATTTCTCTGCTAACGGTCCCTGGGTGTGGCTCTGATGCGACTCGGTTGATCTGCATAGTCTTGGCGGCTCTCACAAGTGAGTATCCAATCACAGGACGCGTACATGTCACGTTCAACGTGAGGCCAGCTAGAAGGCCTTACTGTCAACAACTCGTGATCTGATTGGCTATCGCAACTATCTATCAACTCTATGTGCCCGTTCACTTACAGTGCACAGACGCCCGCATTGTTGTTTCTGAAGGCCTCGGCAGATTTCATACAGCGTGGCAACACAAGCTAGCTGAATTCTGATTGGATAAAAACTCTAACCTAAACAACACTGGAAGGAGCATAATATGACATGAACAGAATATGAAGAATACTTTTATATATTTAGGGAAGGTAAGTTAAAAATTTAATTAACTTTTATCATAATTATGATGATGATGATTTCTGATTATGTTAGGCCAGCAGAGAAGGCCTTGCTGGCCCTGACGGCCCACCACTGGTATTTTATGATAAGACACGGACTCTAGTATCGGAGCTAAACATTTGTATTTAGTGTTAAAAGTGTTAACAACAAAAATCAATTGTTTGTCACCTGTTTCTTCTCTGCTGTACATGTGCTCCTTTATTTAGACCCAGAACTGCCAAAACCACTGGAGGGTGCCATTGTCTTATGAACAGGGGTTCTTGGGGGAAGAAACCAAGTATGGTAGAGTTAGAGGGGTGCTGATTGTTTCACAATAAACAATGCTATTTTAATGAACTTTTTAAATGAGTACCTAAAATGTCTGCAAGTGTGTTTTGTAATTCAGATGTAAATGTGTGGATATGTGGACCAGGTGCTAATCTACTGTTGGAAAATTGATTATCTAATTCTAATGATTGTCCAGCTGAGATACAGGAGGAGGCTGGAGGTCGGGAAGTTCAGCTGTGATTGTACAAGAGTAAAAACTGCAAGGGCCCAGAGTTAAAGGGGCATTTCGTAGTTTTTAGTTCTTTCTTCTATTGTTTTTTTCAAATATTATTTTCCTTCATTATTTTGTGTGTGTGTGTGTCTGTGTGTGTGTGTTGGGAGTGGGGGTAGGTATGCACTGTAAATCATGCTGCACAGGAATGTTGTTTACCACTGTACATAATAAATACACCTGAACTACATTACTGAGTTGTAGTTTTGCTCTTTGTGTCCTCAACAGTGGATAGCCTGCCTGTCAGGCTGCTCTGCTGTTTACATGGCTTTTTAAAGCATATAATCTGTGTTTTTTTAACTATTAATTAATTATTTAATTGCAAACATGCAAATGGGTCTTTACCATGACAGTAATACCACAGCATATACGCTCTATAAATGAACAAACCCAGCCACTATAGATTTCCTGTCCTGTGTTCTATCTCTCACCACTGAGTCTATAATATAAATGAGTGTCACCATCTAATGAAGCCAGCAGAACCACATCATCTGCCAAAAGCAGAGAAATGACTCTGAGGTTCTGAATACCTGCCGCCTGCATCAGGAGGAGCAAGATGAGGCTGAAAGGCCTCCCCTTCAGCCTGAAGCTCCTTCTCTGCTGCTGTCTACACACCAGGTTTTTTGGTTGCGGCCATGAGAAACTCTTCCCCAAGTGGGAATTAAAGACCTGGCAGACAAAGGCCTCCCCCAGGTGTTGACTATAATTCCATCCATAAGTAACACAATGACAATGTCTCATCACATTCATACGTATCACATGGTCATGGGTTTAAACTCTTTGTGTAATAAAACATCGAAAAGCAAAAATCTGATCAGATGGGGGTTCATGATAATTTGTGTCAGTGATGTGAAACAGTTTGAGAACCATCAGTTCAGATGCCTCTGTTTCTCTGACTGACTCTTGGCCACAAGTCTTGATATCATACCTGCCTGATCAGCCCTGGATGTCTTTCCAAAATGAGGACTATACACTTCTGTTGAGTCACTTGTGAACCCAGAATCCTTCATCACATTACTACATACAGTTCCACACTGGATGACAGCTGTGTCTGTGAACATGTATATATACAGTATATAATGCTCTAATGCCCTTCAAATATATATATATATATATATATATACACTACCGTTCAAAA
>NW_019174393.1:20533876-20538003 GCF_002260705.1 Seriola dumerili
CACAAGAGAGAGATAAGCTTAGAAAAACTCAAAAGCTGGCTCTGTCCACTGTAACTCTTAGCTCTAAAGCTGCTAGCCCAAACTCATGCTCTTAGTCAGATTTTTGGCACTTTTCGCGTCCTTATTTTTTCTTTGCCACAAGCTCAAGTAACATCATTTTCGTTTAACATGCTAATCTTTTATTTTTATAAGCAAAGTCAAGACAACTGAACAAAACAACAGCAGTGCCTCAGAGAATTTTTGTAACTTAATCATCATCAAGTTTTCCTTTTGAAGATTTCTGACAACTTTACGAGTCATGTGTCAACGGCCAGTCTCTCTAAAGTTATCCAGCCATATATGTTGAAGAGCATTAGAGTTTATTTCGCATCAACCCACAAGAGACGCTGGCAGATAACACCTCTGCACGACGCTGCAGAAGAAGAGACAGAAATCAAGAGTGCCGAACATGAAAGTTCTCTGGCAAAACTATCCACCAGAGCTTGCACCGCTGAGACACCGGCAGAATCCCGTCAATCGTGATCAACGGGACACGCCTCCAGGAGAAACCTAATCCCGCGTCTCCAGGGGTTACCAACGGCAAACACAAGCCACACTGGGTTCCAGCCGCAGCGTCTTCAGCTACAGCGGGATACCAACAGTAAGGGGTCTTAACACTCTGCTTCATGACTGGGTTGATGTCCGAAATATACAATATTTAATCATCAAACCTAATTCGTAGATGTAGTATACATTAGCTGTATAGCATAGTGTAATAGCCATAACATATTCTCGTCCCCACCATTGCCTAAATCATCAATCATACTGGGCTCATTTCATTTTTATTAATAAATCACATTTTATGATTATTACCCTTGCACTTTACTCTGTAGAGAGTAGGTTCTAGTTATATAAACTCTTTATTACCCCTGTGTTGTCCTGCTGTATCTTATTGACGTACAGACTGGGAGATGCATTGAGATTCGAGAAGTCATGCTTTTCGATATGAGCTTGATAAATTTGGGCAATGAAGTAATTTTCATGTGCGCTCCAGAGGAACTGGTGCCCCTTTAAACGAGAAGTAATTCTAAAATTATGCGTTATGCTACAAATATATATATATATATATTATATATATAATATATCTATATACACTACGTTCACAAGTTTGGGGTCACTTAGTAAATTCCTGTATTTTTGTTTAAAGAAAAGCATCTGTTTTTTTCAATTAAGAAGACATTAAACTAATCAGAATACACTTAATACATTGTTAATTGGGTGGTAAATGACTATTCAAGCTGCAAACGTCCTGGTTTTTAATGCAATTATTCTACATTCGGTGTATAGAAGCTCCATTTTCCAGCAAAACCACATCACTCCAAGTGTTTCTATATGGTACATTGTTGTTTTGCTTGAATTGCGTTAGAAGGTAATGGATGATTAGAAAACTGTTGAAAACCCTTTTGCATTATGTTTAGTAGCTGTTGCTTTCGTCAACCAAAATTTATGACTAAATATCTTCGTCAACGAACCTTTATCAACGTGACGGAAACGAGACGAGACGCAACGTATGCTGGTCATGGTGACGATAACTATAATTTAAATATATAATGGCAATTATTGTTGACGGAATAAAAACGAGACTAAAATTTGGTTTACATAAAATAAACTCTCTAAAATGTCTCTTCATTTTCCGTTGACTAAATACGAGACGAGCAAATGTTATAACGTCATTTCGACTCGTTTAGTCGAGTTTATATTATTATTTGCAAGTTTTCTGTTTCCTGTGTTCACATCATCAGGTCGCCACTGCGCCGACGCATGGCGACGTCACTTCTCAATCCCCACTCGGCGGGCGGCATATTTAGAATTGCAGCTCGGTTGAGCGACAATTTCAGAAAACAAACCGCGAAACAGAGAAAGGACCGATGCCGCCAGCCAGTCGGGGTTCTTTCTTTGGAAGAATAAAGACGAAATGACAATTTGTGACACATCTGTTCATTACATATGTAGTGAAAAAAAATACCAGAATCGTGTTGTGGAAAAAAATGCTGGGGAGAAATGTCGACCACAAAATCACAGAAAAAACACATTTTTTTTTTTTTTTTTGGGGGTTTTTTTGCTTGGTTGGTAAAATAACATAATGTTGTTAAATTCAAATCAAGAAGCGTCTTGGTGTCTGGAATGGATGTATTCTTGAGTCTATAAGGTAACAATAATATAATAATAAGATAACCTTGTTTGAACTGTGAAATGGGTTTTGGCTAAAAGTGAAAAATTTTGTTTTGTCCATACTACTAGTAGCTTATAGCTATCCTGGGTTTAAATAGAATTGCATTACTAGAAAGAGATCTAAAATAAAATTTTCATTGACTAAAACTAGACTTTAAAACTGTCATCAGTTTTCGTCGACTAAAACTAGACTAAAATATCATTGGATGATTACTGATCTGAAAATAGAACTAAAATGCCTCAAGACTTTTTAGTCGAGCTAAATACTTGACTAGACTAAAAAGCAGTATGAACGTGACTAAAACTATATAAAAAACTAAAATGACAGCTTGACACAAAGACTAGACTAAAACTAAAATTAAAACAGGCCGCCAAATACAACACTACATGTTGAGCACAGCTGGAAAACAGCTTGCTGTGTTAGAAGCTTAAACTGACCTTCCTTTGATCTAGTTGCAGATCTGGAGCAATCACATTTGTGGCTTCAATTAAACTCTCCAAAATGGTCAGAAAAAGAGCACTTTCATGTGAAACTCGACAGTCTATTCTTGTTCTTAGAAAATGAAGGCTATCCATGCGAGAAAGTTGCAAGAAACTGAAGATTTCTACCATAAACGGTTGTAACTACTCCCTTCAGAGAACAGCACAGAACAGGCTTAACCATAGAAGTAGAAAGATGAATGGGAGGCCCCGTGCACAATCTGAGCAGAAGACAAGTACATTAGAGTCTCTGGTTTGAGAAATAGATGCCTCACAAGGTCCTCAACTGGCAGCTTATTAAATAGTACCCGCGCAAAATGCCAGTTGTCTAACGTGTCTTAGCAGTGAATGAGGCGACTTCCCGGGATGCTGGCCTTTCAGGGCAAGAGTGGCAAAGAAAAATAGCCCATATCTAGACGCCAATAAAAGGAAAGATTAATATGGGTAAAGAACACAGACATTGGACAGAGGAGGATTGAAAAAAGTGTTATGGACAGACGAATCGGTTTGAGGTGTTTTGGATAACACAGAGAACATTTTGTGAGACGCAGAACAACTGAACAAGATGCTGGAAGAGTTGACCCATCTGTCAAGCATGGTGGAGGTAATGTGATGGTCTGGGGTTCGTTTGGTGCTGGTTAAAGTGGGGAGATTTATACAAGGTAAAAGGAGTTTTGTGAATAAGGAAGGCTATCACTCCATTTGCAACGCCATGCCATACCCTGTGGACAGCGCTTGATTGGAGCCAATTTTCTCCTACAACAGGACAATGACCCAAAGCACACCTCCAAATTATGCAAGAACTATTTAGGGAAGAAGCAGGCAGCTGGTATTCTATCTGTAAATGGAGTGGCCAGCGCAGTCCCAGATCTCAACCCATTGAGCTGTTGTGGAGCAGCTTGACGTATGGTACGCAGAAGTACCCATCAAGCCAATCAACTGTGGGAGGGCTTCTGGAAGCATGGGGTTGAAATTTTCTCGCAGATTACCTGCAACAAATTAACAGCTAGAATGCCAAAGGTCTGCAATGCTGTAATTGCTGCAAATGGAGCATTCTTTGACGAAAGCAAAGTTTGAAGGAGAAATTATTATTCATAATACAAAATCATTATTTCTAACCTTGTCAATGTCTTGACTATATTTTTCTATTCATTTTGCAACTCATTTGATTAAATAAAAGTGTGAGTTTTCAATGGAAAACACAAAATTGTCTGTCCACGCCAAAACTGCCTGATCAGCCCTGGATGTCTTTCCAAAATGAGGACTATACACTTCTGTTGAGTCACTTGTGAACCCAGAATCCTTCATCACATTACTACATACAGTTCCACACTGGATGACAGCTGTGTCTGTGAACATGTATATATACAGTATATAATGCTCTAATGCCCTTCAAATATATATATATATATATATATATACACTACCGTTCAAAA
>NW_019174393.1:20538028-20691804 GCF_002260705.1 Seriola dumerili
ATAATGATTTTTATTTGAAATAATAATTTTCTCCTTCAAACTTTGCTTTCGTCAAAGAATGCTCCATTTGCAGCAATTACAGCATTGCAGACCTTTGGCATTCTAGCTGTTAATTTGTTGAGGTAATCTGGAGAAAATTTCAACCCCATGCTTCCAGACAAGCCCCTCCCACAAGTTGTGATTGGGCTGATGGGTACTTCCTGCGTACCATACGTCAAGCTGGCTCCCACAACAGCTCAATGGGTGAGATCTTGGTGACTGCGGCTGGCCAACTCCATTTACAGGATAGAATACCAGCTGCCTGCTTTCTTCTCCCTAAATAGTTCGTTGCATAATTTGGAGGTGTGGCTTTGGGTCATGTTTCCTGTTGTAGGAGACAATTGGCTCAATAAAAGCGCTGTCTTCCACAGCGGTTCATGGCCTGGCGTTGCAAATGGGTGATAGCTTCCTTATTCAAAGACTGCCTTTTACCTTGTAATTATCTCCCACTTTACACAGCACACAAAGAACCCCAGACCATCACATACCTCCACCATGCTGTGACAGTGTGGTTCAACTCTTCCAGCATCTTTTCAGTTGTTCTGCGTCTCCAACAAAATGTTCTTCTGTTGTTATTCCAAAACCCTCAAACCGTATTCGTTTGTCCATACACTTTTTTTGCAATCCTCCTCTGTCCAATGTCTGTGTTCTTTACCCATATTAATCTTTCCTTTTATTGGCGTCTAGATATGGGCTATTTTTCTTTGCCACTCTTGCCCTGAAAGGCCAGCATCCCGGGAAGTCGCCTCATTCACTGCTAAGACACGTTAGACAACTGGCATTTTGCGCGGGTACTATTTAATAAGCTGCCAGTTGAGGACCTTGTGAGGCATCTATTTCTCAAACCAGAGACTCTAATGTACTTGTCTTCTGCTCAGATTGTGCACGGGGCCTCCCATTCATCTTTCTACTTCTATGGTTAAGCCTGTTCTGTGCTGTTCTCTGAAGGGAGTAGTTACAACCGTTTATGGTAGAAATCTTCAGTTTCTTGCAACTTTCTCGCATGGATAGCCTTCATTTTCTAAGAACAAGAATAGACTGTCGAGTTTCACATGAAAGTGCTCTTTTTCTGACCATTTTGGAGAGTTTAATTGAAGCCACAAATGTGATTGCTCCAGATCTGCAACTAGATCAAAGGAAGGTCAGTTTAAGCTTCTAACACAGCAAGCTGTTTTCCAGCTGTGCTCAACATGTAGTGTTGTATTTGGCGGCCTGTTTTAATTTTAGTTTTAGTCTAGTCTTTGTGTCAAGCTGTCATTTTAGTTTTTTATATAGTTTTAGTCACGTTCATACTGCTTTTTAGTCTAGTCAAGTATTTAGCTCGACTAAAAAGTCTTGAGGCATTTTAGTTCTATTTTCAGATCAGTAATCATCCAATGATATTTTAGTCTAGTTTTAGTCGACGAAAACTGATGACAGTTTTAAAGTCTAGTTTTAGTCAATGAAAATTTTATTTTAGATCTCTTTCTAGTAATGCAATTCTATTTAAACCCAGGATAGCTATAAGCTACTAGTAGTATGGACAAAACAAAATTTTTCACTTTTAGCCAAAACCCATTTCACAGTTCAAACAAGGTTATCTTATTATTATATTATTGTTACCTTATAGACTCAAGAATACATCCATTCCAGACACCAAGACGCTTCTTGATTTGAATTTAACAACATTATGTTATTTTACCAACCAAGCAAAAAAACCCCCAAAAAAAAAAAAAAAAATGTGTTTTTTCTGTGATTTTGTGGTCGACATTTCTCCCCAGCATTTTTTTCCACAACACGATTCTGGTATTTTTTTTCACTACATATGTAATGAACAGATGTGTCACAAATTGTCATTTCGTCTTTATTCTTCCAAAGAAAGAACCCCGACTGGCTGGCGGCATCGGTCCTTTCTCTGTTTCGCGGTTTGTTTTCTGAAATTGTCGCTCAACCGAGCTGCAATTCTAAATATGCCGCCCGCCGAGTGGGGATTGAGAAGTGACGTCGCCATGCGTCGGCGCAGTGGCGACCTGATGATGTGAACACAGGAAACAGAAAACTTGCAAATAATAATATAAACTCGACTAAACGAGTCGAAATGACGTTATAACATTTGCTCGTCTCGTATTTAGTCAACGGAAAATGAAGAGACATTTTAGAGAGTTTATTTTATGTAAACCAAATTTTAGTCTCGTTTTTATTCCGTCAACAATAATTGCCATTATATATTTAAATTATAGTTATCGTCACCATGACCAGCATACGTTGCGTCTCGTCTCGTTTCCGTCACGTTGATAAAGGTTCGTTGACGAAGATATTTAGTCATAAATTTTGGTTGACGAAAGCAACAGCTACTAAACATAATGCAAAAGGGTTTTCAACAGTTTTCTAATCATCCATTACCTTCTAACGCAATTCAAGCAAAACAACAATGTACCATATAGAAACACTTGGAGTGATGTGGTTTTGCTGGAAAATGGAGCTTCTATACACTCGACATGTAGAAAATTGCATTAAAAAACCAGGACGTTTGCAGCTGAATAGTCATTTACCACCCATTAACAATGTTATTAGAGTGTATTCTGATTAGTTTAATGTTATCTTCAATTGAAAAAACAGATGCTTTTCTTTCAAAAATAAGGAAATTTATAAGTGACCCCAAACTTGTTGAACGGTAGTGTATATAGATATATTATATATATATATATATATATATATATTTGTAGCATTAACGCCATAATTTTAGAATTTACTTCTCGTTTAAATGGGGCACCAGTCCTCTGGGAGCGGCAACATGAATTACTTTCATTGCCAAATTTATCAACTCATATCGAAAGCCATGACTTCTCGATTCAATGGCATCTCCAGTCTGTACGTCAAAAGAATACAACAGGGACAACACAGGGTGTAAATAAAGGAGTTTATATAACTAAACTACTCTCTACAGAGTAAATGCAAGGTGTAATAATCATAAAATGATGATTTATAATAATGAAATGAGCAGTGTGATTGAGATTTGGCAATGGTGGGGAGAGAATATGTTATGGCTATACACTATGCTATACAGCTAATGTATACTACATCTACGAATTAGGTTTGATGATTAAATATTGCTATATTTCGACATCAACCCAGTCATGAGCAGAGTGTTAAGACCGGCCTACTGTGAGTTGCGCTGTAGCTGAAGACCCTCGGCTGGAACCCAGGTGGCTGTGTTTGCCGTGGTAACCCTGGAGACGCGGGATCTAGGTAGTTCTCCTGGAGGCCGTGTCCCGTTATCACGATGACGGATTCTGCCGGTGTCTCAGCGGTTCAGCTCTGGTGGGGTTTGCCAGGAGACTTTCTGTCTCGGGCACTCTTGATTTCTGCTCGGCTTCTCTGCAGGCGGTCGTGCAGAGGTGTTATCTGCCAGCGTCTCTTGTGGGTTGATGCGAAATAAACTCTAATGCTCTTCACTTTGGCTGGATAACTTTAGAGGAGACTGGCGTTGACCACATGACTCTAAAGTTGTCAGAATCTTCAAAAGGAAAACTTGATGATGATTAAAAGTTACAAAATTACTCTGAGGCACTGCTGTTGTTTTGGTTCAGTTGGTCTTGACTTGGCTTATAAAAATAAAAGATTACGCATGTAAACGAAAATGATGTTACTTGGAGCTTGTGGCAAAGAAAAATAAAGGACGCGAAAAGTGCAAAAATGACTAAGAGCCATGAGTTTGTGGCTAGCAGCTTAGAGCTAAGAGTTTACATGGCTACAGAGCCAGGCTTTGAGTTTTTCTAGCTTCAGCTTTTCAGCCTCTAGCTTTTAGCTTCGTTTCTCGCTTCTCGCATCTTTTGAGTTTCTTAGCGTTTCTGGCTTTTTCTTTTTTCTGACTGTGTGAATTCATCACGACTGTTTTATCCCCTGGGGGGGCTGGCGCATGTTTCAGGGGCGTCACCCATCTTCTCCTGTGTTGCCACTTGGAGAAGAGAGTAATTTTCCACTGAATTTTGGAATAATTTAATTCTAGAGTTTACGTATAAACTCGCACATCCGTCTTCCACCATGACCACAAAACATTAAATGAAATAACATATAAAACTACTTGCACTAATAATGGCAGAGACGAGTAATAGGAGTGTTGATTTCATATTACATCCTTCAAACCTGGAATTAATCATGATACAAGTGGTTAACTGATCAAACTACAATATAAACATTTCCCAAAGCTAATAGTCTATGAATGTGGATTACACAGCAGTTCTTTGACTACAATAATAATAATATGGACATTCTGGATGTCATGTAGTGTGTGTTACCTTGTGTGAAGGATGCTGACAGTATGGTCACATGAAGGACATTGTCTTAAAATCTACATGTTACATTTCAAACATTCTATGGGATAGAAGTTTGGGATTAAACTATTGCATAGGAACATCTCATGAGTTACGGAACAGCTAGATATTTAATTTTACATTCTTCCTCAGATCTGTGTCTGTGAAGAGAGTTCTGCTGGTCACTTACCAGGGATTGGAATGTGGTCGTAGTTTATGATCTTATCTAGAGAGGAGCAGAGAAGGGAGGTTGTGTGTGTGTGTGCGTGTGTGTGTGTGTTTCATGCATGGCACAGAGAGGCCAGGATTCACACCTTAGTGCTTAATCAGTCCTTTTGTTGTTACTTGTCCTATATAAGAAACAATCAAATATCATTAGACAGAGTATTAACTTACTTTGTTACAAAACTGGAGATATTGCCTATATTCTCCATTGCCTGGTGTCCATTGGTGTGATCCTCTGGAGCTGACCCTTTGACCTTTGGTCTGGTTCTGTGTCTCTCTGGCATGCTAAAAGCATGCGTCTGTTTGTGGAGAAGGGTCATTTGTCTCTGTCTCCTATCAATTTGATAGTTGATGGTGGGAAGAGTCACAAAGTGTCAATTGTGGGTCCTTTACTCTGCATGTCCTTATAATGAACTTCCTTAATGGCTTGCGACTGATGCCAGGCCAGGTATGTCCGCTACTATATATATATATATATATATATATATATTATATGTGCTACCTGATATACGTCAATATCCGATATCAGCAGCACTAGTGTGTGTGTGTGTGTGTGTATATATATATGTATGTATGTATGTATGAGGTGTTGCTTCAATATTTCTAGATAATGTTCTTTCCTCATGATGCCATCTATTTTGTGAAGTGCACCAGTCCCTCCTGCAGCAAAACACCCCCACAACATGATGCTGCCACCCCCATACTTCCTAGTTGGGATGGTGTTCTCAGGCTTGCAAGCTTCCCCCTTTTTCCTCCAAATGTAACGATGGTCATTATGGCCAAACAGTTAAATTTGAGTTTCAGGACATGTCTCCAAAAATTAAGGTCTTTGTCCCTGTGTGCATTTGCAAACTGTAATCTGGCTTTTTTATGTTGCTTTTGGAGTAATGGCTTCTTCCTCGCTGAGTGGCCTTTCAGCCCATGTCGGTACAGGACTTGTTTCACTGTGGATAATGACACTCTCCTACCAGCTTCAGCCAGCATCTTCACAAGGTTTTTTGCTTTTGTTCTGTGGTTGATACGCACATTTTGCACCAAAGCACGTTCATCTCTGGGACACAGAACCCGTCTCCTTCCTGAGCAATATGATGGCTGGACATTCCCATGGTGTTTATACTTACGTATAATTGTTTGAACAGATGAACGTGGCACCTTCAGGCATCTGGAAATTGTACCCAAGGATGAACCAGACTTGTGGAAGTCAACTATTCTCTTCCTGATATCTTGGCTGGTTTCTTTTGAGTTTCCCATGATGTCACACAAGGAGGCAGTGTGTTTGAGGTGTACCTTAAAATACATCCACAGGTGTGCCTGTAATTAATTCAAATGTTGTCAATTAACCTATCATGATGACATCATCATCTGGGCTTTCCCAAATTGTTTAAAGGCATAGTAATCTTACTGTATGTAAGAAAGTAATAAAAAAAATTCTTCATCTGCCTCAGTGGCTTGGCAACACAACTCTTCTTTTGTGTCCTCATTATGTCTTTGTTTTTATTTAAGTCCCCAGATATGAGGGCTTAGTTGTTTTGCTGAATAGTCTCCTTCTCCCTCTCCTGTTATTTTTCGATCTCACAGGCTTTGAGACACATTTCTGAAGAAGTTATTCCTCCCTCTCAACAGTTTTCAAAAGCATCTCTTCATTCTTGTCATTCTTTCAAGAAGAGCGTTTTCTGAAGCTCACAATTGTGTTGGAAAGATTCATTGTTTTGCGCTAAAACCTCCTCACCCACCCCCCCACCCCCCCCTTCCTTTTGGTCTTTTTCTTCCTTTTTTGTTTCACAGGGAACAATAGCAGTCTCCTCCTGTGACCTGAGCTCTTTGTCAAGCACCTCAGCAGCTCAGCAGTGCTGCAACTTCTGACCATAAATATTCATACTTTAAAGCAGTATGCAGTGTATACATATAACATCCCATATATGACACACATATGTATATATATATATATATATATATATATGTATACATGCAATGCCAAGAATGATGTTGCCATATAAAAATCAAAGAATCTTTGGATTAGCCAGGTGGTTACATGAGGATTATGTTCTTTGATTTTCCAAGTGCATTTAACACTATCCAACCCCCCGTTTTTAAAGACAAGCTGGAGGGGATGGGGGCAGATCCCTGCTTCACGTCCTGGATTGTGGATTACCTGACAAGATGACAACAGTACGTCAGGCTGGGTAACTGTGTCTCAGTGACAGGGATGAGCAGCACTGGGGCTCCACAGGGGACTGTTCCAGTTCTGTTCCTGTTCACTCTGTATACGGTGGACTTTAAATACAACTCTGAGTCCTGCCACATCCAGAAATACTTGGATGACACAGCTGTTGGGGCGTGTATCAGGAACGGGCAGGAAGAGAACAGGGATCTGACGATTGCCTTCAGGGAATGGAGCAACAAGAACTGCCTCCTTCTGAACACCCCCATGTTGTTTTATTAAAACAACATACATGTACAATTTCTATATGTTTGTGCATGTTTTGTCATTAATTTCTCATTAACTTTAAACATCTTCACATTCTGTGAAAGTGGTCTCAGACTATTGGAGCCTACTGTTTATAATATCAACATAAACTGACAGGTTTTGGGATGGATATATATTTACAAAACATATGTCTACAAGATAAGCATACATACATAAACACACATGTTTGTATGGGCTAGACATAAATGTCAATCTATGAAATTCTTCAATTTTCCAATAGATTTCATATATCATTCTTACATATGTTTTCATTTCATATTCCACATATGGTAATTCAATATATGTACAAATATTACATTTGAGTAAGGGATAATAACTAAAGATGTATAGTATTTTAACCTTCAGGGTGGAGTGGCGCTATGCGCATGCGCCCTGAATCACCAACATCATCAGGAGAGAAGAAGATGGCGGAGGATGTGAAAGATGAGTCGGTGGCCACTGACTCAGAGCTCCTGGCTGCGGACGGGAGCCAGAACACTGCGGTGAGACAGCAGCTTCTCCTCCTCTTACTTCAAATCAGGTCTACGTGTTTTCTTCCGCAGCAGCGGGTAAACGCTGCGTCCACCTTACGTCGCGTTTGACGTTGGCTTACTGCTGAAAGTTCACTATACATTATGGTATATTTGAGATACGTTAATTAGCACAATTCAGGTTATTAGTTCGCCATTGAAATAGCTTTGGTTAGAATAGAGACAGGTCATCTCTGACTGTTGTCATGCTAACAGTAGCTTGCATCATAACTAAGAGGGGAGCGTGTCTATGTTCCCACAGCCCTATGTTCCCACAGCCCTATATTCCCCTTTTATACCCTTTCAGAACGCTTTGCATCCACGTTCCACGGCGTCTTCACATTTATCCACCCCAGTGATCGTTTTTGTAAAGCATCGTTTTCAGTTTCGGAATTCACCATTCTAATGTGGACGGAAGGGCTAACCGGATAAATATTACCTGGGTTAGTGTGGACACGGGCTTATGGGAACATATAAGACTGTGGAAAAATAGGGCCTAATTTTCAAAACATTCTTAGAAATATGGGAACATAGGGCTGACCCCACTAAGAGACAGCTGCTGGCTAGTAGCTTAATGGGAACACAGTGGGACTATGTCCCGATTCCAATCCTGTCCCTACACTCAAACTCAGAGGAGTGTAACTCCGGGTGGAGTCACACTCGCGGCTGTGGAGGGTCTCTTCGTTAAGGGTATAGATACAACGGCAAGCTTTGGAACGTCCTCGCCCTTCTTTGATGGAATCAGGAAATTTATTGTTACCCAAAATATTTCAGAAAGATATTGTGATTAAATCAATATTTATCGAAAATATAATCTTATACACAGCATTAACAAAGATGTAGGTGTGTGGGCAACGACATGGCTCTCATCACATTCATGGCATAGATAGCTTGTGAAAGGGAAATTATCAATTGGCGGAGTCCCCTTTTTTTCAGGTACACAGCCATGTTCAATCCAAAATACAGTGTAAGCTCTAATTTCGTCTTGTGTGCATGAAAATAGTGAAATGTCTGTTTGAGGTGATTTATGACTTGTCCTTTGGAAATAAACACACGAAACTCACATTTGAAGGTATATGGAATTTCATCCATCCCGGATTCAAAGCAATGCTGCACTTGTTTGGGAGTGTGGTTTGTAAGACTGCATCGATGCAGGCTCTGTGTTGGAGGCTTTATAACCACCTCACTTATGGGTCATTAGTTTGGAACGACACTCAATGTGGCGGACCCTTCACACAAACGTGCAAACGGAGTGAGAGTGGGTAGGGGGAGTGTGTATGGGCCAGATTGGAATTTGGCCTATGAGTGAACAGGTGTTTGGGATGTTAATGTCACCGGGTGCCGTTGCAGGTGGAGGAGGAGGGTGGCTGCACTCTGCTGCGGAGGATGGAGATCTGTGTGGCTGAGGCTGAGAAGAGGAGTGGGAAGAATGCAGTGAACATGCAGGAGACGTTCACTGTGTACCTCATCGAGACACGGTGAGAACTGCATGGCTTGGGTGCTGAGATATGTATTCATCTGCACTTCATCAATTTCTGGGCTCTGTGTTGCATGAATTCACTTCCGTCTTTTGTGTCAGTGCTAAAGAACTTGTCCAAACTGTCCTGCATCTTTAAAGGCCGATGGATGCAGTGGCAGAGGGTCGTAACCCCGCTCCCGACTCTCTGTGGAGGCGATACAGCGAGTTTGAACTGCTGCGGAGCTACCTAATAGTTACCTATCCATACATTGTGGTGCCCCCCCTGCCTGAGAAGAGGGTGAGTTCACTGTGGCTGTGCTTTCCAAACCCTTCAGTGATGCAACAAACACCAGACATACAGGGATGGTCCCAGAGTCAGTGAGTTGATGCATCAGTCAAAGACCCAGAACGAGCAGGTGTAAACTTTATAGCCTGAGCCTGGTCTGAAAATAACTGTGCCACAAAACTGTGATGGAGGTAGAGAAGGGAGGGCAGGGACCCAGACAGCATGTGAACCAGACAACCACTCCTGATGATGCATCGTTTAGAGGGACTAACTCTGAACATCCTGGTACAGGGAAGAAATATGACAGAGAAAGCATTAGTAGATGTGGGCAGACTTCTGGAGTATGAAGGAGCTGGATATCTTGTTCATTTTCTATACATATATGTGGCATGGAGGTGCAGTGGTTAGCACTGTCGCTTCACAGCAGGAAGGTTCTGGGTTTGAACCTGTCTGTGTGGGACTCCTCCATCTACCTGCAAACACATGCCCACATAACTCTAAATTGCTCGTAGGTGTGAATGTGATTGTGAATGGTTTCTGAAAAACGGTTTTGAAGCTCAGAGTGAGATGCCCCACTGTCGCTATCTTGGTAGTGTGTGGCTCCGCCCCCGACTCCTGGCTAATCCAAAAATGGTCCAAGCGGTGGGGCGTGGGTGGAGCCAAGACTTAAGTGTGGCAAGAATACCCTCCCCCAGCTGTCACTCAAAGAGGCCACGCCCTTAATTATACATAACTTGAAGCCTTAATAAAATGTAAACAGGTGAGTTATATAAACAGTTATCATGAAGGAGGAACTTAGCTAGAGGGACCAAAACTGTTTTTGGACCAGGCTGTAAAATAGGGCTGTCACTTTTTCAAAAATCTGGGTCGTAGGTATTCGAAGTGACCCACATTTTGAAATCTAAGTCCCTCTTATTTTAGTTGATAGAGATGATGCTACCATCTAAATGATCTCCACTTAACCTCTGTTATTCGGCAACTTGAAATATTATGGTGATTAAAAGATTAATGATTAATAAAGATGGATGGGAAATCTATTTGGAGTATTTTGCAAAGGTAGAGTTGTGGCTCATCTTCAAATCTTCCCATTTTATTAGACAATTTACACATGCTTCATTCATCTAAATTACAGGCCAGTGCAGTGGATAAACCAGATGCACCAAAAAATATGACTGATGAAAATCAATGAAATGCAATCATGCTGAAATAGAAATTTACTGTACGGCTTTGCAGTGTAAAACATGAATGCTTCATTCTCTTGCCTGCAGGCAGAGTTCGTGTGGCACAAGCTGTCAGCGGACAATATGGACCCAGACTTTGTGGAGCGCCGCAGGGTGGGGCTGGAGAACTTTCTGATTCGTGTGGCATCTCATCTAGTACTCTCCAATGACAAGATCCTCTACCACTTCCTCACTGAGGTACATGGTGCTGCTCGGGGTCAGTCCAGCAGTTCAGCGGATCAATTATCAATCAGTAATTGATCTGTAACTGACTTCTTAAACTACTGTGTGTCGCAGGAACATGGCTGGAGAGAGGTGGTGTATGAGACAGGTTTTCAGGCTAAGGTACTGGATATCTGTGGTGGTTCTGTTTCTCAATTCATACAGTATTTTCAGTGTTCACAAAGCTTGACCAGCTCCTCTCCCTCCTGCTGCAGGCAGATTCCAGGCTGAGAGCTCTCAGTGCCACCTTCCGGGTGAGAAATACAGATAAGTAAGTTAGTGTTTCCAAGTCACACTGTAAGAGTGGCTCATCTGTTTGTCAGGAGTAAATAATTAGCCCCAGTTATTTGGAGTAACTTCTTAAAGTTAAAGCTGTCTGTAATGACCAAGATATAAGAAGATGTAAGTTAAGCTGTTTGAAGGTAGAGGGTTTTTATATTCGTTATTAGCATTATCTACATGGTAAATCTAAAATTAATTGCATAAATACAACTGCAAGCAGCAGTGAGCAGGTTTCAGGTGTGACCAATCAGAACAAAGTGACATCAGCTGGATTAAATGAAACCAATCACTAAATCACAGATTTATGATGATTGAACAAATTTTTTAAAGAGTTAAAATAAAAATTGGCAGAAAATCCCTCATGGCGGACTCTAATGGTCCAAGAGGCTTTTTTGTAGAAGACATTAAGCTGGCCTTGTTTGTCCAGGTGTTAGGGATGAGGGGTGAGGGGCATGGCCTTTCCAAAATTGCATTTGCAATAACAGCTCCGCCATCTCCTTATTCACCATCACCATATTATTTTTCTCAGTTCTTTGTTTAATCATTTTGTCATTAAAACATTATAAAACTGTGTATTATCCCAGCGCACAAGACGACATCATCAATGCCTCATTTTGTCCGACCAACAAACCAAAATCCACAGTCACTAACTATCCAACTTACTATCATTTCAAAACAAGAAAGCGTCAGAGAACCTAGAATCACAGTGTTTGAAATTTTATCTTAAAAGGTGACTTAAGCAATTATCAAATATGTACATATATATATATATGTATATCAGTATATATAATATATATAATACAATGTATAATACAATAATAGATTAATCGTTGCAGCTGTAGATCCACCAGATTAAAAGAAAGAGTCCAAAAATGAAAGGAATTAAAGGATTAATATATACAAGTACACTTTGAATAACTGGTTGGAAAGTAGGTAAAGGAAATTTTAATGGCTGTATTCTGTATGTGTTTTTATTGTGTCTGATGCAGGCGCTTCATGGACATGAAACACTACAGTGATGAGCTGCAGTCTCACACATCTCAGCTGCTCCGAGCAAGAGCAGTGAGTTTCTTCTCTCGCTCTCTTTGACATATCATCACCTTTAAGTTGATTTGAGGAACCCCTTTTTTACACATGCAGCAGTTACAGAGCAGCATTAGGATTCATGTAGAGTCATGTTTCATCTCTAACTGTACCTGTTTAGTATTAAAGGACACTGGTTTGGTTTGTCACTCCAGTCTAGAAAGAACATGCAGTAGTGCAGTCTAGAAAGCAAAAAAAGAAGAGAAAGAGTTAGACCAATCATAGTGCTTGTTTCATTCCTCCAAATATCAAGCTTGGATGATTGTCAGATGTGTAATTTCAATGGCAGCACAAAACAGGTTTCATATCGTTGCCCCTCTCTAAAGACTGTGCTTTAAATCCTTCAAAGGTCAAGGCTAAAGGCCCAGCTCACAAATCTCTGCATCCTGTCTGATTTTATTCTGAAAGTCCTCACTGGAGGTTGTGACCTGCATCATCCTTTGACACTTCTAATGGATGTTTGTCTTGCAGCTGTTCTTCACCCACAATGTTGTCCTCTGTTTACATATCACAACTGCTAACCAGCTCGTCCTGCCTCAGGTTGTCCTGCCTGCAGCGGGTCTCTGGTCCTGCAGGCAGGTCTCTGTTCCTGCAGCAGATCCCTGGTCCTGCCTCAGGATGTCTCACATCCTGCAGGCAGGTCTCTGGTCCTGCAGCAGGTCTCTGGTCCCACAGACAGACTGTAGTTTCTTGGACTGAAGTTGATGACAGTGGTTCTGGTTCTGCTCAGGTGGATAACAGCTTCATATGGAGCTTCACAAAACTCACGAGACTGCAGAGCAGAACAAGGACTGCTGTCTTCAGCTTCAGTTAGCGAGATAGCTGTTTAACAGCTAACATGGTCTGTTTAGCAGAGACTGAACTTTGCAAATTAAATATCTGAATGTAGAAGCTTTTAATGATGAGATCTGTACGATTCATCTGAAAAGTAGATTATATGTTAAAGTAAGATTGTCAGGTCACCTTTCCCAAATTGACTGTCTGTTTTTATTTGAACACTTATTCAGTTTCTGTGTCTCTTGTAGAGAGTTGCTGATCGACTCTATGGTGTTTTCAAGGTGCATGGGAACTATGGCAGAGTCTTCAGGTTTGTAGCTGTGCAACACTAAAAGCAATGACCTGATGTTCCATCGTCAAGTCAAGACAACTCCATTCTATTTTCAATTCTGACAAGAAAAACTAACAGAATACAAAAAATGTCTGTTGTCTATTGTTTTCCTTAAAAACTAATAGTGTGTATGACAGACTCTCCTTGTTAATTTACATGTATGTGTGCGTGTGTGTGTGTGTTCGCTGCAGTGAGTGGAGCGCCATAGAAAAAGAGATGGGGGATGGACTGCAGAGTGCAGGTCATCATATGGATGCGTGAGTATTTGAGTCTGCAGATCCTCAACAGATACTATAATGTGTGTATAGACACATTACACACATACATACGTGTATATACACACCGTGTATAAGACAGTATATACTGTATGTACATATATGTATATGTGTGTGAGTGCGTGTGCATGTGTGTGTGTGTGTATATAAGACAAATTTTCTTTGTCACACACCTGCAGTTACGCTGCCTCGATAGATGACATCTTAGAGGAAGAGGAACATTATGCAGACCAACTGAAAGAATATCTCTTCTATGCTGAGGCTCTGAGGTAAAATGTTATACAAAATATATTAGGCAGTAATAAACTCATATCTAGGCTTGTCACTTTATGCCACATGGAATAGGCCACTTAGGAAATTAGATATCTTGATTTCCTCATATCTTAAAGATGTATGTTTCTCCTCAGGGTTGTGTCGTGGTTAGTTTGTGTGGAAGTGGATGGATCACAGTGGTCAACTGAAATTCTACTGATCAAACTGTGGTGATGTTCATGAGATTAGGGGCTGAGAGAGCTCGTAGAGGGACAGTCAGCGTAGCTCTTTGTTATTACTCCACACCAGCAATAACCAGAGCCAGAGGCATGTTTTCAGGCTGCCGGTCCATCTCATTGTTGTAGACACAATATCTCAGTAACATCTTGATGGCCAAATTTGGCACAAACATTCACTTGGACTGAAGCTTGAACTGATTAGATTTTGGTGGCTAAAGGTCAAAAGTCATTATTCAAGACTTTGCACAACAATTATGACAAAGTATCACACAAATGATTCATATTTTATGTGACTCTTTATAAACAGGGATGTAACGTGAAACTAGTCTGAGTGGTGGAGGCAGACAACCATAAGGAGGTGATTCTAGTTTTTAACTAGCTTCACCCTCCCACCAGTATACACCAGTATAACACCATGAAACCTCTTCATCTTGATGACATGAGCTGTCAACCAACAAAATGTAAGCAAAGACTAGATTTACAACCGTGTTATAAATGACTATCAGGTTATTGGATCAGTGACCACCACACTCCAACATGTACCTGTCTCTCTCACAGAGCTCTGAACAGTAACAACCTGAACTATATTCATTAACAGGTGTCTTAATGTGTCACATCTGTGTTCACTGGACATTGGTTCTTTCTGTTCCTGTAGTATAGGTTTCATATAGCAATGGAAAAACATACACACACGCAGAACACACGAGGTACACACACAGGTACACACGCAGGTACACAGAGAGGTTAATTATTGTTACAGCAATGGACACCTAAACTCACACATATACATACATATCTCTCTTATGCTCTCTCACTAATACTGTGGGTGTCTTATCACAGCACACGTAACCATAAACACACACAAACACACACACTCCTGTAATGGGACTGTGCCTCTGTGGTTCTCACACTGTGATATTTATATGTTACTGTTGTTGAAATGACCTCTTGTCACTAATATCAAGTGCTCACTTTAATGTTGTGCACTTGAATTGACGTTGTTTTGAAATCTCAGGGTTTCTTGTTGAGCTCCACATAAGTGGACCTCATTATGAAGGTCTACATCATGTCATTAGTTATTTTCAGTTAACAGCTGTTCAGAGGTTTTTTGGTTTCATTAAATACTGTTTTGTTAAATTCAGTCTGGTTGTGATTTTTTAATACACATTAAAATTGTTCCAATAAGGGGCGTCGCATAGCGCAGTGGGTTATGCAGGCGCCCCGTATATAGAGGCTACAGTCCTCGCTGCAGTTGGCCCCCGGTTCGACTCCCACGGACGGCCCTTTACTGCGTGTCATTTCCCCTCTCTCTGCCTCCCCATTTCCTGTCTCTCTACTGTCCTGTCCATTAAAGGCACAAAAAGCCCAAAAAAATCATAAAAAAAAAAAAAAAATTGTTCCAATATAATTAACAATTATACAATTGTTAATTTAGAGGAGATTTTAAAATATCAATATAGATATATTGTGTATCGTGATAGAGCCTAAAAATATTGTGATATTACTTATAGGCCATGTTCCCCAAAGTTAATTAGATCATGACATACTATTAACTTAATATTAGTTATGTACCCTTTGCCTCTGTAGGGCAGTGTGCAGGAAACACGAGCTGACCCAGTTTGAGCTGGAGATGGCCTCCCAGGACCTCATCTCCAAGAAGCATCAGCGTGAGGAGCTGGCCACAGGGGTACACTACACTTCCTTACTCTCAGTCTGTCTTTAATGTCTTTAAGAATCATAACTTATCATAATGAGTTTTGATAGATGTCACACTGACCTAAGACCTTTGAGGACTATGTAGGTCTCGTAGACTACTGTACCATCCATCTGACTGTAGTTATTTGTGTTTCATCTTCTCAGATAGTGCGGACGTTCTCCTTCAAAGGAATGACCAACAAGCTGTTTGGACAAGAAGCACCTGAGCAGAGGGAGGCCAGACTGAAGCTGCTGGAGGAGCTGATAACAGAGGGTGAAGATGCCGTCAAAGAGAAGACAGCTGAGTGCGAGTGAGTCCGAGTCGTAGATGCTGCTTAATGATCACGGAAATTACCTGTGTTGGTTAAAAGAGGAAAGTGTTGCATATGGTGTGTGTTTGTCTGATGTGTGTCACTGCAGGGAGCATGTTGAAAGAGCCTGGGTGGACATGGAGCGCTTTGAGGAGCAGAAAGACAAAGACCTGCGGGAGGCGCTCATTAACTATGCTGTCATGCAAATCAGCATGTGCAAGAAGGTTAAGAAGAACATCAGGCCTGTGAATGTTACGAGACAACTGTAGTGGTCATGTCCATGATGAAAGTGTTTTCTTCTCTCTGTGCAGGGAATTCAGGTGTGGAGCAATGCCAAAGAATGTTTCCTCAAAATGTGAAGATGAAGCCATGTTCAGTGCTGCTCACCCGTGGATGCCGAAAAATGACCTCAGTGTCGTCGTGTTGAGGTTTGAAAATGATCACATTAATGTAACAAAATGTTTAGAATATAATGTCATTTCAAGTTCTACTAAAAAGCATTTATATGCAGCTCATTTGCAACAGTGATTCACTGTAGTGGAAAAGCTTCGGGAGGTGGTGGATCACCAAGGACCATTTGTCTAACTTCAAATAGGCACTTCACCAGTTTTACATGTTTAAGTCAGTATATTAACTCTGTTTAGATCCAGGGTTTTCACATGCTCACACCTCTGTGACCTGCTGTGTTTGGTGCGTTTGCGCATTTAGTGAAGTTTGTTGGGCTGGTGTGAAACCTGCTCATCAAACTCTGGTACAGACCAAACAACCAGACCCAGGAGGGTCCTGGTCCAGTTCTGTTATGGTGTGAAAGCAAAGCAGACCAACCACAGGTTGTTGTGACAGTAAATGTGTGATTTTAGCATGAATTCAAAAGACAGAGGACTATTAAATGCATTTGACCAGAACTAAATGACAACAGGTTGCTGAAGATATCAAACTAGAATATCCTTGTGAAACTGGCTTCAGAGAGAGTGAAACGTAGGCGCCACAGTCACTATCCCACCATAACATTACACCACATAAAAATTACTCCTTTTATCTTTTTGCTCCCTGTTTTTCATCATTCATGAAATAAGCTCAAGTTGTAGTCTGGATTGTTACTACTCATGAATCATTTATATCCAAGAGATGCTGTGTGTTTCACTAGATAACATAAATGAACACATCAGTATCTATGGAGCTCATTCACTGCCTAAACCTAACAAACAAAATTCATTAATAAACAAACACAAAACACCATTAACAAACTAGTGTGTTTTGTTTTGTAAATACAAAATGTCTATTAAACAAATACACAACATATTTCTAATACATCATTCAGAAACACATACAGCAGGTCTTACAAGTACAAACATATATCCTAAAGAGATTTGAAAAATAATAACGTGTCTTTCCACCGTGATTGTGCTAAGAAATGTCTCGAGTAATTCTCCCTCCACGGCAGCAGGTGGTGGCATGAGTCAGTTCAAAGGCAGATTGAGCAGAGCAGAGCACTGTGGTCAGGTGAGCTGTCCCTGGTCAAATCTCTGTGAAACCAGCTGTTTGGAGTTCAAGCAGCGTCTCCTTGTGTAATTATGGTACAGGTGCTGGAAGCAGCCAAAATGGACACATGTGAAAACAGTTTATACACCCAGTGAAACGGTTATTATTTTAAACATCATAATGACATATTAAATACACTGTAATGGTTCCTAACTGAGAAACTACTTTTATATATGTTCCATGACATTTACAGTTGTTGCCCTCTTATTTGGAAAAAAAAACAGCCATTGATTAAATTTCACTATTAACGTGGAAAATTCCTTTACCCCCTTTTCCCTGTTCCTTTATACATTTCCTGAAAATGCTGTATATATTGAACTTCTGTTCAAATTAAACGTTACCTTATATGACTATCTACATTTTAAAGAACTATACTGTGCAGTCTTTGGACAAATTACAGGAAACGTGAGTCAAATTCACAAAAACATTTCCTCCATAGGGTTGTTGAAACCCTCAGTGGATTCTTGGATTCTTCAGAGTGACCCTGACTGTTTCCATATGAAACTTCAGGTTTCATTTTTCTGTATATGGTCACACAAAGACATTTGACATATGACATTTCAGCCGATGTATAAAGGAATAGGAAAGAGTTGGTGGGGAATTTTCCATGTATACAGTGGAATTTAGTTTATGGCTGTTTTTTTATCCTCCCAAAAACACACCAACACTAAAACAACTGTAAATGTCATGGAACATAACTAAAAGCAGTTTCTCAGTTAGGAGCTATTACAATGTATGTCATTATGATGTTTACAATAATAACCGTTTGACTGGGTGTTTGGCAGCTTCCAGCACCTGTACCATAATAACACAAGGAGACACTCATCAAACTCCATCAAACAGCTGGTTTGACAGGGATTTGACCAGGAACAGCTCACCTGACCCCAGTGCTCTGCTCTCTCTGCTCTGTTCAACCTGCCTTTAAACTGACTCATGGCGCCAGTGTTAAAGATAGTGCCAAAAGCCACATAATATATTTTTTGTTATCTCTGTAGGATGTATGTTTGTACTTGTAAGACCTGCTGTATGTGTTTCTGAATGATGTGTTAGAAATAAGCTGTGCTTTTGTTTGATAGATACATTTTGCATTTACAAAACCAAATGCATTTGTTTGTACCATTCACTGCCATTCACTAACAAACCAAGGTTTGTTAGTGAATGGCAGGGCATTTGTAAAACATGTTTGTCAAGTGTTGGCTCCATGAGGATCAGTGAGTTGCAGCGTGACCTGCTGTCCGTTATCAGAGGTTGATTTAAGGTTAGATTCAGAGTTTGTTGAAGCTGGATCAGGCTCCTGAACTAAAGGCAACAATGAGTTATATTTGTCCCTGGTCTGAACGACAGGTGTGACAGTGACCTGAGTAAACACAACCATAAAGGCACACAAATGAAATCATTTTTTGATTTTTGATTATGTTTTTTAAAAACATAATCAGAGTGACATCATTTCCTCCACGTCCCTCTGCTGAGTCAGTAACTTAAATCTGCTTTAATAAATGAATCGTGCAGCAGCTACATTACATGTCTTTATGTGCAGGGCGATGTGTTGTACTAATATACAGTAAAGCTGCACATAAGACTCAGTCTGAGATGATTTTATTAACCTTCATTTATTGACTGAGGTTTTTTCTCCTGTGTGTTTTAAATGTTACCTAAATAGCATTTTATTTCCTGCTTACCAGAAATAAGCTTTGTGAGTGTATTTCTGAAGATTCATATTTACAGTTTTAATGCTCAGTTTGGATGCAGATCTTGTTTGTTCTATTTATTTGAATAAAAATCTGTCACACCACTGACTATATTTATATTATCATTATTATTATTCATAGCAAGCAGGTTGTTTTCACCCACAGGATACAGAGTGACTGAACAACTGAACCGATGAACTGAACTTAGTGGAGGGATGGATCATGGACCAGGGAAGAACCCATTAACTTTGGGGCAGATCTGGATAATTTGCTATGAATTAGAATATTTTTCTATGAAGTCTGGTGTGTGTTTTACATCAGCGCTCTGAGTACCCCTCTAGTTTTTCTTGTTTATTTTGTGGAATCAGAAATAGTCTGATGTTCTGCAGATCTGTTCTAACTGTGATTTGACACACATACACACAGCAGTCATCAGAACCTGTGAATGTGGGCTAGAGGAATAAGGAACTGATGCTTTGTTATTTGACAGGCAGAGAGAAAATAATGCTCAGAGACAGACAGAAATCAAGGATCCTCCAGCCAGGACTCAAACCTCCCAATGTTTTGTTCTTTTCACATGTTACTATGTTCACGTTCATTTAGATAACAGCACAAGAAATCATTCTGAGTGCTCTGAGTAGTTTAATGAATCTTAGCAGAAAAGACATTTACACATCAGCTTCCTTTTTCTGTCTTAATATGATTAAAGCAGACAGTGAATAGAGACTTAGTAACAGAATGAGCCTCACAGTTATCTGTGAGTGAGATTTTTCCTTCACAATAGAAACAGCTGTTAACGACACAGTCTGGTGGTTTTTCTTGAACCTCGGCAAACTTCAGGATTTAAACTCAGTAACTCCTGTCTCTAGGGTCTTTCAATTAAAACATTAACAAAAGACGGTATCAGGTGACATCATGAAATACCGTGGGATCATGGGAGTTGTTGTTTTCACCATCATTACTGTAAGTTCCTTCCAGTTTGGATTCCTTCAGTGTCAGTGGTTCAGGAAATCAAACAGACCCAGTGATTATAACCATTAAAAACACTGAATAAAGCAGTTTCACATTTAAATTAAGTGTTTGACTGACGCTGTACGGAGGACAGAGACGTCAGGGAAGAGTTGGAGCTGAGATTGATGCTAACCTTTGATTTGATTGTTTCTCTGATAGCTTATGAACCAGACATTCAGCAGGTTTTTACCCGTAGCTGAATTATCCTCAGAGGTGTCCTCCTCTCCATAACAAACAGACCAGGCGATGAAAACCAATAGAAACACCCATAAAGCAGTTTCACCAAGATAAACCGACGCTCTTCAGTGACACAGGACAGGATGTCTCCAGCAGCTGGGAGCTGAGCTGTCTAACATTTGCTTGCATTAGCTTGTTTCTCTGATAACTTCACATCCAGATGTACGATGACTAAAATCCTTCATTTGGTTCAAATACAGTGTTGAAAATCACCAAGGTGTAAAAAGTGTATGTGGCTTAAAACCAGATAAAAGTCAATGTTGAGCTTCTGGTAGGAAACCATAAAACTGACACATGGTCGCCCACATCGGACCCCATAACAATATGGAGGCCGAATAATGCCTTCTTAGAGCATTTTTATTTTAATGATATTGATCAAACATTGGCTTATCACAGTGATAGATAATAATTACCAATTTATAATTATTTTTACTGAAATTGTACTAGCAAATTGTTTAATTATGTTAAATTGTTTTGCAAATGATTTCACGGCCCACTCGCAATACCTGTGCAGCCCACCAGTGGGCCCACAGGTTGGGAATCACTGTCACATGAGATACGATGTCATTGACAGGTGACCAATGAAACGTTACCTTGATTAAAATCACAGATTTCTCTGGTTTGAGAATTGATGGAAACATTTGGGATGATGTAAGAACACAACAACATATAGAACATAGGTCTAGTTGTTTTTAGACATTATAATGTGGAAAAGTTACAGATTATTACTTTAAAAATGCAACTCTTACAACTGAGTTTCTCAGGAGAGCCACTTGTTTATTACATCATTTAGTTTTAATGGAATCAAACAAACTTAAACTTTACTGTTGGTGGGTTCATTGTTTAGCCATCACCTGACTGCTCTCTGGAGTCTGGGGTTAGACTTCAACTGATACCAACACCCCATTCCTCCACTCAACAGATCAGCTGTTGCCAAAGATGAAACCCCCACATGCTGCATCTTCTACTTGTACTTAGTCACCAACAGTCACATAGTTGTCATTTTCGAATTTACATATGCACAAGTGATTTTTCTTCTTTCCTATAAACACCATGTATTATGAGTATAGTATAGGTGATAACATATTCCTATCTCCCACCTGCCAACTAAGGATATCTGAGTGTGAGTGTGACCAGATGCACGCTGCCTGCCAATGATCTAAGAGCTCAGATTTACTGTCCCTCCTGCATTGTAGGGTTCCTACTTGGTTTTCTGTTTGTCCAAAGCTTTTCCTGTTTTTCCACACTGACAGACCCTCTCCTCCCTCTGGCAGTCTGACTGTGAGGGAATTTTCTCTTGTCCACCTAATGAATGACTGACTCAAGGTAAAAGGTCAGTGTGAGGCCCTACGTCTCTGTGCCCCAGCTACTGCACTAAATCTTACTAGCTTTGAGACGCTGGAGCAGCTCCTCCAAACAAAGCTGTGTTTGTTCCTATGTTCGGCTGATACTGCTGGTGCCAGGGCTGATAACAACAGACCTTGGATGGGCAGTAACAAGTGGCTGAGTGTACTAAGAATCGGCACTCGTACGTATATATTCATATTTCCTTGTTTATGGTTAATGAACCAATAGTGTAGTAACACATCCCTCTCCAACCCCTTCTCCATCTTATGGGGTTATCTGACGAATTATGGAGTGTAAGCTTTCTATAGTATTCTTTCTAAATGTATAAAACCTATCCCCAGAGGTTCCTGCTTCAGAATTTAGGTGGCATCATGCACAGAAGCCTGTATTGATGAATCCTCCTTTCTCCTTGATCAAGCATCAGTAAACATCCTCAGCATAAGACATCCTGGACTCCAGCACTCTTTCTTCACCACCGATGATAAGAATTTTCCCTAACACTGACTATGAGGTTATACAGTTACAATCAATACAGAGTACAATAAACATCCAAACACATGTATAATTTCTTAGCAGAAGCTATTTATATCTACAACAAATGCATTTTTCTCCACGAGTCTCATCACAACATCCTGTACTTTCAGTTGTATGATGTCATCATGTAGAAGAAGTGTTCAGTTCCCAGAGTTAAATACCATGGTTACTAATAAGAGTCCTGTTTGATATGCATTTAAGTATATTGATATTATGAGCAAATATTATTTTTTATTATTAATATTAAAGTATTAGAAGTTAAAGTACTTGTTATAGAAAACAACCCCATTAACAGTCTTCTCATATTGGGTTATTAAGTGACTATTCATTTTATACTTTAGAAAACAAACAAGTTACTTTGGGAATTATTTTGTTAGTCTCTCATGGTCTTATATTTTCCTGTTCTGTTTATCATTAGCAATAGCAGAGCACTCAAATTAGGTTCTATGTTCCACACAAAATAAAACTCAATAAATGTTCTTTGATATTATTACATAAATAAATAATACTTTATTATTATGTAAAAAAAAAAGTATATTTTCAGAATACTATGCTTAATGGGACCAAAAGTTGATTAGTGGACTCTAATGTGTTTTTTAATATGTTGTATGTATGTATGGCCCCATGAAAAAATATCACATTGGGCCCCCTCACCAAAGGCCACAAGAACCCTGTGCAACTGCTGTGGCCACATCTCCAGGATCCAATCGACCCACTCAAAAGCTTTACATAACTCTACCTTTTCAGCTGTCTTGCCTCTTGTAGTCAAATATTTACTGTATGACTGACAAAAATGGATGATTCACTGCGCACAAGGTGACTGATTTGCCTCTTCCTTTATTAAGTCTTCATGGCTTCATCATGGAACCAAAATGAACAAGCACAAAATAAAAACAGGAATCAGTTAGGCTACATAAAATGAAAAGGTAGGGCAACTTAGCATGAATAGGAACATAAGACTCAAGAAACCCATTTTTCTCAACAAAAAAAACAGCTCAACAAAATATTCAGTCTTGATTGTACACAACAAGGTTTATGGTGCACCTGCCGACATATCAGCTGCTGAGTCTGGTAGGGAGGGCGGGCACAAGCCATTTAGTAGGCTATAATTTGCTGAAACGTTCATCTCATTGTGGATATCAAACTAGCAGGTTGATTTCAACCACTCACAGACTATACCCATCTTTCCTGGAGAAAAACTGGGTGACATACTGACGCCCTTTCTTCTCTCTCTCCTCTCTCTCCTTTCTTTCCCTCCTTTTCTGGGACCCAGACTTTGTGTTTCCAGACATTGCTGCAGCCTTTGGCGCACTCTGTGCGGCTTCTGGTGTCAACTGCTGCGGCACAGCTGACTAGCGCCACTCAGGCAGGGCTGTACCATTTCATGCAGAGTAGGGGGGGGGTTTATTATGAATTTGTGCCCAAATGAGTAGAGACCTTTGATATAAATTTTATGAAGACAAAGGGACCGTTTGTTTCATTACTTTATTTTGAATAAAGTATTAATTCTGATTTAAAAAGAAAAAAAAAAAATATATATATTATCTATATGATATATATATAGTAATAAGTATATTTTTTTTTGTGTTTTGTTTTTTTTTTTTTTTTTTTTTGGGAGGCCCCCTGTCAGTCATGGGCCCTTAGAATCGTCCTAACTTTTCCCCCCTTTACGGCGCCCCTGGGTATAATAATTTACACTATCCATTCGGACAGTACTACAAAGTATGTAGTGGACTAGGGAGTGAGTAGTGAGGGATTTCGGACAGAACGATTGATTCAGAATGGATGCAGTCCTTTAAAAATCACCCACAATGCACTGCTAGCTCAAATGTTACACCCCTTCTTCCGGGTTTATCCAGTCCGCCTCCACGTGAATAATGTCAGAGCAGATCATAATGAACAGAGACGAGGATGAGGAGTTAAGTGCCTTCGTGGCTCTTCATGCAGGGGCCCTGCGGTCCTCAGGAATACCCCAGATCTACTGGAGGAGTCTACACCACAAGATCACCAGCGAGGTCTGTGTCCGGCCCGACACCCAGCGTTTTTGAATGCTGTATCACACGCCTTACGTGTATATTAAGTTTTAAGTTATCATAACCAAAGTCATGTCCACACAGAAGTCCACTACATCAGACATCTTCCCCATTCAAAACTTGCGCGGTAAATATAAGGAATAAATTATCCTCTCTGTGTTTACAGGTGTACACACTGTTAGAGCATCACTCAGACCGGAAACAGTATGAATGTTCCTCTCGTTGATTCGACTTACAATTACAGCTCATACCAGCATGTTGGTTAAATGCTTCTCGGCCTCTTTAGTCGGTTCACATGCCGTTTGCTTGTAGTCATTTCTTGTAGGTAAACTGTGAGAGTCACCTTGAAGTTTACATATTATTAACATAGCTGCTTCTTTGTGCTATTTACTGTATTCCGAGTTAGAGTGGAACTAACCACATACTCAACGTGTTGAAGCAGCTTCATTAGTTGCCTGTGCTGAAGATAACAGGCATTCTTCAATGGAGTCTGGGGATGTCGGAAGAGAGTAGGCTCATTGTTTTCATATATGATAGATTTACGATGCTGGGGAGGTTTTCGGAATCATGCAGTTCCAAGAAGAAGACGACGAGGACGAAGAGGAGGCAAATTGGGAGAATGAGGGGAAGAAGAAGGACAGTCCTGGAGCGGTGATCCGCTGTAAAGTGGTGGTAACCCGCGGCAGTGGGCTCCAAGCCACGGAGCCGACCAGGTGAGGGCGCCACAAGCCTAGACGTCCCTCTGGACTTACGGTTTAGCATCAAGTGTTCAGAATTTAATAATAAAAAGGGGAGAAAGAAAAGAAAAAAAAGAAAAAATAAATAATCATATAAAGTTTATAAATTGTGTACAAATGCGTCATGAGTTATAGCCAATATTCTCTAAGCACCGCCCTTTGCAAAGATATTTTTGTTTAGGTCGGCCATGTGTTTCAATCGATCTTTATCATTTATGCTCACAGAAATGTGCATCTCAGTCCCTCCAGACTGTGTACAAAATTTGGTGTAAAGTAAAAATCCCTCTCTGTCTTCCTGCAGTGTTTTCTTGGTGGATCATGCCTGGACCTACCGTGTGGATCATGCCCGTCAGCAGCTGGAGCAGATCCCAGGCCTGCTGCCCAGAATGGCTGCCCTCATGGGTGTGGACTACCATGGCGAGGCCCCCAACATCAACACGGTGGAGCTGGTGATGGAGCACATGTGGAAATATAACCAGACTTATCACCTCTCTCACGGGGTAAGTTAGGAAACACAGTCCATCCTCTCAGGTCAATATCAATGACCAGGGGCCTCATGTACAAATATTGTGTACGCACAAAAATGGTGTTAACACCATCTTTCACACTCACGGTCAGATGTATCAAGAGTGAAATTAGAAGGAAACAGGTATTTAGAGACCATGCTGATTTTTCAGGGCCATGATGATGACTGACTTACCAGCAGTTTAAGATTTCTGTTGGAAAAATTGTGATACTTTATGATTAACATAACCATCTTAAAGGGAAACTGTATTATCCTGAATAGAACTTTTCCATTATTGTGTCTACTTTTAAGACAGGAGTTGTCAGAGAGGAGCGCAGTGACCTTCGCTGTTCCTCCTAGCCACTACACCCAAATATTAGCTATGAGAAGGCATGAATCGAGTCTCTATTGTGTCTGTCTCATTTCAGCAACAATGTAAGGTCACTCTCACATATTCTGTGTATAAAATAATATAGATATAAATAAATATATAATATAAATATCCTACTCTTATAATTTTCAGACGGTGTTCATGAGTTTATTTGATAATTTTCCTAACAATTTCCTAGAGCAATCCCCTTGGAGCTGTGTTGAATTGAGTCTGGCTATGGAGAGAGACACGGCGACGAGTTAGGCATTACCTGTTCCATTACAAGGGCTGACCATACTGGGTTTCATGGCATTTCAGAGAGAAGAGGCAGAGCAGTCTGAACTGTGCTTGTGTCCCTAAGCCACACCATGTCAGATGTACAGGACAGGATCATCCGTATGTCATCCATGTGTATAAAGTTCCCATATGATGTGGTTGACCGGGCTAATAAGCATGTGGTTGATGCCTTCAGAGGAAAACTGACCAATAGGGTTAGAGTTATTAAAGGGGGTCACCCATCATTGAGTTTGAGACTTGTGGCCCAATTCCAATCCGGTTCCTACACACTTCCTCTACCCATTCTCAATCCATCTGTGCATTCGTGTAAAGGGTCCGCCACATCTTTGTAAATGCTGTGTATAAGATTATCTTTTAGATAAATATTGATTTAATCACAATATCTTTCTGAAATATTTTTGGGTAACAATGAATTTCCTGCTTCCATCAGAAAAAGGTGAGGGCAACCTAAAGTTTGCTGTTGTATTTATACCCTGGGAGTGTAGGGACCGGATTGAAATAGGGCCTTAATCTTGAACTTTTTAACAAGAGAGACAAAATTATCCTAAACATGGGATGAGATGTTCAAATTATTAAAATCAACTAATCAGAATAATTTAGACAAATGAAACTATTATAAATCTGTTGCTAGCATGACTGAAATTATATTTCACTAATGCTAGAAGTGTGCAGTTTCATTAAAAGTTCCTCTCCACACATGTTTTAAACTGTAACAGTCCTCTGGTATGATTATTATTTTGTTTAACATGTTTTCACACATAAAAACTGGTTCTGAAGCTCATCTACTCTTACTTCCTGATTGATAAATCTGGTGAAGGTCTTATGGACCACCCACCAACTGCTTGCTCCAGGTTGACAGGTGCAAGAGCAGAGAGTATCAAGATGGTTAGAGGAGAAAACATCATAGAGACTCAGCCACATGTTTGAGCCTCAGTCAGACTCAGATGAGGAGTCTGTTGAGACCAGAATCAGAGACTAGCAGATGTATCAGAACGGTTAGCATAGTTAGCATCTTTTATTTGTTCATAATGTTTGTTAGCTTGTAACTGGCAATAACTGACACAGAGTTAGTGGATGTGCTTATGCTAACTCTTGCTCTGGCAGTGGTGTGCGTGTGTGCGTGCGTGCTTTTGTGTGTTGTTTAGTTTTAAAATAAATGGGTGAAGTCAATTTATTTATGGAGTATGGAAGCGTAACGTCTCAGAATTCGGACATAATGATCCTTTTGTTCTGAATTTAATTGTTGTTATAATGATCTTGTTCTTAACCGAATGCGTTACACTTCTGTAACGGAGCATGTTTACAGATGACAGATGTTGACCTCTGTGTTTTGCAAAGTGATGAAATGATGAGATTGTTTCACTGCAGTGAAAACAAAAAACACATGATGATCAAATAAAAAGAAAACATACATTCATAAGAAATTCATAATCCAACCACAGCACTGTCTGACAGAGAATAAATAAAAACAAGTAAAAACCAGAATGTGATCATATGACTAGTATCTAAGATGTATGTAGTCGCTAGTGTGTGTAGCAAATAAGAGGATGTAGTTACCAAGATCATGATATGTGGATGTAGGGACATAAGTTAATTAGTTATTAATCATATTGGCAAATTGGCAAATTAGATAGTGAAACAGGTGACTTGAATTATACATAGGGACATTGGACTGACATCATCATGTGTAAAAATAATGTGACTGGAATCACGCCAAAATAGGTTAGTTGGAAGAAATTATCAATTCAAAAGGAAGAACGTGGAAAAAATGGTGGAACATGTTAATCCACAGTAGGTATATAGAGATACTTGTTGGACATAGGTGTCTGTGTTAATGAACCAGCCTCAGTTTCATTCATTTAATTTGCACAATTCAGAAATAAAATTCATGTAAAGTATACAAACATGATGATAGCAATGGGGGAAAATGGGGCACTGCAATAAGCCTCAGAAGCTTGTGAGTAGTCGCCCAGTCACTGCATGTACAAAATATAATTTCAGCCACAAGATACCTAAATCCTAAAACCCTAAAAGGAAAAAACTGAAGGGTCCAAAACATCGATCCCATCAGTACAAACAATAATTAAATAAATACAGAGATAAATAGAATAATAATATAATAAAAATAATAGCTCAGTAAAGTAACAAGTTGTGAAGACTGGGCCAGTGGATCTTCTGAGTCACCTCAACACTTTAACTTTTAACTTCTTTCAAGAAAAATATCTAACACTTAAGCAAATACTCAAAAACTGAAGAAAAAGACAACAGCAGACAGAGTCGAGAGCAATCATTGAGATTTTACTGTAATATGCAAGCAAATACATTAAAAATGAGGCTGGGTTCATGAACACAGACACTGGCCAAAGGTGAAACTCCCCCAATACTGTATATCCTGGCGTTGTATAAACTTAGATGTCATTAATTACTGTCCATATCCAAAAGCTATTCACAGTGGGGATTTCTCGCAGCCATTGCCTGAGGCGTCAAGGAGCCTTTGATGTTCATATTTTGTTCATTAATGGTGTATTGGTTTTGTAAAACTCCCAAAAAATAAAATCATGTCTATTCTTTTACTTAACCAAATTATGTCAAGAGTGACACATGTATTTGTACACATCATGAATTAAACACAGCAACATTGCTAATTGTGCCACAAATGTGCTGACTAAATCTACACAGCCTTTTCCAAGTCTATGCTGCACTTTTTCAGGGAAACATGACTGTGCCTCCTATCCAGAGTCCATGTATAGGTCACAGCTCTTGTCTAGGTTTCTTATGTAGTTCATGGAGCAGAATACACTACATGGAACAAAATACACAACAAGAGGCCAGCCTTTCAATTTATACAAGTTTAAACATATTGTAGGGGTAACTGCTGCTTCAAGTTCTTTTTAAAAGCAGAAAGAGATAGTAACATTTTTACAGTGTTATCAGGCTCATTCACACCTGTGGACCTCTGCAGACCACACTAAAACTTAGTTTTCCTGTATAAGATGCTTTTTTCTGGTCTTGAATGTATGCGAGGGAAGGTAAATTGGAGGTCACAGAGTCTGTAATTTAGTTTAAGTGCTCCAAGTGGTAGAAAATGCCTCAACTTAGAAAATAAACCAACATATCTGGACATTTTTTCATCAGCTCGTCAATGTGAACCCCCAGGAATTTGGTAGACTTCATTCTTAATTTCCTGACCATTTATTTTAATACGATCATGTTCAACATTATTTTGATTTCTACTGGAACAAAAAATAGTACAAAACATTTTGTATTGCTTATATTTAATGGTAGCTTATTGCATTTAAACTACATATCCACCTTAACCAGTTCTTCATTTAGGTTATTTCATAGTGCACATAAATCTTTATTTTGACTGAAGTACAGTAAGTCTTGTAATTAGACTCGACTCTGCTTTGTATCTGTGTGTTCCTTGCCTCTTGAGCGCTATAAAGTGAAGTGTTGCAGGAGACCTGAAAATCCACTGGTCTGTCTGAAGAGTTCTGTAATGACAAGACCATGTAATTGTTGCTCTGAAACTATTCCAACAACTGAAAATGCTCAATTACTGTTTGATTTCTACTGGTGTGTGGAATGGAGAGCAGTGATTGGTCAGGAGATGTGAGGGGTCTGGAGGGGGAGTGAGGGCTTCAGAGAAGTAACCTGGTGCAGATTTAAACTCTGTCCTGCTCCTGTTGTGTTTTCAGTCAGCGGATGAGAAGGTGCCTGTTTGGTACATCATGGATGAGTTTGGCTCCCAGGTGGAGCACTCTGACCAGCCGAGCTGTGGCATGGCTCCCTTCTTCTACCTACATGGCCAACTGGCCTACACTGTACTCTGGCCCCTCCAGGACCTGCAGGAAGGAGGTACATCCATACACACAAGATGAACACAGCCTCATAGCACATTCAATTCCTCCATTACACTGGGAGGCATGTTCTTTAATCACCATGAACACATACAGTGTAGTTTAGTTTGTCCGACACACACTGTCCTGTGTGTGTGGGACAAATAGTCACTAGAGTAATTAACCTGCTACTTCAATAGTCCCCAACAAAAGCACCATTTCCTCCTGTTTTAGGAAATTACTGAGTCTTGTTAAAAATACTACATACAGTATGTGTGAGGTGTTTTTAAATATTCATGCCTCAGTAGGAACCAGTGGGCTCAGAGCTGAGCGGCTCAGGAGGTAATGAGACAACATTGCCACACAGCAGAATTGAACAACTCATTATTATGTCCACAGATGAAGTAACCCGTGATTATACGTATGGAGAGACAAACCCCCTGGTGAGGAGATGCCGCCTTTTACCATGGATACCTGCTGATCTTGAAGGGGTCAGCAGTGCCACCAGTGAACCCCCAGACTCATACTATGAGGTGAGGACATACATACAGCACATCACCTGTGTGAAGGAATCAGGTCACTGGTCACTTATATGTAAGCCCTAAAAGTACTGGTTCATTGTCTGTCTCAAGGACAGCTGTGAAAACACTGATAGAGCCAAGCTGGCCCAGTCCCCCATGATAGTTGCCATAGAAACAAAGGTTGTAGCAAGACCCTATGCTTGTAAAAGCCATGATAGAGGAGAACTCTACACAGAAAGGCCCCATTTCCTAATGCATGGATTTGCACAGGTTCAAACCCAGAACCTTCTGGCTGTGAGGTGCTAACCACTGCACTCCCGCCTCTTAATCTATCAGGGTGTCTCAAAACTGTAAAATTAGATTTTGTCAAACTGACTCTAATCAGGCCAATTAATGCACATCAAGAAATTTCTCAGCACTTGTAACTCATAGTCATCAACACCAAAGCAAAAAACAATCTTTCAACTATTATGCTGCACATGCATTTTAACCTCAGCTCAAAGTTCGTGCTCTAAGCAAAATTATGTTACATGGCCTTAGCAGCAAATAAGTATCTTTATGCAATTTTGGCAAAAATATACATGATTATAAAGGAGAAAAGGGGAAAAAATGGCAAATGTTTGAATAAGAGAGCTCCATTGAAAGGATCCAGCTTGGCTTGTTGGGTAGCTGCCTGTTTTGGTGTTTTGTATCTTTGCCACGGACTGAACTCTGTCTGTGCTAGTTAGAATACAATGAGTTAGATAAGTGAAGAGTTTTTTCCCTCACAGTGTTTACATACTATTTTCAAAATTGTCATAATGTGCAAAGGTCAAAAGGGTATTAAACTGTCAACTACAAACCCAGGTGTAGGTTCCCCCGGACGTGGTGGTCAAGAGTCTGCTGCTGCTGCAGCCTGCACCAGGTGGAAGGTGCATCTGTCAGAGCAGTGTCTCAGGCAAGAGGGCCTGAGGAATTGAGAAGGGGTGAGCCTTGACCACACCAGCAGCTGGCCACTCAACAAAAATACTATAAAACAAGAAACACTAAAGTACCAGTGTAATAACTTGAGCTCATTCAACTTGAGTTTGAGCTTTTACTAGAAACTAAAGATAGAAAGACACGCAACTTTATGCAGAGAATGAAAGATGAGTATAGGAGAACTCAAAAACAGAGAGAGAAAAGAGCAAAAAGCAGAGAACAAAGCTAGTCCGTCTTTTTATGACTGACCAGGTCTATGTGTGGATCATAGGTGAAGGAAATCGTCTTTAGGGCCAATTTGTACTTTCTTTGAGGGCCGGGGGAAGGATTGATCTGAACTCCCTCTACTCTGAAGAGGATCGTTACATGGGACATGAAAAGGGCATAGTGGCAATAAGCCTAGTGTAATAGATTAAGGAAGCATGCTGAGTGGAACAAGACTATTTATATATAAAATAATGTCTAATGTTAACAATAACTGCCTTGAATTACATCACTATATATTCCAATTTTTTTTCTTTGCTTTTTTCTTTTATAGCACCAAATCATAACAAACATTATCTAAAGACACTTCAGAGTCAGGTCAACACCTCACAATATTATAGAGAGAAACCAACAGTTAGCAGCTGGTGACAGTGAAGAGGAAAAACTCCCTTTAACAGGAAGAAACCTCCAACAGAACTCTGAATAGGGAGGGCAGTACACTTGAAACAGAGTAACTCAGTCACTTTGGCATTCCTGAGCCAATTTATGAGCAGTCTGTTCTAACTAGCAGAGGCCCACCAAGGGAGACTGAGAGGGAGGAGTGTGTGTCAGTGTGAAGTTCTTCATTCTGACAATTCACTATCTGGTTAATCTGGTTCCATGAGCATCTTCATCTTGTGCTTTCCTTCTCGGGAAATTTACACCAATGTTAGCGAAAGGTTGTTAAAAAGGCCATTAATTTCATTATCAGATGAAAACATCACCTTGTGTGTCTCAGGTCTGTGTTACTTTGACCTTATGGCCTCTAAAGACGCAGCTCCACTTAGTTCCTCTTTCTCTTTCTCGAGGTTCAAACTTCTGTGTTCAGGCAGGAAAACTCAGTTCAAGACTAGGTAGCTGTATTTTAAAATGTCAACTGTAATCTGATAATATGCAGTCTGCCAAGAAATATAAAAAAGTACAAATGAACCATCCATTCAGTTACTTGTATAAATGATTCTGTTCCAACATCCAAAAAAAAAACAGAGGTGAATGGTCGACAGGGTCAAGCCTATGAAGACATGAGCCCCATGCTCCTGCACACAGGGTATCAGCATAACCTGAAACAAAGGGAACATTTCCTAAAACTTATTAAGATTCCTGTTATTCAACCTTGTGTACAGTATATAAATGATTTCTGTAGAAAGTCGTGTGTGTGTCTTTAAGGTTAATCTTAATTGCTGAAGTATCTGAATCAGTGAATGAAACCTAATTGTGTTTCCCCAGACCATTGCACAGGAGAACAAGGAGCAGCTTCCTGTGGAGATCCAACCCTTCACTGTGCCCCAGGACAAAATCCTCAAGTAAGACTCTAACAGCTGCTGTGTAAAATACTGTGTGTGTGTGTGTGTGTGTGTGTGTGTGTTATAGTTGACCAGAGAAGTTGACCCTTGTTCTGGTGGGAACCACAAAGTTACACTGCTGTTTATAGATGTTCTATACTCAAATTTACACATAAATTGCTTCTAACCAGATTTTTTTTTTTTTTTCAATTTGAGTAATTTTCCAAAAACTAATTTATTTATTTACTAATTTATTCTCTCTAAAAACATGGCAGGTTTTGCATGGTGGAACTGCTGAAATTTTATTCAAATACCAGAACATGGTAATATGAACATGCACAAGTATGTCAAAACATAACGCCACAATGAATTGTTTTATTCAAATAATTCAGACCCTAAGACCTATTTTGGCAAATTTTGGGGGAAAATAGTCGTGGAGTTTCTGTTACATGTCTTTTTTAAAGTAGGGGCCTGGAAATAAGGAATACTTTGAAAACAGACTCCTAATGGAGAAGGGATCATCCAAAGAGAGATCTGTGTGTTATCACATGCTGTCCACTTCTCATACAATGGCATCCTGTCACAGGAATGTGCAGAGAGTTTTTCAGCTTCTATCCCCATGCATCAGAATGCTGAATTTACTTATTGTATAATGTGTTATAATGATAATAGCATTTATTATTTTAATTATTATTTTTTTATTAGCCTACTGTTGTCGTTCACCACCTGAATGCAGTTCATATACCAAACTACTACTAAGACAACATTAGAACTGCTGTGGTGCTATGGGACTGTTCAAGTTCATTGGATGGGACACAACGACTCGACCATGTTCCACTGATTCCCAAAGCAAAAAATAAACTGCTAACGTTAGCTAAATAGCACATTGCTGCTGCTAAATAGTTGAAGCATAGACAGACCAGACCTACCTGCCAAATATTGTTAAATTCCTAAAGCACATCAATATCAATCTAAAAGGAAAATGGAAAGTATATTTATAATGTGTTTGGCCACATACCTGATGCCTGTCTCAAAGTAACTTGTGATTATTATTGATCAATAAGGGGACAACGCTCACATAAAGTAGCTAACCTGTTTAGTATTTGCTCTCCACCTATTTTCTTAAGCGAACCTATCAACGCCATGGGTGTCAGCCCCGCATGGAATTTCCCCAAACCAGGCATGCCAGGGTACAGTAGTGGTGCCACGTGTCCCCTATCCATCCTCAACCTGAGACCCGCTACAGCTGCTACTCAAACACCATTGTTTCTAGGGCCCTTCAGACCATTTTAAAAAAAACAAAAAAAACAACTTTATTCCCTCCAGGTTCCATTCTATAACAATCCTACTTCAGCAAAGGCTAGTTCACATACAAATCTAACCTCAGTTGTGAATATAGCTGTTACATTAGATATAAAAGGTTTAACATTCAGTATATTTATAATGTATAGTATATTTTAGTGAACATTTCCCCTCTTTGGGACCAACTAGTCACACATTCACACATTATCCAGTGAAGCCAATGCTAGGGTACAACAAAGAGCAGTAATCAAGACAATGGTCCATACATAATGACAGGTTCAAACATAAGCATATAAAGGATTGCAAAATGATCGTGTATTATCATTCTTACTTCTAACAAAACCCCACACATTGTGACGTAGTTAAGGGTTATGCAGTAGGCCTTGTTTCTAGTTAAACACATTAAGCAATTTGGATAATTGAAATTGCCATTGAAATTGTTTACACTCCAGGATCCGTACACATCACAGCAAACTATTATTCTGGATCCAAAGTGAATATGAATTTAACAGCCAGTGCAAATTCAAGACATGCATAATATTTAGTGTCTATGCTCTTAGTTCAAACAAAGTGCTCACCAAACATCGTGCTCTGTATGTGTTTTTCAAACATAATACTCTTTATGTGCTCTTCAAACATAATACTCTTTAAGAGAGCACTAATCTGGGGCGTCGAGTAGAGGTAGGTTGAGCATCCGCCCCATATGCTAAGGTCCTTGCTGCAGTTGGCCCCGGTTCGAGTCCCGCATCTTACTGCCCTTTGCTGCATGTCATTCCCCCTCTCTCTGCCTCCCCATTTCCTGTCTCTCTACTGTACTGTCAATAAAGGCATAAAAGGCCCAAAAAAATCATTAAAAAAATTAAATAAAAAGAGAGCACTAATCTGTTGTTATAGTGTGGTGTGTTGTCCACACACACAATTGTGAAAGTCTGTGAGATTATATAGTCCACAGTGATTGATGTATTGCATGATCCACAGTTCACTGTGGCTGAATGTTGGGACGTATTCCGATTCCTCATAGGACTCAAGGACAATACAGACTCTCAGGTGGTGGGCAAGAAGATTTTTGTTGAGAGCCATTTCTTTCACTTGGCATTGAAACTGGTTATAGCGCTGGCACTTATTGATATGGTACCGTTTGGTAGAACGCTGCTTCAGCACATTGGTTCTCATACGGCGCAGTGCCTGAACTTCTTCTTGTGGGCAATCTTCTAACATTCGTTGGAACTCCTGTGGCGTCATGTCAACCACTTAGTTTGGGTCTCCAACTTCCTTGGGTGCAGAAGCATTAGCAGTGTTATTTTCAGCAGTGTTTTCTCCAACAGCGGTGCTGGTGGAAGGTTGTGGGGTGTTTCCTCTGGTGTTTGGGGCTCTTGATCAGAATCAGTTTGTGCTGCCCATGGCCATGGAAGCATATACCTGGAATCCGGGGGTGGTTAGAGAGTAGGATTCCTCTTCTGGCTCCTTGGTAGGAAGTGGTGGTTCTGGCTGTTGGACTGGCATCTCACCTTGGAGCAACTGGTACAGTATTGAAAGCTTTGGTGGAGGTGGTGTCAATGGTGGAAAGGTTCCTGTGGCGGGTCCTCCTTGGACTAGAACTGTGTATCCTGAGGCAGTTGGTTGCTTTCCCAACTCCAAATCCTGGGCGGTCTGGTTAACTCTTTTTCTAACTGTTCAAGCAGAAGACTCTCATACGGGCCTCTAAGATATGACACAGACATTGGTCTCCCTGTGCACATCTCTTGAGGTGTTAAGTGTGTTAGTCTGTTAGTCTGTGATTTCATAGACATTAGTGCCAGTGGTAAAGCCTCCGTCCAGTTTAACTTAACATCGCTGTCTGCCATTATTTTATTATATTAAGTGCCAATAGCTCAGGGGTCTCCAACACGTCGCTCGCGAGCTACCGGTAGCTCGCAACGCCTTTCAAAGTAGCTCGCCAAAGGGTTAATGAATCCTACATAAATTTGAAAACTTGAGTAGTCAAATTTGATTAGTCACTCGGCAAACCAACTTACATAATATCCAATCAAATTCATAGATATCCCGCCCCCTTATCACACAAAATGATCATTTGCCAATTAGTTGTCAGTCAAACAGTTGCGCTGCTGTCAAGCTTGATGAGTCAGTGAGGATGTGAGATGGGCAGCAACCATGACCATGGCAGGTACCCATTCTAAGAAGAGTCTAAAAACATACTATTTTCATGAAGAGTGGGAACCAGAATTTTGTTTCACGAACGTAAATGACAAGTGTGTGTGTCTAATCTGCGGTGCAAGTGTGTCGGTCGGTAAAAGATGTAACATGGAGTGCCATTTCACCAAGGTCCACAGCAACTTTTCACGAGACTTTCCTGCGGGTAGCAGTCTACGAAAAGAGAAGATAAAGGAGCTGAAGACAACCCTTCAAAGACAACAGTCTTTGTTCACCAAACCTACGAAGAAGGCCAATGCAGCAACAGAGGCCTCGTTTAAAGTGGCGCACATCTTAACGAAGCACAAAAAGCCCTTCACCGATGGCGGGATTGTAAAGGAGGCCATGACTGCGTTGGCAGAAACATTATTCAGGGACCACAAAAGTAAGACTGAAATTTTGTCTGCTATTGCCGATGTACAACTTGGTGCAAATACTGTAGCAAGGAGAGTGTCTGCGTTGTCTGTGGATGCGGTAAAACAGCTGGAAACCGACATGAACAGGTGCAAATGGTTTTCAATTCAGTGTGATGAGTCTGTTGAGTCAACACACAGCCCACCCAGCTGTTTTCATCTGAATGGTGTTTGATGACTTTTCCACCAAAGAAGATTTTTTAACCTTACTTCCACTGAAAACTACAACCAGGGGAGTTGATATTTACAATGCAGTGAAGGATTACTTTGTAGAAAAAAAGATCCCTGTGGAAAAGCTGGTGTCTGTGACAACTGACGGAGCACCCGCCATGACAGGTCGTCACTCAGGATTTATTGCGCACTGCAAAGTGGATCTGGACTTTCCCAAGTTTCTGAACTATCATTGCATCATTCACCAGCAGGCTATATGCGCAAAAGTTATGGAATTTGACCATGTCATGGCGCCTGTTGTGAAGATCATCAACTCCATTCGAGCGAAGGCAAAGCAACACCGGAGCTTCAAGCTGTTCCTGGAGGAATGCTCTGCGGAGTATGGGGATCTCTTCCTCCACACTGAAATCAGATGGCTAAGTCGGGGTAAGATACTACAGCGCTTTCTTTCCTTGCTGGGTGAAATCAAGGCTTTTATGGAAATGAGGGAGGAGGATACTGTCAGGTTTACACGACCTAAGACATTTAAGACTGACACAAAGAAGAGAAAGACAAGAGCGTTAAGAGTCTTATTTCTAGTTAGTCCTTCCTCCGGTGGTTCCCATAAGTACCACACAAGCAGAAAGGTTAGAATTAGGAACAGTGTCTCCATCCACCCTCGAATGGCGTTCTTTAACCCATTGGGAGTAATTGCGACTGAAATATTTCCTCCTCTACTGGGTTCAGTGTCTTATAAAATCTTCACTGCCTTTCGGGTCTATCCAGTCTCTACACGTCTGGATCCACCCTATTATCAGTCTTTGGCTCACCTCCCCTATCAGAGCTTTCAACCGAAATGACCTTTTTGCAATGGGTCAGATGATGGGTCAGATGAATCCAAGTTGATCTTTCTGCTATTACCACAGTGGGAGTTGTTAGCAATACCTGATAGGGTCCTTCCCACTTAGGTGAGTGCCAGTGTTTCTTCTTTATACTTTTTACTAGCACCCAATCTCCCGGTTCCACTAACTGGATTACCTGTTGGGGAACAGAAGGATGCTCATCAGTCAGTTTTTGTTTCTGTTTCTCTAATATTTTTCTCATGTAATCTTTATAGGTAGTAAAGTATTGATGTATCTGTCCTACCATCCCTCCTGTTGAGACGTGTTACACCATGGCTCCCCTATTCCTAAAGGTTGATCTTTTAGGTCAGTTCTGCTTTTTGCTGTCTGTTCGGCTAATTCCTGACAGTCATGTCTTACTCCTTCTTCTGGGAGTGGTAACAAAGTGGCAGGATTTAGATCTTTTATTAAATACAGTTTGTGGCAAGCAAATTGCCTTTTCTTTTTCTTTTCTTTTTTCCATCTCAATGACAAAAACATCTTGTGCACATACAAAAACCTTCTTTTTCATCGCTCTTCCCCTACATTCTTTTTCCATTGATTACACTCACTTGAGTTTTACCGACCAATCATCCATCTACGAGCAAGATACCACATCAACTTACACAAGGGAAAGTTGTTGGATTGACACATCTTGCACATACAATCTATTTCAGTTTCCAAAACACACTTTATCCATCTCGTCTTTAATCTCTTCAGCCTTCAGACAACATTCTTCTAGTTTCATTTACAAATCCTTTACATGTTTAACTTTCTCGTCCCTCAGGACAAATTCAAACATCCTGCTCTTCTTCTTTCCTACGCTTTCTTTCCCCTTCCTCTCTTTCCTGCCATCTTCTTCCAAAATTCTATGTCACTGTATCCCTCTTTTTCCCATTTCTTGGGATCATTTTTTTGTTTTTGTGATTATTTCGGTCTTTAGCATGGCTATTTTTTGAGTGCTTAGTCGGCCCTCAAATCCATATTTTGTTATCCATTTATCTAGGTGTTTTATTTCACTTGGATCCTGTTTCTCAACATATTTCCAATCTTTACATGATAACTCTTCCTTTGGGGTTGGTTTGCCCCTTTCCCATTTTACCTTCTTATTTTTATTTTATTTTATTTATTCATCTATTAATATATCTATTTATTTATTTCTTTACTTATATATTTTTTTTCTTTTTATGCTTTGTTGCTTGGAATCGTTGGGACGTCTCCCAAGGTTTTAACTTTGCTGGTATTTATCTCCCTAGGTACTTTAATTTTGTTCGGGTCTGACTCCCCAAAAAATTTTTTTTTTTTCTTCAACTTTTGTACAGAAAGTTCTTTCCCTAACTCGAGATTTAGTTGTTTCTTGTATTTTAGAGAATTTGGGCCAGTCCTGTTAACACCTAGGGTGTTCTAAAGACTGGGTTTTTTCTGTCAGCAGGACAGCAATTCAATCCCCTGTTGTGGTAATTCTCACTTCAACTCTTTCGAGTGGAGAATTCTTGCCTTTGCATCCACAAGAGGTTTGCTGTTTACGTTCCCACTGTTTTATATGAGACAAAATACCTAGTGGTGTTTTAATCTCCATGCACTCAGTCACTCGTACACAGTTGTTTTTCCACGGAATTTTACGGGACTCCGCTGCCCATTATTGTTACGGATTTTCTCGGACTCCGCCGTCCTTCTTTTACGGATTTTCTCGGACTCCGGCGTCCTTCTTTTACCTGTGAGAGCCTAGGATTTACAGGGTTTGTTACAACGCGCAATGACCCTCAGTCACTCGCTTGTTTTTAACCAAACTGTACTCACCGCTGTTGTCCTTCCCCTCTCGGAATACCGTCAACCATCAGATTCCAGCCGGTGGGTAAACATCCAGTCCTGGAAAAGGATTTAAAGAGCTCATACTATAGAGCCCTGCTGTGGCCACAGTCTTTTCTGGAGTCCACCCTCCCGCTGGAATCCTCAGGTCTATTGGTATCCGGCTCGAAGGACCAAGTTAATGTCAGGTTTACACCACCTAAGACATTTAAGACTGACACAAAGAATAGAAAGACAAGAGCATTATTTCTTACTCGCGAGGAGAACGGACAGAGATATGCTCAGTTACAATCTCCAACCCGCTCTGAGCATATTCCGCAGTCTCCTCTCTTTTTATTATCACACCAAGCATTCCAGGCATTTCTTAGTTACAAGGCATTGCTTATCTTAGAGAACTGAGAATCACACAAAAGCAATATGATAGGTGCCTGATGATACATTGTTCAAATGTTCATCCCATGATGTAGAAATAAAACAATCCGGCTCCAGTCTGCTCTGTGCATCGTGAGCCCCTTTATCAGCTACTCCCTGTAACACAACTTCATCACAAGACAAACTGTATGCATGATTATTATCCCATGACAAACTGTATGCATGATTATAGGACTGTAAAGCAGGATACATGGTTAGTTAGTAAATATGAGATAAATCCATATACACAATTATTCCAACAGATACCACCCTATTATCTGATGCAGAGTGGCTACTTGATCTTGCTTTCTTGACAGATGTAACTGAGAAAATTAACCACTTGAACCTACAGTTACAAGGCAAAGATAAAAACATATCTGATATGATCAGTGCTGTCAAGGCCTTCAGTGCAAAACTGTCATTGTACATTCAGCAAGTGAAAAACAAGGTTTCAGCACTTCCCCTCTGTCTCAAAGATGTTGGAAATTCACACAGGTGCAGCCAGCGTTTTAAATGTTTCCAAGTATTGTGGCCTCTTGTCGAGGCTTGGACAGGAGTTTGCAAACAGATTCAGTGACTTTGAGAGACTTGAGTCATGTGTGACATTTATAGCCAACCCCTTCATGGATGTGGACATAAGTGAGATTTCGGGACAGATGGCTGAACTTTTTTTGGGATGGCTTGAGAAAAGTAGACAGTGAAAACCGAACTTTTAAAGATGAATGGACGGACCAATACATGTTCGTCCTGCCTGCAGCCAGTTCTAAACCCGTGTGTCTCATATACTGTGAAACTGGGGTTCATAAAAAGTAGCAACGTTAAGCGTCACTATGAGACCAAACACGGATCGTTTGATGAAACATACCCGCAGAAGTCCGCAGTGAGGGCAAGTAAAATGATCGAACTGAAAGCACAGTATGACCGGTCTACCCGTGTCCTCACATGCATTTACAGGCCAGCAACGTGCAGATGAGTGTTCACTTAAGATTGCGTGGATTTTGGCGCAACAGAAGAACGCATTCAGCGATAGGACAGTGGTGAAGGAGTGCTTAAATGCGGCTGCAGAGACTTTACTTGACGGTAAACAAAAAAACAACGTGTGAAAAAATCAAGCAAATCCCATTGTCAGCTTCAACGACAACCAGAAAATCTGAACTATTAGCAGAGGATGTACTGGCACAGCTTGATGCAGCTGTTCAAAACGCAGTATGCATATCCTTAGCCATTGATGAGTCCACAGATGTAATAGATAATGCCCAGCTTTTGGTGTATGTGAGATTTCTTCACAAAGAGAAGAAAGAGATGTGTGAGGACCTGTTGGGTTTAATGCCACTAGTTAATACATGGTTAAAATAGGGGGTGGGCAGCTCAAAGGTCTTTTGTTTAGAAGAAGAAGAAGAAATTCAGTTACTTGAAATGTAGTAAAGACAACTACAGTAATGTTTTCCATTCAAGTGCCATACAAGTTCAGACTTATCAGTATGTTTAAAGTATATTGAAAATACTTGAAATTTGACAATAAATGACATAGAAAAGTACATATGTTGTTTTTTATTTACATCAGGGTGCACTATTTCGAGTGACAATATAAGATTCGGACCTTTGCTGGGAGGACATTTTTGTAACTGGACCTCTTTGAATTTTAATTGAATACCCCTGTTATAAACCTTCAAAATAATGTGCAGTTAAAGTCTCAACAGCATTCTCAGCATTTCTGGAGCTTAGTAGAGCCAGATAACTATAAGAATCTTCACCAAGCAGCTCTGAAAATGTCTGCTTTGTTTGGGTCTACATACCTCTGTGAGTCTGCCTTTTCTGACATGAATGTCATGAAATCAAAGTTCAGAACAAGACTGACAGATGAACATTTAAATGACTCCATAAGAGTGAAACTAAGTGGCTACACTCCACCATACACCTCTCTTGTTGACTCCATGCAGTGCCAGTCATCTCATTAACTGAAAAAGACTGAATACACATAACACATACAACTGGACATGTCAATACTCTTGTGAAGTGATACAGTGACATGTGGACAGATATAACAAAATGACAAGTGAATAAGTAATATCTGTGTATTTGTAATTGCATTGGTTTGTTTTGACAGCATTCATGTTTTAATTTAATGTTGTGAGATACACCAGAAAGAATTGCATACAGACATACAAAATGCACATGCAGGTGAACTAAATATTTTTTGTGATGTTTTAATGCAAAATGTGAGCTGTGGACACCAGCATTTTGTAAATGTTCTGGCAAAACAAGCTTATTCAGTTTGTTTAGGTTGAAATAAGCTACAAGAATAAATGTTTGAAAACATGAGTAGCTCTCGGCCATTTTCATTTTGTAAAAGTAGCTCTCAGAGGAAAAAAGGTTGGGGACCCCTGTAATAGCTCGTTCTACTGCTCCCTTTAACTGAGGATGGTACACACACCCAAACTTTTGCTTTATCCCTAGCATCTTTAATGTTATCTTAATTGCTTGTGCTACAAAATGTGGTCCATTGTCTGAGCTGATAGTATCTGGCAAACCAAACCGTGGAAAAACCTCTCAGCACTTGGCCACTGATTTATAGTCTGGTCGCATTGTTGGTGTTGCTTCAATCCATCTAAATCTATCAAACATGTATCTCATTCTTCATATTCGTTGGATCATGTCCACATAATCTTTCATTAGGTGCCTAAATGGACAATTTGGTGGCAGAATATGTGCAATTGGAGCTGAAAAAGCTTTCCTTGTGTTATATTGTGCACACACTTCATATTCATGCAATGTTCTATCAACTGTGGCTGCCAAAAATGGTGATCACAAACTGGTAGGAGGCGTTTAATAACGTCCCCCTTGTGCAATGGTCAGAACCATGCACATTTCTTATGGCAAAACGCAACAATGAAACAGGCAACACAAAATGACCATGAGAGCTTCTCCACAAACCCTTTTGAGGAACATCTTGTGTGACCTTGATAGCTCCCTTTTTCAACCACACCAACTTCTCAAACAGATCAGCTCTCTCCTGTGCCTGTATTAGAAAAGGTAGAGTTGTTCACGAGGTTCACGAGGTTCACAATCTTCAGCTACCAACAATTGGCCCGTAATTGTGCCAACTGCTGCAAAAAGGTGGCACAACTGCTAAGTTGTTGCTAAATTACTAAGTTATTACCCTTGGCAATTAAAGAAAACATCGCGTCAAACACAGCAGAGACAGCTTACCCGTGTGTTCAGGGGTGCCATGTGACACACACCAAATGCAGCTGTTAATGCTTTGATTTAAAATGGCGTAACCAGTATGGTTTCCTGGAGCATCCCTGAAACAGGAGCCATTCACAAACAATGTGAGATTCGCTGTGATTGGTTGATTATACAGATCATCACGTGCTTGCATGAAGGTGTCTGTTGTTTGGACACAGTCATGCGGTGTTCCATCCACAGGCAACACCGTCCCAGTTGCAGGATTCACTGTGTTGCATCTTTGGATGGTGAGTTCAGGTGCTGAAAGTATAACTTCATAACCTGTTTTTCTAGCTTGAGTTAGAAGGAACTGTGGGCTTGTGAGCAAGGCATGTCATTGGTGAGATGTGTATAAGACAACCTTGTGTCCCATGGTCAACGCTGATGCCTTTTGAAAAGCAAAGGCTGCTGCTGCCAATCCCTGATAACAGGGTGTGCCAGTTCTGATTCAATGTTATCCAATTTGGTGCTGTAGTAGGCTAATGGTTATTTACCTATAGGTGTATCTTGCATCAATACTGCACTCTCATATCCAGATTTTTCTGCAACATATAAATAAAATCGCTTGAAATAGTCAGGGTTGTCCAGTGCTGGGGCAGATTGCAGGTCTCCTTTTAGTGCATGGAAGGCTCCCTCTGCCTCCTCTCTCCACTATAGTTTGGCTGAGTTGTTTGTTTGTCCTGCTGCCTATATTAGGGCTCGCAGAGGCTTTTTTTTTTTATAGCATAGTCACAAAGCCATGGACAACTGAATCCCCCCCATCCCCAGAAAAGAGAACATTTGTCCCACTGTAGCTTCTAACTGTGATGGAGCAATTAAACTCTTATTTCCACAGTGTTCTGCCCAGATATTCAACTTGTTTTTGACAAAATGTAAGTTTCTCTTTGCTGACTTTATGTCCTCCTTTGCTAGCATTGTTAGCACTGCAATTGAGTCCTTTTCACACTGTTGTTTAGTCGGATTACAAATTAACAAATCATCCACGTACTGGATTACAGTACTTGGAACGTTTAAGTGTTGCAGATCTTGATCCAGCATTCTGTTAAAAATTGATGGGCTTTCTACATAGTCCTGTGCTAGGCGTGTGTATGTGTATTGCTGTCCTTGATAAGTGAATGCAAACAGGTGTTGTGAGTCTGGATGTAGTGGCACACTGAAAAAGGCTGAACATAAATCAATGACTGTATACCAGTGTGGATCAGGTGGAATGTTTGAGAGCAGCATATGGGGGTCTGGAACCACAGTTGTCTAAGCATCAAAAATGGAATTGATAGCTCTAAGATCATTCACTAATCGATAATCATTAGAGTGTGGCTTCTTAATTGGAAAAATGGGAGTATTGCAAGATGCCTTTTGTTTTTACCAAAACCTCTGCCTCCATCAAGCCCTGAATTTTGGTTTTGATTCCTTCTATAGCATGCTTCTTCAGTGGATATTGTTTTCTATATGGCAATCTAGCTCCTGGTTTAATGTTAATATGTATAGATTGCTCTACTTTAATCCTACCTACACCAGTATTATGTTTTGACCACACTTCCTGTGGTACCTGTTCTAATAAGGTTTCATGTTTTGGTGTTAAAGGCATAAGTGTAGGTGTTCTTTCGTTCACTATGACCTTTTCTGCTACCCCTTCATCACATGCTCTCAATGATATTCTACTATATCGTTTTCTTGGTGAGATGTTAATGTACTTATTCTCTATAGGTTTCCACTCTTGTATTCCTAATGCTGCATTCACCATTGGACCGAGTTCATGTGATTCATGTCCCTTTGCCACTAGCAGTGGGCCTTTGCTTTTTCTTTCTTTGCTTTAGTTAATTCATTCAGCTGTAGCTGTGTCAGCTTGTTGGCCAGGTACCTGTTAGCATCTTCCTTCCTCTGTTTTTCCTTTCTATAGCCACGTGGTGCAAAACATGCTCAGAGAAAAGAGGCTAGTCCATATTCATGAGTCCCACAACATTTTCCAGACATTTCTGCACTTCTTGTGGCATGGCTTTCTTCACCATTACTTTGAACAGAAATTCAGTGGTGTTATTGATGTTCCAGGCACTTCTTGTTTCATCTTTCTATTTTCAATCTTTGTCCATCCAATTTAGAGGGGTCCATTTTTTCTGGATACTTCCTTCTCAGCTGGGCCCTCACTATGTTGTGGTGTCAACCAAAACCCACACTTTCTGCTTCATTTCCATCCACCACCAATGGCAGGTCTGCTGCATTGAATATGTCTTCTGTCATTTGTTTTCCTGCTATATGCATAAGTAGAGCCTTAATGTCACCTAGTGCTAGCGGTACTCCTGCTGTGCTTTCTTCCAGTGCAGTTATCCATTTATTTGCTCCCAGCCGAACCATATCCATGAATGACCATGGCACATACTGGGTCTGTCACTGTGCCTTAGTTATTATGGGACACTGAAGTTTGGCTCCATCTTGTTCGCCTCTCTTCTGGCCTTCTGTATTCTGGCCGTGGTTTTGTGGGTAATTTTTCCTCCCACTCGTCTTCCACTTCTCAAGTGCATTGGCGATGGTTCTGACATTTCTCTTATATAGTGTGTTTGGTGGCCTATTAAATCTGATAGTTTTCCCCTGACACTGTCTAATCGTCAACTTGTTTCAGAGGGGGATTCTTCTGATATCATGACGCCATCCAGTGGCATCCTCACTCTTTGTAACTAGCCAGTTGATGCCTGTATACTTTTAGCCTCCTCAATAATTTCATTCCATACAGCATCTACCTTTCTCTCTTCCTCCTTCAGTGATTTTATCTGCTCCTCAAGTCGAGTGGTTTCCATTTGTGTCTCTTGTGCTGTCCTTAGAATGTCTTTTCTTGCTGATATTTTCCTCTATCATCTCTGTCTCCCTCCAATCTTTTTTCTTCGTCTTGGGATGTATCTCCCTCAGACTCATCATCCTCAGTTTCTGTCATTATTTCTTCTTGTTTGTCTTTAACTCTTCTGTCTTTACTCAAATGTGTTTTTATTTACCCTCAGTCATTTGCTTGTTGCCTGTCACTGTGAACTTCCCCTGCAGCTCGCCTTTTATCTTCTGTTTCTCATTTTCATCTGTTAATCTTGTCACTGGGCATTGTCCTTCTCCAGGCTTCCTGTTGGGAGAATATGGTGGTGGTCTGCCAGGCCACAGTGGGGCTGTAGGCTGCTGTTCTTATTTTTTTCATTTTTTCCTTTTCATTCTTCTCCTCCTGTTTTTTTTTCATCTCACATTTGTGTCTGTGTCTATATGGCATAAGTGGGTGTATGTCTGTAACTTTTCTGTTTAAACAGCACCTCCCTCTCTCTGGCTCGCTTGCCTTCCCTCTTATTGCTTGTATCTTTTGAATTATAATGTTTTATGTTGGCTTCCACTTCATTGCAGTAGGCTTCTCTGAAGCTGCCTTCTTTTGGCCACTGTAATTTTCCTGAAGTGCGTTTATGCCACTTTTTCATACACGAGTGGATCTGTTTTTCATGTTCTGGTGTTGATTTATCACCAAATCCACTGGTGCTGAAACACCTTTAATCACTTTAGCCCCCATATACCCTTATCTCCGCTGCTTGATAGTGATCTGGGGATTTCTGAAGCTTAATTTGACTCTTTTATCCTGATTAACAGTGGTATTTAACAGCAGTACTGACAGGCTTATTTTCTTCCCCTTATAGGGTTAAATTTGCAGTCAGTTCCCTGTTTTATCTCATTTCTTAAGACTCACTTTTATAAAAAATGCTTTTATTGTGTGATGTTTTTAATTTCATTTGCATTTCAATTTGATTTGTTTTGATGTCTGTATTCGATTTGTGTGACGCACTTTATTTGTATTTAAAAGTGCTATGCAAATAAACTATTATTATTATATAAATTCCAGTCTCTCTGACCTGTCTTCTCCTTGGGTTTTAACAATGTATTGGAATCTGGTTGCCTCCCACTTCACTCTCCTGGGAATGACACTGATACACAGCTGTGAGCTCACTGCTACCCTGTTCTGCCTACCAGCTCCCTCTGACACTCCCGGTGCTTGACTTAGAGAGATAGTGGCTATACACTAGGATCGCCACACAGCTGCTCTAGCAGTCGTGCCAATGTTGCTACGGTCTAACACCTGCTTATCACCTCTTCCCCCTGCACGCCGGGAAACTCCCTTTGCACTTGTGTTAGATTTAACAAACTTTGTGATGTGCCACAGGTTTTGATTTCTATTCTGCGAAAAAATCACACTATTCTCTGACATAGCACATATATTACACTTTAAACACAACTCTGTTCACCAGTAACTCTAATCTATTAACTGTTTTAGAAGCATAAGTCTTGGTCACTGTATTTAAATTTTAACACTTTTTCATGCTTAATTTTTGAAGCAGAGACTTTCCCGCCGGCGACGGCATGTTCATTAATCTGCCGCCTGTAGCACTCACGTATCGCTGGACTATACTAGCAGGCCCGTAGCCCTCAGGGAAAAATGCAGCTAGTTTCTCTGTCCTTGTCTGGTTGCTACCGTTGGCCCCTACACATCCACCCACACTCACTGGCCTCGTCCCTGATTTGAGGCAACGTATGAGCACTGAGGCGTGTGGATGCGGGAAGGGGAGAGGGGCAGAGGAGGGCCCTCTTATGTGATTCTACCCACTGGCCTGTGCGGACGTTGCTGAGACTCCCAAAGGCGCACCCTGACGATACTTTATTCGCTGTCCCAGGCCTCCCCCGGTGGGGGAGTACTCCTGCGAGCCCACAGACCTGCACCTGTACCTCCGTCTTAACAACCCTATCAGGACTTATACCCCTAACCAGAAGAAACCTAACAGTTATGAAGCCTTCACCAAGCCTGAACACCTGGTCGGCCCGGGGAGGGGTCCCTACACAGATTCTCTACCCTACGGTGTATGTGTGTGCCCTAAGGTCGTCAGTGGTGTTGCTGTAGTGTGGTTGTGCTGGGCAGTTTCCTCTTCAAATAACCTCTTTTCCTTAAGCTTGTAAGTTCTCTCTCGGAATGAAACTGATAATAAAGGCTAATAAAGTTTTAAGTAATTTTTTTTTTCCCAGTTAGTTATTTTTGCAATGCCACAAGAAAATTAAAATAAAAAAATTAAAAGATTGAACAGGCTCTGTTCAGCACCTACATGCTGTCATTTAACCTCAGTCAAGGCCGATGACAGACAGAAAGGTGACCATTAAATTTTTTGTTACATTTGTCCTATTTGATTTTATTGAAAATTGTTAACTGGCTGACATCAATTACTCATGCAAGGAATAAATTAGGAACACTCAAACGAAGACACTCACATTCGCAAATAACAAACTCTCACCAGTTTTTAAAATTTGATCTAACTGACTCAGTTTCCCACTGTTGGGACTCATCATTCAAGGGACCAGATGTTTCTTTGCTCCACTGGACAAAGGAACTCACACTCCACAGTTCCTCACCGTTCACACCTGGGGATGACCCTTCCCCCAACGGACCTTACTGGCCAGCCAGCATGGGTCAGCGTGTCGCATGTGACCCCCAAGGGTGTCACCAAACAAAACCAGATATCTGGCCCTCTTCTCTCTCTCTTCTTTCTTGGCTTGCTATGGAGAGCAGCCCCTGCTTTCTCCTCTCGGTTCTTCAAAGGGCAACAAGGCCCCAGCCCAGGTCAGCTCTGCTACCTGAGAAACCAGCTCTCTCGCTGGCCCGCTACCAGCCGCCTGCAAACGCTCTTCTCCTCAAGAGCAGCGACCTGCTTCGGATTAACTGTGAATGAACCAAATCCTCTTCAGAATCAGCAGCTACGACACAAGGCCAGCTGGTTTTCCAAGCAACAGGAGTCATAGCAGAGTTAGCATGGAACAGCTAACTCTGTGAGGAGAGCAAAGGAGATAACCACAAAGCAACACAGTCAGACAGGACTTTACTCCACCAGGAAACCTCCCAACTCACTGGACTTTACACCAACACTGGAAAAGACCTCTTTGCTTGTTCCAAGGACTGGGTAACGTTAACTGACTGGGCCTAACCTTTCCCAGCACAGCATAGCACAGCACAGCATAGCTAAGCAGCAGAAGTCTTAACTTTGTTAATGTACTTGTTGATTGATGTCTTGTTGTTGTAATGTTTGCTTAGGTTGTGGTCAGTCATACAGTTAATCAGGTACTCGTATGTTCACACACATAGCAGTACGTCTCAGTTCTAGAACCTGCATGAAGCTAACCACCCCCCTCTAACCTGGTACCTTTAGATTACATGAGCTAGGCTAACAAAGAAACTCACACCTTCCCTCTCACACACCCCAGGTGGTCCAGCGGCCATTTTGAGTAGTTTCTTTGTTTACCGCCATCTTGTGTAGTCTTCTTTGTTCAGGTCATGTGGTCACAGTGACCACTTTGAATCGGCCATCTTGCCTTTGTTTGTGTCCCCACAAACACACACACAAACACACACACACACACATACACACACCTGTATATAATATATCAGACATTGTGTTTTACTCTGCTTCATTGTAAATAAATGCCTTTAAGTATAACTACTGGTGTGTTTAATGTTGCACAAGCGTGAATGTTGCCAACCTCTACTTTGTAGAATTCCAATCCTTCAACTTTAACTTACTGTTGATTTGGTTGTTTGGTTATAGTTAGTAAGCTAATTGTTAATCAGAGTTCCAGATTAATGGTAATAATTTGAGACTAAAACCATATTGGCTATTTTGCCTATTTGTTTAGGCTGGTGCCCCGTGAACTTTAATTAATTTTAAAGTTATTATTTAATATTAATATTTTTAATATTAATATTTTCTTAATTTATGATAGCCAATAAATTGATAGACAACCGAAATTCAACATATTTGGTGTCCAGCTCATGAGGTAGAGCTCAGACCCAACACCACGCAAGGAATGCTTCATTCAAAAATCAGTACCACGTCCTCAGGACCGGCATAAATCAGGAATACTCCATGAACAAGGCACTCACTTTCGCAAACAATCAACTTTCACCAGTTTTAAAGTGTGAAAAAATTGCAGAGAGCCTCACGGGTGGCAGGAAGCTCCTGTTTATATACTCCGTTCCGCTGTACATTACACGTGAGTGCATAAGCGCTCACATGTACACAGGAAACACCTGCAGAGCTCCCCACGTAGGGTCCCAAGCCAAACTGATAGGTTGAACTAAGATTGAATTTAGTTCACACCTCTTGTTCGGAACACAGCGACAAGAGTTGTGACAGTTTGAAGTATAATTGAATTTAGTTTGCACTTCTTGTTTGGAACACAGCAATAAGAGTTGTTCTTATCAGCCATTTTAAGCCTCCTTAGTGTCACATTTGTCAGCCATTCCATGTATCTTCAGACAAAGTCAGTTACAACCACAAGAGAAAACTTATCTTACTAAGTAGATAACAATCTTGAATAATGAATGAATAACATTGGCAAATGACAATAATGATAACAATGATAATGATGAACACATTAGGTAAGTATACGATTAAATGAGATTAAATGATTAAAAATGAATAAATAAAATATATAATAAGTAAAACACATGATTAAATAATAGTAAAAAAGAGTGAATAAAATATAAATGAGTAAAAAACTAATGTATTATTTTAAAACTTAAACTTCTTAAACTTTACAGATGGAGATCCACATCCTTTCATAGAAGATAAAGATAATAAAGAATAACTGAGGGGTACAATATATAGGTAAATAAATGTAAATACAAGCAAGTTGACCCTGCTGTTCTGTCTGACAATATTTTTGTTGGTACTTTTCTTATGTAGGAGTCCTCTTTACATCTGTTTTTGGTCTTTTTTTTGTCATTATTTTCTTAATAAACCAGCTCAAGACTTGTACTGTTCATATTAAACAAACAGTTATAATCTTCTACCGCTGTCCCTCCAACTACTAGGGACTGTAATGGGCAACCACAGATAATTAAACATCGGCAAATAATAACAACAAATGCATAAACTTCCATTCCTTCAACATTTCTCACTTACTTTTAAATAATTTCAACTAGGTTCTTTAGATAGATACTTTATTTATCCCCTAGCGGATATTCATGTATGTGAGATGACACGTTTGCTGCAGCTGTAGCTGCTTCTCTGTCTTGCCAGAATGTTGTGGAGAGGATGGTTGGTATTGTCCAAGATAGCCTCCATCTTACATTGCATGCATCTCTCCACAACAGTCCGGAGTGTGTCCAGACTCCTGCCAAGCATAGACCCAGCCTTTTGTTACCAGATTGTCCAGTGTGTTTGTGTTGATGTCTCATATGCTGCTGCCCCAGCAGACTGCAGCATGAAAGAGTACACTGACCACCACTGACTGATAAAACATGTGCAGCATTTCACTGCAGACCTCAAAGGACCTGAGCCTCCTGAGGAAAAAGAGCCGGCTCTGCCCCTTCTGGTAGATGGCATCCATGTTCAGGGACCAGTCCAGTTTACTGTCCAGGTGCACACTTAGGTATTTACAAGTGTGCACCCCCTCAATGTCCTTCGCTCAAATGTTGATTGGCTGAAGGGTGGGCCTAGACCTCCAAAAGTCGATGACCATCTCCTCAGTCTTGGAGGTGTTCAGAAGGAGTCAATTCTTGTCACTCCATTCACTGAAGGCCATCTTCAGATCCCTGTACTCCTATTCCTGCCCATTCCTGATACGCGCCACAATAGCTGTGTCATCCGAGTATTTCTGGATGTGACAAGACTCAGAGTTGTATTTAAAGTCTGCCGTATACAAGGTGAACAGGAACAGAGCCAGAACAGTCCCCTGTGGAGCCCCCAGCGCTGCTCATCACTGTCCATGAGACACAGTTACCCAGCCTGACGTACTATTGTCGTCTTGTAAGGTAATCCACAATCCAAGATGTGTAGCAGGGATCCACCCCCATCCCTTCCAGCTTGCCTTTAAGAATGGGAGGTTGGATGGTGTAAAATGCACTTGAGAAATCAAAGAACATAATCCTCATGTAACTATCTGGCTCATCCAAGTAAGAATGGGCCCAGTGGAGCATGTAAAGGATGGCATCATCCACTCCAATATGTTCTTTGTAGGTGAACTGTAGGGGATTTAGTGCATGTTCAACCTGTGGCCTCAGAAGATGGAGAAGCAGCTGCTCCAGGGTCTTCATGATGTGTGATGTTAGGGCCACCGGTCTGTAGTCATTTATCTCAGCCGGTCGCACTACTTTAGGTGCCGGTGCAAGACATGATGTTTTCTACAGGACCGGGACCCTCCCTGTTTGTAGACTTAAGTTGAAGTTCCTCTGGAGAGGCTCAGTCAGCTGGGCTGCACAGTCCTTTAACAGCCTCGGACACATACCATCCGGGCCTTGACCCCAGTGTGGAGGGAGTTGCAGCTGCAGTGTCAGCTTGTGGAGGAGATGCTGTAAGAGAAGCTGCAGCTGAAGCAGTGGGAGAGAGAGCAGGTGAGGCTGTCTCAACCTGTTGTAAAACAGGTTGAACCCATTGGCCTTGTCCTCATCACCTGATGTTATCTGGCTGTTCTTCTCTTTACAGCCAGTGATGGTTCTCATCCCCTTCCACATCTCTCTGGTGTTGTTGTGCTGCAGCTTCCTCTCTACTTACTTTTTGTAGTCCTCCTTCGCTTGCTTTAATCTCCTCTTCAGCTCATCTTGCACACACCTGAGCTTCTCCCTGTCTTCATCCCTGAAGGCCTCCTTTTTCTGGTTGAGGAGGGTCTTGATGTTACTGGTGATCCAAGGTTTGTTGTTTGGAAAGCAGTGTACAGTTCTTGCTGGTATTACAGAAGTTAATGTAGTCCGTGATACATTCAACCATTCTATCAAGGTCATGGTCCTTGCTTTTATCATTTTCCTGTGACTCCAACAGTACATTCCAATCTGTGAACTCAAAACTGTCTTAAAGACTCTCACTGGCCTCCGGGGTCCATTTCCTGAATGAGTGGGTGGTTGCAGCCTGCCTCAGTAAAACCAGATTATGATTTGATCTGCCAAGTGGTGGTAGAGCTGAAGCAGTGTAGGCCTCCTTGACATTTGCATACAATAGATCCAGTGTCTTATTTTCCTCTATGGGACATGTCAATATACTGAGTGAAGCCAGTCAGGTGAGAGTGACATGGTTAAAATCCCCAATATTGCAATGAATGCATCAGGGTGCTGGATCTGTACTCTCGCAACAGTCACACACAACTGCAGGCTCTGCTCGTGGTTGAATGTAAACAACAATGGCAACAATGTGTGAGAACTCCCTTGGTACATAGTACAGTCTAAGACCAACTGCCAACAGTTCAGTATCCCAACAATAGATCTTCTCCTTCACTGTGATATGACCAGGGTTGCACCATCTACTGTTCACAAGCAGAACCAGTCCTCCACCTTTATTCTTTCCATTTGCTCAGGCATCTCTGTCCGCTCGTACTGCAGTGAAGCCGGGTAAATCCACACAGTGGTCGGGAGTGTTGTCGTTTAACCAGGTCTCCGTGAAACACATGAGACTACACTCACAATATGCTTGCTGGTTCTTAACAAGTGCCTCCAGTTCATCACACTTGTTAGCCAGGGAGTTGACATTTCCCATGAGGATCAATGATAGAAAAGGCTTATATCTCCATCTCCTAGCCTTTAGCTTAGCTCCACACTGCATCCACTGTATGGCTTCTTCAGCTCAGCCAGTATGGGATGTTTAACTCCATATCTTGTAAACTTTAAAGCCAGGAGTTCTTACTTTGTGTACATTACTTTCTCCATCGTCAGACGAAACAAGGACGTAGAAAAAAAAAAAACATCAATCAACAAAAAATGATACTAATATATATAAACATATTGCAAAAAAAACCTACGAGCTATGCTGTCTGATCCTCTTAGGCAGGGGTCCACAGGCCTCTGTCTCTCCTGGCTGGCTTGCAAATTTATGTTGGAGAAAAAAGTCCAGGTCCGGGCCAGAGTCTAAGTTGAGACCTCTTCAGCAACACTTAACTTTCAACAAAGCTGCACTTTTGTTGGAGTCAAAAAAGATTAAAAAAAGAAGTCACTGGAGATGATCAGAGTCCAATGAAATTGAATTTATTCTTTCACAAGAAGAAAAGCGAGATCAGATCCAGATCTGAACTGTGCCTGTGCACCATCATATATAGTTAAATCATTCCTCCTTAGGTGGCCTCTCTACCTATTTTCTAAAGCAAACTTATCAATGCAGCCTTGCGTGAAATTTCCCCAAACCAGGCATGTCAGGGTATAGTAGTGGTGCCAGGTGTCCAGAAACCTCCTATCTATCCTCAACCTGGGCCTCGCTACGGCTGCTACTCCAACGCCATTGCTCCCAGAGCCCTTCAGACCATTTTTTTTTTAATTTATTCCCTCCAGGTTCGATTATATAACAATACTACTTCAGCAAAGGCTGGTTCACATACAAATCTCACCTCTGTTGTGAATATAGCTGTTACATTGGATATATATGTTTAACATTCAGTATATTTATAATGCATAATGCATAGTATATTTTAGTGAAAATTTACTACAACACAGCTATAAGCCGTCACTGGTAAATCAGACCATGTATTAATTAAGAAAAAAAAAAAATAAATTAAGAATGTATCTATAAAAAGGAGACAGTTAAATACAATATGCATCTCAAGCATCTGAGTTTAACAAGGACAGATAGGTAAGAGCTACAGTATAGGTCCCCATTAATAAGTGATCATCACTAGACCTCCAAACAAACAATCAATGCAAGTGAGGGTCACATTTCCACCTGCATTCAGTATTTATATATATATATATATATATGTATATACATGTATATATATAAATACATGCACACACACACACACACACACACACACACACACACACACACACACACACACACACACGTGTGTGTGTTTATATGATAACGGTTATCTAAAATGAGTTATAAATGTAATGTAAGCATGGGAGAACATGTCAGAGTTAGCACTTGCTCTCCACATGACTGTTGTCTTATTGTTTCCAGGGTTTACTCTCAAATGTCACAGGTAACAAACAACCTGACACACCCACAGTTCCAGCTGACGGAGGAAGAGGAGGAGGCTGATATCATTTGGGGCTACGATCACATCAAAGACTACAGGTCAGAAACTCGGCCACACACAACACACACACACATTTATACACTCCACAATGGCCGTCAACATTTCTTGATGGAAGTGAAGACTGTATCTCAATGTAGGCAAATCATTTAATCAAGACAGATAATATAGATGCAGAAATGATTTCAAAAATAAAAGCTAAAACAGAGCAACAACAGCTAAATCATTATAATTAGAATCCAGGGCTAAGAGACACATAAGGCATCAATTCACCTTTGATTCTTGCCTTGGAGCAAACCAATGGGGTTTTAAAGCTCCAGTAGAGGTTGCCCTTGTCTTCTTATGTGCATGTGGTGTATTCCTTACTTTGCTGCTAAGCACTGAGGTGCTGATCCAGGAATTGAGGACAGAGGTTACCAGAGTTGGGAGAGTATGTCTCCTATACTTAACTTGGGACTCCAGGGGGGTATTTCATAAACGTCGCTAAGGAAATCTGCGCTTAACTGAAAAAGCCCAGTTAGAATTAACAACAACCCTCACTTCAGGCTCAAGCCACCACATTAACATGATTTGGCCGATCCTCGTCAACGTTAACTTAAACCAGGCTTGGACAAGCTGCATTATGCGCATACACTGACTATACAAGCAGCCAAGAACAGTCAATTGTGGAAAAGAAGATCATGTCACAGAAAGAATGGGAAATAAGACCCATTGTCTTCTTGGCAAAGAAGCAAACCCTGCTGTTTAGGGCTACCAACCATCCTGTATAATATGTGAATAATGTAATGTCAAGCAAAACCCAACCAGTTATAGCTACAGGTGGAGTAGAGAAGTTTATCAGTTAGCAGTAGCCTGACGAGCTCTGAGAAAATACACCTATGCTCACTTTCTTCAGGTAAAGTCAGTATGCAGCGCTCCAATAGCTCACCCAGCAGAGCGCATATCATCAGTGTTTACTCATAGCTGCAGTGGCAGGGATTCAAGTCTGACCCGTGGCATCAGAATAAAGGCACTAAATGTTTAATTCTATATTGCCAACTGCTGGCTATTATTATTGTCTTTGTTAGCCCATTTTACACAATAACCAATGTAGGTAAGGAGGCAATAATCAGCAGATTGATCATGCTAATATTCCATCCATTCAATTAGATTTGGAGCTGAAGGTTAAGATAGTTATTTATTTTATAATTCATAAATATGATTGATAGCCTACATTATTATTATGACAATACACGATTTAAAACCTCTACATAAATAACCAAATCAATCTATCCTGTATAATTCATAAGCAGGGGATCCTATAAGCCACAGTGATGGAAGGGAAATCTGACTTATATTAGCGGGATTTAACAAAATAAGCCAGGATTTTCCCTTATCTGCTTTGATGGAATAGGGCCCAGAGTTCCTTGGTCCTATAATACAGTACATATAAACAATATAGGAAGATAAAAACAAAGTCAAGTCTATGTATTAAATAGTGACTCAACAGGCTCAGGCTTATATATGCCTGCCTACCTTCTTATCAAAAAAGAGTTGATCACACTTGTAACCCTCAAAAATAGCTCTGTAAACCATTCTTTTGAAAACCAAAAGCAAATTACACATTTTAAAATGATTAATATCATTGTTCCATAATTTAAGCCCAAAAATAGAAATGCATCCTTTTAATCTCTTTTTTTAACTTTTTGTACTGTAAACTTACAAACAAGTTTCAGATCATATGCGCTCTGAATATTATTTACATCATTTTACATTATACTACATCCATGTGTTGTTTGATTATAAAGCAGGTCTAGGTTCTATATTAATACTATTAAAGTATCAAAGCACTCAGTCCACAGAAAAATGCACATAGCCTGAATTCAGAAACTTAGCCTTAAAACCAGCCATCAGGACTTCTCGAACTTTTTGATGTCACAACAAATCAGTCATGCCCCAAGCCCTGCCAACCTGGACCCACCAGCCGAACCTTGCAGGATTTGGTTTCTCTGAGTGTTTGCCTGAAATCGATGAAGCAAGAAGCAAGGGTTTTTTAAGCGGGCTGCCCTCAGAAGTGTCAGAGCCAAGACTTTCCCGCCAGCGACGGCACGTTCATTAATCTGCCACCTGTACCACTCACAGATTGCTGGACTATACTAGTAGACCGTAGACCTCAAGGAAAAATAGGGGTAGTTTCTCTGTCCATGTCCGGTTGCTACCGTGGGCCACTGACCAAAACCAGACAGTGGTCTGCTATACATAGCAGAATTAGTGTATCTAGCAATAAACTTATCAGATGTCTCAGCACAAATGGCCCATCTTTTGACAAGTTTTCGGCCAGGTGAATTTTTGGTCATCAAAGCAATATTGAAAAAAATACAAGTAGGTCAATGAGAGTCAGAATGAGTTCAATTAAATCTACTACCTTGCCAAAGGAGAGACAATAGTTGAGAGGGAGAGTCAAATACCTAACAACAGAGTCACCTACTATCAAAATCTCCAGGTTACTGCTTACTACATTGGTGGTGTAGACAGCGAGGTTTGGTAGAAGCTGACAGATAGCTGACAGAATTGGCTTTGCTATTTCCTTTGGCATGACCTCCACTCAGCAGCGGTGAGGCTGAGGTTGGTAGAGCCAGAGGAGCAAAGAAGTTGGATAACTCCAGGTCGGTGAAATCATCTTGGGAATCATTAAGGGGAAGGGAGTGTCTGTTCTTGCCTTTAACCACAAGGCCCAAGTGGAACAGCCAGGAGATGGGTCGACTGAGTGTTTTACACTCACTAGTAGACTGGTGGACTCAGGCTCAGGACACTCTAACGAGGATGGTCGGGAGCCGAGGTCAGCCTGACGCTGGAGAAGAACCGAGATGGGCTGCGCAATGGAGGCTAACTCACACCTGATCTCAGAGATAAGTGAGGATGTAACCGTAGTTCAGAGAGAGGCTTCAGTTTCAGCTTTTAACGACATAAAAGCTGAAAAAGCCATTCTGGAGGCTGTTAGGCTTGTTTTACAAAGTCCATAAATGTTTGCAAGGAGGATTCAGGCCTAGCCTAGCCAACAACGAGACAGAGTAAGCACTAGCACAACCACCAAGGTGAGTGATCAGCGAATCAGCGAATGGTGTGCATGTTTCTGACCAAACTGTCAGAAACAGACTCCATGAGGGTGGAATGAGGGCCCAACGTCCTCTAGTGGGACCTGTGCTCACAGCTCAGTACCGTGCAGCTCGATTGGCATTCCCCATCGAACATTAGTCTTGCACTGTTGGCCATTCTTCTCTTTATGCAGAGTGTGGTTGATGATGGGGTGTAATGTCCCGCATATCTTTCTTCTTCATCCTGGGACATGCTTCCCTCAGAATGTACACTTGACTTCGTCTGTGTTTTCTGTCCTCGCCCTTTCTTGTTCTTCTCTGCTGTCATTCTGATGTGTCTTTGTTTTCCCCTTATCATTTGCTTGTTTGTTCCATGTCACTGTGAATTTTCCTTTCAACTCACTTTCTATTTCATGTTCTTCATTTTCATCCGTTACTTTTGCCTGTGGGAATTGACCTACTCCTGTAAACTTTGTGATTTGCCACAGCTTCTGATAGATTAGATGTTTGTCTTGCCAATGCTCTAAGCCCTCCTCGTCTTTATAGGTTCATTGCAACCGAAAATGTGTTCGCACTCCCTGTGTCTCTACATCTCCTTCATTCTCATAATGTTCTGAAAAAGACACTTCATCTAATTTCTTAATTGTGAACATTACTGATACATTGAGTTTATAGGTTCATCATTTAGTATGATTATAATGCAGAGTACATATTAATAATAATGAGTTACACATTTAATAATGCTGAGTTTAATATTCATTGAAGGTTTACTACAACAGTTGTTAATACCTTTAAATATACTTTTCCCCTGTTGATACTGCCTTGTGCAGTGTGGTATGACAAAGGTCAAAAGTCACCATCCATATACATCCCTGTAAAGGAGACCATGACTTTATTCAGTCATCATTCATTTTTCTGATTTTGATTGAAGAGCCATTTCTGTGACAGGAGACTGAGTGAGGAGCGACCTCATGTGATGCTGAACCAGTTTCCCTTTGAGAGCATTGTCACTGTGAAGGACTGCCTGGCTGCTGTGGCCCGCAGACTGAAGGGTGGCCCACCACCTGATTGGCTACCAGAGACCTTCAACCTCCAGACAGAGCTGCCACAGTTCATCAAGCACTACCAACAGAGGCAACAACGGTTGGACTTTAATGTTGTTTCACTATCTGAATAGGATGGTGTGCAGTTCTGTGATATAACCGATAGGCACTAAGCAAGCTACATGTCAGACTGGTGTGTGTGTGTGTGTGTGTGTGTGTGTGTGTGTGTGTGTGTGTGTGTGTGTGTGTGTGTGTTTCAGTGGAGAAGATAACCACTGGATCTGTAAGCCCTGGAACTTGGCCCGTGGACTGGACACACACATCACCAACAACCTTGACTACATAATCAGGCAGAGAGAGAGTACACCAAAGGTACTGTAATAGAAAAATCATATTCTGCACTTTGTATAACCTGGTTTTGTACTTTGTTGATCTGGCTTTGTATAACCTTGGACATGAATCTGTCTTCACATGTACACTCCTTATCTGTGTTGGGTCTGAGCTCTACCTCATGAGCTGGACACCAACTATGTGGATTTCGGTTGTCTATGAATTTATTGGCTATCATAAATTAAGAAAATATTCATATTAGAAATATTAATGTTAAATAATAACTTTAAAATTAATTAAAGTTCACGGGGCACCAGCCTAAACAAATAGGCAAAATAGCCAATATAGTTTTAGTCTCAAATTATTACCATTAATCTGGAACTCTGATTAACAATTAGCTTACTAACTATAACCAAACTACCAAATCAACAGTAAGTTAAGGTTGAAGGATTGGAATTCTACAAAGTAGAGGTTGGCAACATTCACGCTTGTGCAACATTAAACACACCAGTAGTTGTACTTAAAGGCATTTATTTACCATGGAGCAGAGTAAAACACAATGTCTGATCTAGTATATACAGGTGTGTGTATGTGTGTGTGTGTGTGTTTGTGTGTGTGTTTGTGTGTGTGTTTGTGGGTGTGTTTGTGAGGACACAAACAAAGGCAAGATGGCCGATTCAAAGTGGTCACTGTGACCACATGACCTGAACAAAGAAGACTACACAAGATGGCGGTAAACAAAGAAACTACTCAAAATGGCCGCTGGACCACCTGGGGTGTGTGAGAGGGAAGGTGTGAGTTTCTTTGTTAGCCTAGCTCATGTAATCTAAAGGTACCAGGTTAGAGGGGGGTGGTTAGCTTCATGCAGGTTCTAGAACTGAGACGTACTAATATGTGTGTGAACATACGAGTACCTGATTAACTGTATGACTGACCACAACCTAAGCAAACATTACAACAACAAGACATCAATCAACAGGTACATTAACAAAGTTAAGACTTCTGTTGCTTAGTTATGCTGTGCTGTGCTATGCTGTGAAAGGTTAGGCCCAGTCAGTTAACGTTACCCAGTCCTGGAAACAAGCAAAGAGGTCCTTTCCAGTGTTGGTGTAAAGTCCAGTGAGTTAGGAGATTTCCTAGTGGAGTAAAGTCCTGTCTGGCTGTGTTGCTTTGCAGTTATCTCCTTTGTTCTCCTCACAGAGTTAGCTGTTCCATGCTAACTCTGCTACAACTCCTGTTACTTGGAAAACCAGCTGGCCTTGTGTCGTAGCTGCTGATTCTGAAGAGGATTTGGTTCACTCACAGTTAATCCGAAGCAGGTCGCTGCTATTGAGGAGAAGAGTGTTTGCAGGCTGCTGGTAGCGGGCCGGCGAGAGAGCTGGTTCCTCAGGTAGCAGGGCTGACCTGGGCTGGGGCCTTGTTGCCCTTTGAAGAACCGAAAGGAGAGAGCTGGAGCTGCTCTCCAGAGCAAGCCAAAGGAGAAGAGGAGAAGGAGATCTGGTTTTGTTTGGTGACACCCTTGGGGGTCACATGTCACACCCTGACCCACGCTGGCTGGCCAGTAAGGTCCGTTGGGGGAAGGGTCATCCCCAGGTGTGAACAGTGAGGAACTGTGGAGTGTGAGTTCCTTTGTCCAGTGGAGCAAAGAAACATCTGGTCTCTTGAATGATTGAGTCCCAACATCTGGTACTGTATGGTACAATCAAAGGGGTCCTTGTCCTTGAACACATAGCTGCTTCTTTTTGACAGTGTTGAAGAAGTAATTCGAATACCTCTTCCCCGAGTTTGTTGATGCAGAAAAGGAACACTATGAAGACTTCAAGTTGGTTAAAAGCATTTATTGCGCAGTTTGCAAAGTGCGGAGATCACTCGTACAGAGAATACGTCTGTCATAGTCCAACCCTAGAGAGATCTGTCTGTTGTCTGACTCATTGTCCTTTTATACATATTTTAGACAGTCCCTCCCTGTCTATCTTTTACTTCCTTCTGTGAACATGTTTATCCCTTTAGAGAAGTTTTCTCCTGATAGTGCTGATATCAGCATATCTCGTTTTGCAAGATCTGTGGTTTTGTTCACCCCTCTCTGCCCTTTTCAGTTTGGACATTGCGCCATCAGTTATTGTGACACACTGATAATTATACATTGTCTGTGTTCCTCTTAATCATATACCCTATCCCTATGTATTTAACATGTTTTGCAAAGCCTGTCTGCATCAATAGCTAGGTTAGTCCCACAACAGTTAGACAGTTTTGATGGCACCCAGAATTGTTCACACACACATCCTGACCATGCCTCCTTCTTCTCTTTCCTCAATAAAGATATATATATATATATATACGTATATATATTTATATATTTTATCAGTCAGTGGTGGCCAGTGTACTTTTTTATGCTGCAGTCTGCTGGGGCAGCAGCATGTCCAACATAAACACAAGGAGAAACATAGAGGTTCAGGAGATCCTTTGTTCCCACTGCCATCAGGCTATACAACAACTCAAGGAATTGGACTAATTTAATTATCAGCAATTAGCTGTTGACCCACAAACAAAATGTATGCACTTTCCAATCACTGTTCATGCACTGTACTCATCTGAGGGCTTAAATGAAGAGCCTGTATATATGTATATATACAAGCTATTGGCTGATGCATGAACACATCACAGTCATAACAGCGATATTTAATCAGGAAGTCACATTGACATCGAGATCTCATTTGCGGCTCAAATGCTGCTCTACAATGAGTGTGGAGGCAGCCCTCATTGCAGACATAGCAGAGGCACATACTGGTGGTGTTTGATACCATGTGTCCAGCAATACAAACTGTCAGTGGGAGACTGTAGAAAGTGAAATGCCTGTAAAGCTTTGTCAGTCAGAAACGGCGAATAACAGCATGCATTCGATGGCAATGAAAACTGTTGTCTCTCACTGCTAAAGTAGATTTTAGATTGGCTCAGCAGTACAAGTGACTGACACTCTTCCATAGTGACCACATTAGAAGTTAGTGTATTGTCGTGGTAGGGGTGGGCGATATGACGATATTAGATCGTGAAGGATTACAACGTGAAGACGATCTTTCAAACTGCAGAGATCGTGGGATCGTCTAGGGCACATTCTATAAATTGCAGTTCTATGCTGATGCACCGACGCAACAGACGTATTGACGTCGTCAACCTGACCGACCAATCATAGCGAATTACGGGCAGTGACGCACTTTCCTACCCGCCTCCTTGTTTGTGTGTGTAGCGGTAGCACATGGAGAGCGATGGCTGAAAGCCAAATGGAGTTGGTCGCTAAAAAAAAATTCAACCTCCATTATATGGAATTGGTTTGGATTTTCCGCAACTAATCAAGCACAAGCAAATGTAATCTGCAAAGCTTGCACAGAAACCGTTCCCACGTCGGGTGGTAACACGACGAACCAGAATGTTGTTGTTGTTTACCTTAAACTTTACGTTGTTTGCACATGCAGGCAAAACTGTGACTATTTGAAATAAAATGTTAAGAAAGGTTCTTTGGTCTAAATTGTCTGTTTTTCTTTTTCCAATTTAAGATCGTGATAAAATCGAAATCGTGATTTTATTTTTAAAAAATCGTGATATGATATTTTTGCCATATCGCCCACCCCTATGTCGTGGGAATTTCAGGAAACAGAGGACTGACAACTAGTGTTGCTTTCGTCAACGAAAATTATGACTAAATATCTTCGTCAACGAACCTTTATCACGTGACGAAGGCGAGACGCAACGTAAAATGCTGGTCATGTGACGATAACTATAATTGAATATATAATGCAATATTGTTGACGAATAAAAACGAGACTAAATGTGGTTTACAAAATAAAAACTCTGCTAAAATGTCTCTTCATTTTCGTTGACTAAAACGAGACGAGACGAAATGTTATAACGTCATTTCGACTCGTTTAGTCGAGTTATTATTATTTTGCAGTATTTCTGTTTCCTGTGTCTCACTTCATCAGGTCGCACTGCGCCGACGCATGCACATCACTTCCTCAATCCCCACTCGCGGGCGGCATTTAGAAGTTGCAGCTGCGGTTGAACGACAATTTCAGAAACATAACACGACAGAGAAAAGGACCAATGGCCGGCAGCCAGTTGGGGTTCTTCTTTGGAAGAAAAAGACGAAATGACATTTGGACACACTTTCATTACATAGAGGTGGAAAAAAAACAGAATGTGTTGTGGGAAAAGATGGGGAGAAATGCGGATCCGGGTCGCGGGGGCAGCAGCCTCAGCAAAGAGGTCCAGACAGCCCTCTCCCCAGCCACTTCCACCAGCTCCTCCGGGAGAATCCCGAGGCGTTCCAAGGCCAGCCGAGAGATATAATCCCTCTAGCGTGTCCTTGGTCGGCCTCGAGGCCTCCTCCCAGTGGGACATGCCCAAAACCGTCCCGGGGAGGCGTCCAGGAGGCATCCTCACCAGATGCCCGAACCACCTCAACTGGCTCCTCTCGACATGGAGGAGCAGCGGCTCTACTCCGAGTCCCTCCCGGATGACCGAGCTCCTCACCCTATCTCTAAGGCTGAGCCTGGCCACCCTGCGGAGGAAACTCATTTCGGCCGCTTGTATTCGCAATCTCGTTCTTTCGGTCATTACCCAAAGCTCATGACCATAGGTGAGGATTGGAACGTAGATTGACCGGAAAATTGAGAGCTTCGCCTTCCGGCTTAGCTCCCTCTTCCCCACAACGGACGGATTCAGCGCCCGCATCACTGCTGACGCCGCCCCAATCCGCCTGTCGATCTCCCGCTCCATTCTACCCTCACTCGTGAACAAGATCCCGAGATACTTAAACTCCTCCNCCCAGATCTGATAGACCCAGATCAGACGGGCTTTGTGAAGTACAGGCAAACCCAGGATAACGTGCGACGAACTCTTCACCTCAGTAACCAGATGAGAAGTAGCCACAGAGAATCTATAGCTATAAGTCTTGACGCTGAAAAGACTTCTGATTCCGTTCGATGGGATTATTTACATTTGGTTCTCAAACGTTTTGGCTTCAACGATCAGGTCATCGGATGTCTAAACTCCCTATACTGTTCCCCCACCGCCCGAATAAAAATTAATGGGTCCCTGTCTAATACAGTATATCTTGAAAGGGGGTGTCGTCAGGGGTGTCCCCTTAGCCCCACACTTTTTGCTCTTTTTATTGAGCCACTGGCTCAGGCGATAAGAGAGGATAAGGACATAACTGGTGTATCGATTGGAAATATACAGTATAAAATTTGTCTACATGCGGATGATATTCTTATGACCCTTAGTAACCCCAAAAAAAGTCTCCCTAAATTACTACATCTACTTGAAGAATTTGGCTCATACTCTGGTTACAAACTTAACCTACATAAAACCCAAACCCTAACCTTTAACCTTTAACCACATGAAAGCATTTATAGAACATGTAAATTTAAACTGACAGATAATATAATTAAATACCTTGGAGTACGAATACCGAAGGATTTAACTACCATTTATGACCACAACTATACCTCCATAACAGCTGACATCAAGGCAGACTTAAACCGCTCGTCCTTATTACCGACAAATATGTACAACCGGATAGACATAATTAAGATGAACATACTGCCCCGTCTCCTATACCTCTTCCAGTCATTACCAATTGAGATACCACCAAAGCAATTTAATGAATGGAATAGGATGATTTCTACTTTTATCTGGGCAAAACAAAGACCACGGATTAGATATCAGACACTACAATTGCCCAAAGATAGAGGTGGAAGAGCTCTACCTTGTTTGGAAGAGTATTACAGAGCGGTCTAGCGGTTGGTGTGATCCGGAGTGTGAGGCAAAATGGAAGGAGTTGGAACAAAACTTTATATGTGAACCTCTCCCATCTGTGTTGGGAGGCAAATCCCTCTTGAAAAAGTACTTACTGGAAGATAAACTAGGTAATTGGATCGAAACCCCTCTAAACATATGGTACAAAATCCTTAAAGCCTCTAAATATGAAAGAAGCGTACGACTGTTACGCTGGGTATCAGTTGATACGGAGTTCACACCAGCCGAACTGGACAGCAGGTTTACACGTTGGACAAACCTGGGTATTACCTCATATTGCACAATTTCTACTGATGCTGGTCTGGTTTCCTTTGGGTGTCTCAGGGAAAAGCACAATTTGGAGAAACAGGATCTCTTCAGATATTTCCAACTGAGAGATTACTTTAATAAAAATATCAAAACTATTGGAGAGGAAGGAATGAACCTGATAGAGATATTTGTTGAAATCGAGTAGAAGATTGGTCTCAAGGATTTATTCAGCTCTGCAGAAGGACAGAGGCCTCTCCACAATGTATATTAAATCAAGATGGGAAAAAGAAGCTAACATTCAGTTAACTGAAGAGGATTGGCTAAATATCTGTAGGACATTGTCCACCACCTCCAGCTCAGATTTATGGAGGGAATTCACCTGGAAAAGTATTTTAAGATTTTTTATAACTCCTAGAATCAAAAGCTTACAGACCAATAACCCAGATCAAGGACGATGTTGGAGGGAGTGTGGTAATATGTTAGCTGGCCATTTTCACATATTCTGGGAATGTCCCATTATCTCGTCTTATTGCAAAGATATTACAACAGCAATTAAATCAATAATCACTTTGCAACCAGATCTCTGTTTCAATGTTGTATACTTAGGCAACATACCAACCGAAATAAATAAACAGGACAGATACCTATTACAGCTGTTTTTGGCAGGTAGTAAAAAGGCAATAACCAGGAAATGGCTGAGCAAGGAATCCCCGACTATTTCAGACTGGATAGGAATAGTTGAAGAAATTCACAATATGGAAAGGTTAACATTCTCCCTGAGACACAATACTGAGGGGGCTGACCAGTGTTGGTGGAAATGGAGGGACTACATGGATAAGAGGTAACCTTACCACTGAATGTATATTTAGGGTTGAAATCTGTATATGTATATTTCTTTTCTCTCTGTATACATATTTACTTCATTACATATTTATTTTCATTTAATTATTATTATTATTACTATTTTTTTTTTTTTTTTTTTTTTAATTTTATTGGGGCCCTTGAGGCCTGTACGGAGGGAAGGTATTTTGTGTCTCTGTGGATTTTAATGGAGGACTGTGGTTCCTTAAAAACTCTAGAGCTAACCCTTCAGCCTGACTTCTGCCAACCCTTTGTTTTTTTACAAACCCTGCCATCGTGTTTTTCTGTAGATGACCCTGTCTGATGTACTTGTTCCATGTGTATACTTGTGTTGTGTTTTGTTTTGTTTTATACTAATACAAATTCAAATAAAAAGTAAAAAAAAAAAAAAGTAGACATGAACAGAAAAATGCGAATGCACATACAGCAGTGTAGGCGCCACAAGTACTGTAGGCGTAACATAAATCAAGGTTTTATGACCCCCAAAGATAGTATGAGGAATGTGCTGTATTTTCCTAATACATGTATACACTTCACTTCTCCACAACACCTTGAGGGAACTTCTTCAAATTTGGCACGAACATTCACTTGGACTCAAAGATGAACTGATTGGATTTTGGTGGTCAAAGGTCAAGGTCGCAGTGACCTCACAAATCTTTTTGGCCATAACTCAAAAATTCATACCCTAATAATTACACAATTCAAACGTCTATGAAGTACAAAATTAAGTGATAATATTTTATATCCAGAAGGTCAAAGGTCAACTTCACTGTGACATCATAATGTTCTGTAAAAGCACTTCTTGCCATTATTCAACACTGTAACTTAGAAGGGAGAGATTGTGACCATATTCCCTGATACCTAGCTGGTTGGAGGAGGAAACAACCAGGAGGAGGAGATTCAAGTTTTATCTTTGCACTTATGTCCATACTGTGATCCTACCTTGTACATTTCTTTACTCTTTGTCTCTTTCTTCAGTTACTGTGTATTTCCTATTATTACTCATGTATAGTAGTTTCTTATTTGTACTTATTTACTTCCTAACTGAGTGTTGTAAAATTCCACCACAGCACTCTTGAATGTGTAGTTTTGTTTGCTGTGGTTCAGTGTGTGTGATGCTGGCCACTTCAGAGTGGCTCATTCATGGATGCATGTCTTTGCTGATTGACTCTACTTCTTTATATGAATTTACATATCTATCATTGTGGTTACTATTGCTACATATTTCCATAAAAAAAATCAATGTTGTATTAGGTCAATGAGTCTTTTCCTTTTCTTTACAAGGTTTCACTATGTTGTTGCTTATAACTTTGTCTTTGTTTGTGTCTTAATGTGTTTCATTGTATGTCTGTGTGTGTCTCTGTCTTTGTGTGTCCTGTGTGTGTCTTTATGTGTGTCTTTGTTTCCCAGGTGGTGTGTAAGTACCTGGAGGATCCGGTGTTGTTCAGCAGAGAGGAGGTGGGGATGGTGAAGTTTGACATTCGCTACATGCTGATGTTGCGCTCTGTGCAGCCTCTGTGTCTTTATGCCTACAATGTCTTCTGGCTGCGCTTTGCTAACAGGTACAACACACATACAGATACACGTATGTTTAAATTTTAATAGTACCAGTTCTAAAGCACTCCTTGTTAGTTGTGGGTGTTAAACCAGTTGGTTACTGGTTGTTTTAGTTCCACCTTGACTCACGGAATCAACAAAGTACTGATAAAGATTCATCTTCATATACACCAAGGAGCCACAACATTAAAACCAGTGTGGTATCTTGAGGTGCTGATGTGAAGAAGTGATCACCGCCGACACGTCTTTACTTGTAATCCAAAAGAAGTTTATTTACAAGAAAGAAACAGTGTTAGTCTAAAAATGCCTAATCCTGGAGCATCTCTGCCAATGTGAGATCTCTCTCTGCCGTTTCACAAACCCCTCTATTTATCAATCTCATCCCACCTTTGGGATGTGCCTTTCTTTTAATAGAAGGGCCTTCACACAAATGATCGACCATATCTGGTCGATGACCTCTGGTCTCTAACCTCTTAACCTTTCAGTCCAAAAAAGGACCCACACATCCTGAATGTCAGAAAACCAGAGACAGAAAACCTGAGGAGTAAGCAGATTTACCCCTAATGCGCATTCCTTAAACTTAACTTATAATGTATAGTTTCAAGGAAACCTTTGATAAAACCTTAATTGACACCCTTCTTTAACTTATTAATAAAACTTAAATAAAGGAAGAACCTACAACAATTTAGACTGTTGAAAGAGGAAGAAATGAAGTGGATAATACACTACACCAGTCACCTGTTTTAATGTTGTGCCTGATTGGTACATAATTATTGGCATGTAGGCTTATAAAAATGCTGAGCTTATAAATACATTATAAATACAATATCAGCTAATATAAGCCTAGCCTAAGTGTCATAGCTTACAATATGTGCACTTACATATGGATCAGCCACAACTGCCAGCCAGTTAGCTGGTTTAATGTTATGGCTGATCGGTGTATATTATAGTTCCACTTTGGAATAGACACATGACGGATAAGGATGTAGGTCTATTTGCCCCAGATCTTCAGTGGTTGCTGGCTTAGTCATTTTTGTGACCTGTAATTTAGCAAGAAGTGGTCAGAGGCTGCTATTTGGCCCCCTATCAGTTCAAGTTCCATAAGTATAAATTTTTAGACATCATAGAAAGAACTTCTTAAATATCGTTGACCCAAGCCACGATCGATATCCTGGATCTGAGGTTTCAGAAAACAGCAGCCACACTGTGAGGCAGTAACACTCACTGTAAAAAAAAAAAAAAAAAAAAAAAACTATTAGATAGGAAGAAGAAAGTTAATTAAGATTTTGAAGTCATGATGTTACTAGAAGAGTAAGGATTTATCCCCTGGGGGCCATGTATTTCAGCACCAGATTTTATGGCAATCCATCAACTAGTTGGCAAGATATTTGAGTCTGGACCAAAGCAATTGACTGACCAACCGACCAACAAGCATTCGTAGAGCCATGCCGCTTGTGTGGCTATAAAGATGTTTTTGATGTCATGCATGCAGCATGATACGTGGCAGTAATGATATAGATTATCTGTATTCAGAGTAGGTACCTTCTTCTCCTGTTTGGGCCTGATCTTGGTTTTTTCTATCCAGACCTTTCTCCCTGGACCGTTTCGATGATTACCAAAAGCACTTCACTGTCATGAACTATGCAGAGGGTGTAGAGTTGAAGCAGGTATGTGACAACAAGTTACAAACAACAAAGATTAAGTTAGTATTTATTAAGGTGTTAACTAAGTCTCTGTTCCTCTGTTTGTAGGTTCATTATGATGAGTTCATCCCTATGTTTCAGAAGCAGTACCCACAGCATCCATGGAAGGAAGTGGAGGTAAGTGTCAATGTTTAGCCCTTCTTCATCTGCAGGAAGTTTTCCAGGGAGAATTGAAAACTTAATCCACATTTAAACTGTAGGAACATACAGTAGGTTCAATATTAGCTGCCTTTTAACTCAGCTTATTAAAAACAGAGCTCTAACTGGCTCTTGGAGTACCAAATCATTAACTTCTCCATAAAGCTTAGGGTTAGGGTCATAATCCTCCTGTTGGTTGTCAGGATGAGCAAAATCTGGTGTAAATCGCTCAGTGTGGTGTTTCTGGTGTTCCCTTTTCTTCTCCCATCCTTTCCCATCTCTCACTTTTTTACCTTGCTTCCTATAGGAAAAGTTGTTTAAAGCATTCAAGGAGCTCTTCCAGGCAGCCTCATCTCGACGTGCTCCATATGGTATCTGTGCTTATCCATCGTCCCGGGCGATATACGCTGTAGACCTCATGCTGAAGTGGAGCACTGGGGAAAATGGTGAGCATATATGTTCTAAACTTAACAACATCCGCAGGGTGAAGAAAGATCCATGAATGCTTTACCTAAATCTGGACATGATCTCTTACCTAAGTCACACTGAGAATCTATCTTGACGTTTGTCTTAATAAGGACGATTCATCTGTCCCTGGGACTGTAAGGCAGGTGGGACTGGAGCATCTTCACACTCCCTGGGGTAGAGATAAACAGTGAACTATGGTGACCTGTGCCTGACCTTGGACCTTTAAAGGCCAGCAGATACAGGAGTCATGCATTACTTTTTTACTGAAGCTGCTTCATACTCCAGATCTTGGACTACATCAAGCATTTCAACTACTGCAAAACTAGCGCTGGTCCAGCAAAATTAGCTCTGATCTGGAAGGTGTGCTTCAACCACCCTTGTTTCTTCAACCTATAGGGGATCCAGTCCGTTCAATATCAGAGACCTGACATGTGACTGTAGTTGGGTCTGTTCGGGTTTTGGATCAAGTGTAATTGTCCTGGGGTCTAGTAAAGATCTCTTTTAGTGGTGTAAATACCTTCAAATTTGAGTTCTCTGCTGATCCTTTGAGGGGAATTCATATTACTTTTTGTGACCTGGGGCAAGAACATGCCATTGCCATAAAAAAAACACCTGAGTTTACTATGGTGAATGTTGAGGATCATCAATCAACCCACTGATCCCAGGGCCATCCTTCTGTATTTTAGTCCTTCAGGTGCTGCGCCATTCTTAATTAACATTAACCCACAGCCTAAAGCACTCAAGCCTCTAAAATGAGCGTGATTGTCAGTGATAGAGAGTTAGAAAAATTGTACCTGCCCTTCAGCCAGTCAAGGCTCACGATCTGCTGCTGCTGTAAGAAAGAAAGTTTCACACTGTAAAACCATCCATCAAGCTCTAACGCCTTTTCTAGGCCTCCATTGATAATGACAAGTGAAGCAACAGATATAACAACAGAAATAAAACACAAATCAGACATTACCAAAGGTTAAGACACAGAAATGCATTTTAAGAAGTATTTAAAGGAAGTGCTGGGGCTCTAATAGCGAACGCCTGGTCACCCTTAGTCACAAACCTTGACCTTGGTATGACCAGCAGACCTCCATCCGCAGATTGCAATTCTTGGTTGGGCATATACCTTGTCAAAAAATCGGAGATGTAATTGGGAGGAGAGCCATTCAAGACTTTAAAAGTCAGTAACAAAATTTTAAAATCAATCCGAAATCTAACAGCGAGCCAATGAAGGGAGGCAAGTAGTTATGTGATTGTACTGGTTAGTTCCAGTAATCAGAAAAGCAGCAGCATTTTGTGTGAGCTGAAGGCGGTGGATGGAGGCCTGGCTGATACCTGAATAAGGTGCGTTGCAATAATCAAGCCAAGTTGGCATCAAATATTACGCCTAGATTCCTAGTAGCTGGCTTAATATAATTAGAGAGGTCACCAAGATTTGTGCTGAGAGAGCTGATGGAAGAGGAAGCATGTAAATTGAAAACGTGTCAAATGCAGCACTTAAATCTAAAATCTCAAATCAAGTAAAAACCATTGTCAGCAGCCCACAATAAGTAATTTGTAACCTTAACAAGGGCTGTCTCTACTATGGTGCGCTCTAAAACCAGATTGGAAGCTATTAAAAAGATTATTAAAGAATGTCAATTTAGATGAGACTATTTTCTTAAGAACCTTGGAAAAAAAGAATTTGGAGATGGGTCTGTAATTGTTTAAGGACAAAGGGTCTAGATTGGGCTTTTTTAGGAGAGGATGAATGACAGCATGTTAAAAACAGTCTGGGACAAATAACTGTTAAAAATTGCTAAAATAACAGGGCTAACAGTGGGAAATACATCCTTTATAGTTTGGTGGGTATTGTATCTAAACGTATTGAACTCTGAGTGCTGTGTTTTGAGTTATTATTATAAAGACTATGTCTGATATAACATGACATCACAGTTGTCTAATTACAGCCTGAGTTGTCTCATTAAGCTTCAAAGGCCCATGTTGGTAGCAGTAAATGTCTATTACACCACACCATCATTTGCAGTATAGAGTCTGTAGCATATTTTGGATCTGATACGACTCTGTATTTGATTTAATGTCTAATGGTATATTAGGGTCTCCTATGTTCTTTCTAATTAGTGTATAAGTTGGTGTAATAGTGTCTGAGTATTGTTTATTTTGGATCTAATACATCATTATATGCTGTTTCTAATTACAGCATAATTTAGGTGTGTAGTGTCTAATTAGATTATGGCTGTTTTGTTTACTGTCTAATAAAGAACATATTATTTCTACTCTGTCTAATTTGTTCACTGTCTATAGTATTTTTATACACACACAAACACACACACACACACACACATACACACACACACACACACAGTACTGTCACCTGTGGAAGTCTATAGCACAGTAACACCTGTTATAACACTTGTGTACTGTATAATCAACCGGACCATTTCTAATCGGTGTGTGTTCTGACTCCCGGTCAGGTGAGCGGCTCATGCAGCCTCAGATCTTGGAGGTGAACTTCAGCCCAGACTGCACTCGGGCCTGCCTGTACCACCCATCCTTCTACAATCACATGTTCCAGACGTTGTTCCTGGATCAGCCTGAGCAGTGCCCAGTCACACAGATCGTATAATCAACTCAAGATCAGCACCAAGAACGGTGTGTTTGTAGTTCTGTTTTTTATACATAGAGACATACACTTATTCATCTTCTCTGTAACTGCTTCATGTCATTTTCTCATTTTACCATCTACTTTCAAATTGAGTATAGCTTGTGAAACATGTTTGCCTCTAACTCAGTTCTGGTAATTAAAACCAAAACACTTCTGTACAAATGAGAAGCAATAAAAACACTGTTGAAAAAACTAGACTTTTATCTAACGACTCGTTATTGTTTCAGATACCTTTTCCATTTAGGCAAATCATCTTTGGTGTTTTAAAACTGCAAAGCAAAAGTACACAATTACCTGTTTTCAACTCACCTTCCTGTCCGTTCTCTCTCTTGCTCCTTACTGCTTCATGTTAGTTGTCTACGTGTTGTGTTGAGTCTAGGACTGAGTGGATCCCTCGTCCTCCTGGTACTGCGAGGAGAGGAGAGCATGGTGTGACCTGCTGTTTGCAGGAGTCCAAAGAGAAAATTGAGCTTTTGATTGAGGAGCATTCAGACAGAAACAGAACAACATGAGCTAGGTTGGATAAAGGGAAGTGAAACAAGCAGCTGTAAAGGAACATGTAATGTACAGAGATTAGGGTGTTGGTTTATTTCTGTAATGCTTGATGTATGCAGTTGGGTTTAGCCACTCATGGCTCTAGAGATGGCATTGTCAGCCTGTCTGCTACTTTAGTCCAAACTTAAATGTACTGAAGAAAGTCAGATAAATAGTTTGTCCATTCATGTTCCCGACATTGGTGATCCCTGACTTTTCATCAGCACTTAAGTTTAGAGGTGTTGACATTTATGGTTCCGCCACAAATATCTCAACATATTAAACTAAGCGGTAGTCCAGCATTGTGAGCATGTTAGCACGGCTATATTATCATTTAGCTCAAAGCACTTCTGTGTCTAAGTACAACTTTCAGATGGCTGTTGGCATGGCTGCAGACTCACTGTTTTGTTTTCGAACAAAGAGCTTCTCCCATCTGGATTTTGGCCTTTAGACAGTGAGAAATGTCTGTTCAGAGAGAACACAGTGTATAAATCAAAGAAACTGAAATCAGCCTTAAGCCCAGTCTCATGTGCCGACATGTACTGAGCTGCAAACTCTTTTCCGTGCTTGGTTTGGTCCATTAGTAGTGGGAACTCAGGCTGTTAAGTGTAAGCCTGATCATCTGGCTTAGCTCAGCCAAACAGCTCTTCCTTTAGTTCCACTTTTGGCTTCTATAATTCAGCCAAATTTAGCAATGTTTTGACGTTTGATTTCTGTAATGTAATTATACTAAATGTTATCATTTCCAGAATACCACAATTTTCCATCATGTTTGGTATAAAATCAGTCAGAATAGGATGTGTCTCATCCTATTATTCTGTCTTGTATTAATTAAGAAGAACTCCACTCTCAGAAGAGAGAACAATTATGTCACAAGCCTTTTTGGCTTGTGATATATCTGTTCTCCCTGTCTGCATGTGGATGGCCACAATGCATGGAAAAAGCTAAATTTAAAAAAATATGTATACGACTGGGCCTCAGACCACTCAAATAAAGTTGTATCTCACAAAATGTTCTTTCTATCATTATTATCATCACTCCCATGTCATGACATCTAAATACAAGCACTTGTAACCATTTCAAATTAAAAGCCCTCTAGCGTTTCAGAGGACACAAACCCTTTATTTCTTAATAGGTCTTTTATTGCTGTGGTGCAGTAAGTGTATTGTCTTATTTCCTGTTCCTGGTGTTTCTCTTGTTTACATGCTATTCAGATCTGCTAGCTTCTTTAGCAGTTAGCGATGACTTCTCTCTCTCCTGCTTTCTCTGCTCGGTTTGTCTTATGTTTAGTTATTCCTCTGCCTCCTTTAGTAATAATGATACATATAATGAAAGTAGATTATGTTGTAGCTGAAAGATTATTCTTGAGACAGTCTTGCTAGTTCAGAGTATATTTTATTTGAACCCAAGTGCTTGGTGGCAGACGAAATATCTGCAGATAGCGGCAAAAACCAACTCCTTCAATCCTACCTTTTATGGAGCAGTACCAAACAGCCTCACATCCCTTGTGAATACAATTATGCACTAAGTTTTGAGAAACCAATCTCCCTTTCCAGTAACTCTGTTTTGCAAAATTCTGGCCCCTCTCCCAGAACTCTTGTCCCCGTCATGTTGACATGAGTTCAGGTCATCAGCTCATTTCATTCTCAGTCACATTCCTACTAATGTTTTCCACAGATGTTGACAAAAATACATGAGTATATACTGAAATACTTAATACATGAGTGCATAAGATGTAGATAGATGATTACAATTTAGATATGACTTTTTGCCACCACCCCAGGCCCTGGACAATCCCCTCACAAGATTACATGAAATCGTTAATCCATATCATATCAAGACAGTTTCAATGCAGCACTCCCATTATCTGATCTGGCGCACTTGCAAATAGAAGCAAAAAACCTGAAGCTGGAATTCAGGTAAAAAAATCCTCTATTACCTCAAAGTTTAGATACCAGAATGAATCAACTTCAACATTACATTAGAATATGCTGCATAAATATAATCATGAGTGCATATGTCAAGAAATATTATTGAATACATGTTGCTGTTATGAAGGCAATGCACAGTGTATTGGAAGCGCTCCACCACTTCCCTGCAGTTCCTGTGCAGCCGGGAAACCAGAGCGGCTCGGTAGACTGCCTGTAACAAGAGGTGTCTCTAAATCTAGTGACAATGCACTAAATTGGCAGCACTCCAGGCTCTAAAACTGTGAGGGAAATTCTTCTCTGTGTGAGACTGTTGAAATGCTAGTTTATTCGTTTTTTATGTGAACATGTCATATACATATTTTTTTTAATTTAGCTTTTTCCATGTATTGTGGCCATCCACATGCAGACAGGGAGAACAGATACATCACAAACCAAAAAGGCTTGTGACATAATTGTTCTCTCTTCTGAGAGCGGAGTTCTTCTTAATTAATACAAGACAGAATAATAGGAGATACATCCTATTCTGACTGTTTTTATACCAAACATGATGGAAAATTGTGGTATTCTGGAAATGATAACATTTAGTATAATTACATTACAGAAATCAAACGTCAAAACATTGCTAAATTTGGCTGAATTATAGAAGCCAAAAGTGGAACTAAAGGAAGAGCTGTTGGGCTGAGCTGAGCCAGATGATCAGACTCACACTTAACAGCCTGAGTTCCCACCACTAATGGACCAAACTAAGCGCTGAAAAGAGTTTGCAGCTCTTTTGTTAGATACTACCATGGGTGTATTGTTGGCGAAGTCTTATAATAGATGCATGGAATTTACTCACTTCATTTGGGTTTTGCCTTCCTGCGCCTTTTACAATGGTAAACACCCCTTCCAAAAAACAGAAACCCCCCCAAAAAACCTAACCAATCAGAACTCACGCTGAACGTCATATAATCGGTCCAGTAAGCCCACCCCTCTCTTCACTGAACCTTGAAGCTTCCTTTCAGCTGCATCTTGTGGAGCTCAGAGCATTGGGACTACAAATTCAGTGGGAGTACCGTTGAGGAAATCCATCCCCATTTTTTTCTGCTTTGGACACACACGGACGATAACGGATTACTGCCACTCCTAACGTTAACGGACAACGGCCACTCCGATCGAATTTCTTTCAGTCGTCTGGAGTGAAGTTTTACGCCCTGAAAAGTCACGTAGAAAATTATGAGAGGACCTTAACAACAGCTTTGAGGAAACGCTTGAATACGTTAAATACGCGAACGTGAAATGTGGAGATTCGGTAAGTAACAATGAGTGATAAGAGGGAGCGTATACATTTGCGTGTTTTTAATTAACTGTTATTTAAATGTAACTAACCGTGAAACACCAGGAAAGAAGGAAGTTGACTCCAAAGAGCTCTGTCTGTGACGCAGTCTCAGTTTCGTTTACATGAGATATTATCTTAATTTCCTCCTGTCTTGTGCTGGCTGCTCATGGAGTAAACATGGTATGCATTTCAGAACTGACGTCCGAAATGAAAGTAACATAACTGCTACTTGTTGTATTTGCTCGTCTCGCCCCTCTAACAAAATGCATTTGTAATCGGTATGAATAACTGATAAGACAAAAACTGGGTCTCGACTAATTATGATCAATAAAACAGATTATCCCCAGACCAGTTGACAAAGACTGAACTATCTGGAGGCGCTAGCATACAGCCTCTCCTCGTCTGTGGTTAATCAGCGGCAGCTGGGCGACTCCAACTTCAGTGCACACACAACTATGAGTGGTGTATGGTAATACACAGTTTAAAAAAAATGATCCGCATGTTGCTGTAGTCGAGTACTTAAAATGCCCTTTGCGTTAATATATCTTTATATTAAGTAATTTATTATTTTTTATTTTATTTCATTTTATTTTTTAAAAGAGGACTAACCTGACCAGCATCGATTGGCTGAACGTTTGAGATATGGATACGATGAAACACGCTTTTGGAGTGCTTTTTTTGGCTGTATCGTTGTTTTGTTTGCAGAGAGAGCTAATGTATCCAGATTTAACTACTTGTCTAATTTTGGAAATGACAAACACACTGGTGGGACTGAGATGAAAAGTTAGAGCAAATCTTTAGCTGTATTACTGTCTTAACAAGTTGTGAATTGGTGATAACAGCAACTGCTATACAACTGAGATGTGTCATATCCATCTCCTTTGTCCCCTCTATGTTTAATAAATCCAAAATAAACCCACTAATTTGATTTAAATGCAGATGGTTTTTCTGATTTTGTTCTCTGATGCCTACATGTTGCCTCCTGGATGCTACCTAACCCCTGCTGACCTTGCCAGAATTGTTTTTTTTTTTTTTTTTTTTTAATTATTCTAGTTAAATTCGTATTTGCAATTTTTTATAATAAAAGATGGATACGATATTGCTACGCAAAATAGCGCAATATCGGTTTTTCTTTTTTTTTTCTTCCCACCTCTACTTTGTATGTCAGCCAATTTAATGGTCTTTCAAGAGATCCTGAATACAGTCTCCCTTGCTCATCCCATATTCGGCCATGCCATGCTGAACTGTATAGTGAACAGTCCATCTGTGCATAGGGGATCAAGAATTAGTTAAACTCCTGACTAAATCACTGAAACTTGTGAAAGACAATGCAACATTGTGATTTGCGAATTTGAGTGGGTTTGAGTTAAATCTGATTAAGTTCAAGTATCTGTTTGTATAAAGTATCTGAGTGTTTCAGGTGCGCTCCTTGCTCTACTCCCTGCTCCATTCGTGCTCCGCCCCCGCTCACCTGCTCTGTCTCTACATCCTCTATCCTCTCATTCCTGGCCAGAAGGTGAACAACAGAACATATGTGTGTTTTTATTCCAGCCACATTTGCTTTCAAAACAGAAATGTTGCATTTATCAGGAAAACACTCTCGCCACTAATCAGAAAGGATCTCAAACAGATTTACTTTGAAATCAATGGCTTACAGAACCCAAAATCTTTCTTTCCTCCTCCAATCTTTTCAAAATTCAACAGGTTGTCATTTTTGTTCTAATACTGCCATCTAGTGGGCACTTAAGACAAACACCACATTAATTGAAAATGTCAGTTATGATGTTGAAGTTATATTTTTGAGCACCAAAAACATTTAGTTTGAAAAGTCTAGGGTTGCGTTTAGTCTGAACGGGCGAAAACAGAGACCTTTGGAAATGATGACGTAGACACCCACAGTCGGTTCCCTATCGGGCCTCAACTAAGTGGTAAAAGCAACATGTATAGTGAAATACAAGTGTTACTGACTTTGTTGTCTTTGCTAGCAGCTCTTGTGCATTTAAATTCTGCATTTTAACACTGCCACTACCTTTGCTGTTCCTTGTTCGCAGTATTCTTTGCAATTAATCACCTGCAGAGAGGACAATCTGCTTCCTGTTTACACAGACTCGCACATACCCAGTGTATGTGATTGGTCATGTATCCGTTTTCAGGTGTGATAGTATGTATGGAGATCGTTTCTGATACGGAGATAAAACGTCGGGATAGAGTGTCAGAGCCTCTGTGTGAGATGCTTTGGTCAGCAAATTTCAAACTTGTTCAGCGGGTCTGCACTAGGTCTAAATGATATGAGGAAAATTTGCGATATGCGATGACACTGTTACATATTGCGATGAGGATGTGATAAATATTGACATATGTACAGTTTTGCTGCGTGAAGTTGAATGAAGAACACAGACATAGGTCACTATTGGTCAACTCATCGTCTTCCTCCTGCTGCAGGTAACTTTTTTCCAGTTTATTTGGCTCATTTGCTGTGCCTTGAAAACCCTGTGTGCATGGTGTGTGTAAATACAATAATTTTTTTCTAATTCATTGCGTTTCAATCTTTTGTGACGTGTTTATTGCACATGCTCATGTCGCTAATAAAATAAGATTAATCGGTCAGCACGAGTCTGCACAGCAGCTAATAATAGCTGTGCTATGCTTAACCCCCTTCACACTGGACTGGGAGGCACAGCATCATGATGTAACATGAAGTGGGCGTAGCTGGAAGTATGGCAGGCTGTAGACGGATGTTTTTGTGGGGTTTTTTTACATATTAATTGGTCTTTGGTGATTTCAGACACTGAGGTTGGAAAGTTGCATTGGTTTTCTAAGTTCAGACTCTAGTAATTAGGAAATCAGTATAGAAGACATTTAGCTGAAGCTTCTCATTTTAGCCAGTGCTGAGCGTTGGTGTTAAAGTAACACCAGTTAAAATAACGAAGGTTGCTGGTGGGGTTTGTATTTTCAGAAATAAACTCCAAGAAACAAGAACTGAATCTTTATTGCCAACACTAAAGAACTGAGTTAGTCTACAGAGCAACTGGAGTACAAGTGAAAAACATTAGTTTATACTTTACTCATATAGTTCACTTAACTCTGTAACACCATTGAACAACCACAAATGAACTGTGTTGTGTGAGTGTATCCTTAAATCATGCAGAGTGAAACATCCTCTTTCTAGTGGATCCTGTCATGTCACTGACGTGCTTGAAGTTGGAGCAGAGTAAGCAAGTAAGGCGAAATGAGCAGCACCGCAGAAAAAGTAGAATGCAGTTCGGAGGATGAAGATACAATGTTACATGTGTGCGTCTGTAAATATCACGTGCTTGACTGCATTTATACCTCTCACCATGCCTCCTAACTTTAGCAATGCAGACCTCTATTCCTGCGACATGATTGGCTGTTCGTGATTCATTTGTGGGCTTGCTATAACCATGGAAATCGATTTATATTGAACATTTTTTAATCAGGGAAAATAATTTTGTGATTAAATATTGCTATTGCTTTATCGCTCAGCCCTAATAGCATACCAGTTAAAATTTATAGATTTTGAGCTATGACCTTAAGTCAGGTCAACCATTTTGCACCACCACCTACCCACCCTTAGTTCTAATACCAACATGGTCAATTTCAAATAAACTCTTGACCATTAGACTTGTACTGACACAGATGGAGTCTCTAACAACCAGTTCCAAATCCAGTGTCATAGACCCATTCAGGCCACTGAGGAAACCAAACTGTCGAAGACATCAAACAATCAGGGCAAAGGCCTGCAACCAGATGCACTTCATTTGTGCATGCACTCCAGCACATATCTGACAGATGGTTCAGGGAGCACTCCATCTTCTGCTGTAAAGCATCCCATTGTTCGGGCTTGCACTGAATAGTGTGTGTAACTGATTTATAAAACCAAAAAACACACCTACTTAGGGACATTACTGAATTTCCATAGCCCCATCCAGGTTTAGGGTATGTGATGCACATGGAAAGAAAGTTGCTAGTGGATTTTGTTTTAATATGTGCGCATGCACCCCTCTGCTTTCCCTGAGGTATTGGAGCCATTATTGTACTGTCTGTCGACTGTTTGCAATGTCATGGCCTTTCATTGTGCTTCCCAAAATCTCTGCTGTTTCTTTTCCTGTCTTCTTCCCAAAATCATTGAATTTGATAATCTGCTCTTGAGTTTCCAACATCTGATTTGTGAACATGTCTTAGCATTACCACTCTCTCTCTTTATGAGATATGTGAGGCGTAGCTCACATATCATGAAATGATATGGTGCCTCCCTCCTCTCCTTAAGAATGGCTTCTAATGGCATCACATACAGTATATCAATAAATTGATTTTGACATTCAGTGGAGAGATGAGCCTGCAATTTTCCCCTCATTATTGGTGCTTTCTCACTTTCTGAAGATGCTCATTTAATGTCATATTTACCGAATAGCTCGCCGGTGGGTCACCTTTTTAAAAGCCATGTTTCTGCAGGCCAAATGAAGTGATGCATCCAGTCTCTCTAATACACTTTCTCCACCAAAATTAACGGGTATAAGCAGGTTTTTTGAACATGGGTAAACCTGCTAAAAAAAGCTGATTGACCCCTTCTCCACTGCTAGTCGATTTGCCTTTCTGTTCAGTCTGAGGACACATAACTGCAAAGAGCGATGTAATCGCATACACTTAGAGAGCACACATACAGACGAAGTGGAGAGAGAGTAAGCTCCTAGCCGGGAAAACCCTGGTGACGGTGTGTCTACAGTCTCGTGGTCTGAAAGGCTTTACAGCAAGAAAAGAGGAAAAAAATTGTGTGTTCACTTGGGTGTTGTGTTTACATCCGATTGCACCCTTTTCCATTGCTGGCATAAGCCCAGTGGTAGCAGGTCTAAGTGGGTTTTTGACTAGTGTAAAAGGGGCTTAATGCCCTGTTTTGTCAGTTTCTGACTGCATCAGCTTCTTCTGCTGACTGTCTTTCCCAGTTGCCCTTGAAATCAGAATTCTGAAAGTTTTTAGAAAGTTTTAAAACTTAGTTCAGGCCTGCAGCTCACTCTTTCATCCTGTTTCCGTTCCGATTTTATTGTTAAATTCCCCAAATGAAAATTAGGATTTGTATCTTCCCGCTGCTTTGCTTCTTTCAGATGATTGTTCACTTGCCACTATTCCGGAAAGTAGAACAAGGTCTGCCGTCACCAGCTGCAGTTAGGGGGCTAACTGTATAACGGTTGACAGTGGGCTGATTAGCAGCAATTGAACCAAAGGCTTGGGCACCCTACTATAGCCCCTTTTCCACTGGTCAAAAAACCCATTACAACCTGCTAACATCTGGCTTTTGTTAGTGAAGGTTCAATTGGCACACCTGGGTTAAATGACGCAGGTATTAATCAGCTCCAGCTCCCTTTCCTGCTGTAATGAGTACACACTGTAGACCAGCATTTCTCAAATTGGTCCAGAAGCGACCCCTAGTGGTCCGCAAGTAAATTAGTTAAGATATGTTTCAACTGTCTTTGAGTGACCACAAAGCCTACTAGAGAGTATTGTATTTGTGTTGTTTTCAATATTAAAACAACTAAATAAATACAAACATTATTAGGCCTATATGAATTGGCTGTTTTACAATGTAGTTAAACCGACCGTTTTAAAACACTGCCAACTCACGTAGCCAGTTTACAGTTTGTTTTACTATTTATGTTAAAAATTATCAGTTTGACATTTGAAAGGAAATTTGGAGTAAGCTTACAGTTATCCTGCCTGTGGAGTGTGCTAAATTTCACCAGTCATCATCCTATCAAAAATGGAAAGTGGCAGGATCGTGGACTGGATAGTTAAGACTGTGTCAATTATCAGAAAATCAAAAGAAACCTCCGACATAACGAACAAAACAGGCAAAAGTTTAAGTGCTGAGTTTTAGTAATAATTTAGTCACCATTACTGAAGACTTGTGGTGTGTTTGATGATATCCAGTAGCCAGTGTTCATGTGTGTGAATATTCTGATGTTACATAAATAACACTTGTTGCCATGCAGTGTGTAAGCTGTAGGGTTTCCTGATAATCAAAACTCCTTACATGCTTGATGTTACCAGATAGCTGAGTGGTTAAGGCACTTGCTATTGCATATTTTCTGAGCAGAGTCCGAAAATATGTTGGTGGGTTTGACTTTTTGCAGCATTTCATTCCCCGTTTCCTGTCTGCCGCCACTGTCTTATCCAACGTTTTAGCTCTTCTTCCTTTTGAATTGGAATGTATATATTGTATTTGTACCCATGAATCTGCCCAATGAATGTAATGTAATGACATAAACCATCTGACAAGTAATGTCAGAAAGCATTTTGGCTGTTTGGTGATAGCACAACCTGACAAGCTGATATGAGCTATTGCAGCAAGATTAGGGCTGATGCGATTTGTTGCCATACATACATTGATTTGTTTGATGCGACCAGTCACTATTAACTGCCATATATTTATTTTCTAAATCATCTATGGTCACATTGCTTCTCTGTCCTCTGGCCTGCCCTCTCTGCTTTCTGGGAGAGGCAGGGCTGCAGGTACACAGTGTGCACACACACATTCACACATGGAGTGAACAGCACAGCAGAAGCTGCGCCAGACACAGAGCCAAGTGAAGTAAAGATAATTGAAGATTACTGGAGTTAAAGACAACTATCACTGAACTTTTCGTTACTGTAACTGCAATAAAAAGTAAAAGGCCAATAAGAACTTCAGCCAACCACCTGTTCAACAAGAAACAAACGAGATATTTTTATCTGTTTCTTCCACCGACTCCCGGTGTCTTTTTATATGTTAACATCGCGCTTGTTAAGCTAATAGCGAACTGTTAGAAAATGCTACAACAAAAGCTGTCTGTATGCAAGACTAACTGATTATCGTAGTTTACCACAAATCTTAAAATGTGGCAGATTGTTGTAAACTGATCAACTGGTTGAGACAAATTGGAACAATCAATTCAAATTTGTTGTGAATGTATTTTTTTTTATTATTTTTTTTTTAAAGACAAAAAAAGAACCAGTAATAGTCTGAGCTGGATCAATAAGTGTATGGATAAGATAAAGATAAAATCAGCTTCATTATAAGTCTTGCTTTACCTGTGTTATTTTATGATTATTATGGCACACAGTGACATCAGTCACAAACATGTGAAGCAGCCCTAATCAAGATGCCACCAATGTGTGGGCTTACGTGGAAAACAATGGCTGCAGGTTTTCACGCATATAATGTGCAACCTTAAAAGATTTTACAAAGGACAGTTGGATAGTCAAACAGATTTTAAACCTACAGATTAACCAAAACTATCTGAAGATGACATCAAACAGTAAAATGATTCCAAGTTCCTGGTTACCCATTGACTTAACAAACTTGCTTCACTGAGTGCATTCAGTTTTCCTGTGCAACACAATTGAGATGAGCAAGGTGAGCATTGTGGGTGTGCTCACCTTAAGGTTTACCTTCAAATTAAGTTGTTGAGATAATCTGGCTAAACTTTTCTTTGTTTGTCTACAACCTGATTGTCCAACTGCTGTTTTCATTGAAGGGATGTTATGTGTTTGCAAAAAGACATGGAGTAGCTAACACAGCTGTGGGACAGCAATCCCTCACACACCACTGACTAGCTCTCGGTAGAGCTTTTGTCGGTTGGGACAATTCGGCTGTTGGCCCTGCATTGTCTTTGCCCCGTACTGTCAGAAAACATAGGCGGCTGCTTTATTTGTTCTTTAATGTGATGATGGAGAGGTGACTGAAGAATCTGGTAGCGAACCTACTGCCAGCTAGAACAGTCACTTCTGAGATTGTTTTTTTCTTCAAGAAAAAATTAAATATAGCAATTTAGTGTTTGGTTGTGATACTCCACAATTTAGAGGAAAATAATGCTCAACTGGAAATGGCATATGGTGAAACTGTTACCAAATGTGATTTTATAATGATCAACATAATTAAATGACCACAGTACATACAATGTACAGTTTACATTTACATACATGATAGTGAAGCACAGCTTAATTAATATTAATCGTGGTGTTTTACAAAAAATCTAAATATACTACATCCTAGTTCCAGGTACTCTCGGGGGGGAGGGAATGCAACAGTGGCGTATTATCACAAACAACAATGATGTTGTATTTTTATGTTTCAGTTGTGTATGTGTGTTTTTCTTTTGGTTTTTTTTGTATTTTTTTGTATTTTCTTTTTTAATAATTATTTATATTATTGTATTTTATGTTTCATGTATGAGCTATGCTGCCATTAAAGTTTTGTTTGTCACATAGCAAGGTACAATGTACAGTAAGCAAAGCAGTGAAATGAGGGTCAGACTCGGCCGCAGGGCAGACTGTGCATAACTGCAAGAAGAAAAAAACATTTTTTTCAATATTGTGAAAAATACATTGTCACTGGATACATTGTTATTGTAAAATATTGGTTGTAGCCTCCTTTTTATTCACAGGTGATTAGGTGCCTGTAGTGGAGAAGGCATACATGACATATTGAATGTGAACCAGCCACTCGCTCAGATCACGGATGCATTAGCTTAAGTGGCGAGGAAACCTTGACTTTCCAGTTTCTAATATTTTCTTTTTTGTCTCCTAGACCTTAGAAATCCTTGACTGAAGTCGTCACTTGAAAGATTGCTCTCCATGCAATGCACGCTGGATGTCCACACAGCCAAGGAGGAGCCTCCCCTGCATTCCAACACAAGAGTAATGCTTATGCTATTACATCACATCAGGACAACAATGTTAAACCTGCACCAGTGGGCCACCCTGACAATGGAATGCAAATCAACATGGTAGCCTCTCAATATCCTGAGGGGGTCAGAGTGGTTTCAGCTCAGAGGCAGCAAGACAACGCACAACCACGTCAAAATTTCCAGGGACTCCAACACCAACAGAAGTCACAAGGAAGCATAGCAAGCACTAGATTCCAGCACCCAAATTCCACGGACATTGCATGTACTGTTCTGAACAGTGGTCCTGACTTTAATTCATTACCACATGCCGCTGCACAATGCAGCAGTTATTTTGAGACATCTGATAAGGAATACTCAGTGAGACAGTCTGGTGATAATAGTGGACAACGAAGGGAATGTTCAAAGCAAAATTTTAGTAGACATTTCCTGAATGGTTCGAATTTGAACAATAATACTAATCTGCAGCAAATACAACATTTAAACAGTGCCTTTTCAGCTGGTACCAGTTCTGCAGCACATCAGGGAGATGCCCTTGGAGTCACAGCACAGACATTTCCTTTGCAAATTCATCGTTCTTCTCTACCTAATAACAAACTGCAGAAATCTTGCCCACTGCTATATTCCTTACTGAAAGATTGTGGAGATTCAAAATTTTTGTATGCCACTCCGTCTTCTTCGTCAGGGCAAACTAATGCCAACGTTGAACTCAATACTAGTGCTCATTTTTCAAGTGAAGTGCCCTGCAAGAGTCAGCAGGTGAAAAGTTCACTAAACGCTCTAAACTTTGGACAGATTACAACTCAAAACTTATTGCCAGTTGGAAAAACAGGACCACCTACAGATGATCAAATACAGGACTTCATTACAGAAAAGCTAAAATATTTTATAACAGTTTCACCTCGGGAAGAAGGAAAAGATGGACACAAGAGTTTTCACATTAATAACAGCGCCTCCATTCTCCAGTCTGACCGCAACACACCAAAATCCAACAATGTTGACCAGTCCCACCACCCCATAACCTCTACCTCCAACAAAGAAGAGAGACTCAGTGTCAGCTGTGGATCAGCAATTCAAGAGAACAGTTCAAAGGGCAGCAAAGCAAATGCTGAGTTACCTGCCAAATCCAAAGACAAAGGTGATTGTTCTACAGTTGCTTCAGAGAACTTTTCAACAGGTACTATTGTCTCTCCCATAAGAAACTTAAAACATGCTCCTAAAAATGAATCTGTTGATAACAGTGTATCTGTAGATTTTAATTATCCAGTAAAAATACACTTGGATGTAATTATGCCTACAAATGGTGATGGGAAACGTGTTTACTGTGAACATAAAACATTTGTTGGTAGCAATGATGAAAGTTTCCAGAGTAAATTGTGTGATAAGTACTTACAGAATGGCATGACCACTCTTCATTATTCGTTAACTGCACTGAAGGAGCTGGTTGCTAGTCTGGAGGAAGTAGAGACCTTTACAAAGATGGACAACTTTTCCAAGGTCATACTGCAACAGTATTGGAATGGGGATATAGATAACGTTCATCTCTTTACATCCACAGAATATCCACAGATTATGGCGAAAGTTGCTGCCACCTGCACAAAGAGTGAAGATAAAAGTCCATTGGTTCTGACAATGTCGGAAATGACTTTGGATGGGCTGACTGAGAAGGACCCTAGCTTATTGCTCAACAGCAGCTTGTCAAAAGAAGAGGAAAAGTCTCTTTGGTTGAATATTAACAAGGATTTGCACACGACAGAGAAGGACAAAGGAGATACAGATCTAAAACCAATGGAGGCAGTAGGGTTGGACAATGTGCGAGGTGTGACCGTCTCTGAGGATCTTCAAACCAAGTCAAGTTCAGTGGTAACTGGATTTGAAACACTTGTACTCACATCACTCAATGAAAATCAAGACACATATACAGACAAAAACAAAAACTCTGAAGCTCAACATTGTCATATTACCTGTCAGAAAGTAATTAGACATTCCAAGCTAAATTCATCAGTTGATCAAATTCAGATCCATAATGTAATATCAGTTCCTACAGGCCAAAGTGAATGGCTGTGGAAACAAACAAGCCATGGAGGTGTGATGGAGGATCCAGGATCTGTACGTTCACAACTCCAAGAGCCGCACCTATTACCTGAAAGCAAGAGTGAGGAAGCAGACTCTGTGGAAATTTTGAAAGATCCACAATATGAAGACATTTCAGATGATGAAGACATGTCACAGCTGTTGACCAACCTCCCAAACACAGAGCATGAGCAATTAAACTTCCCACCATGTTTTGAAGAGCGCCAGTATGAAGATATAAGTGAAGATGATAATCAACAGATTGTGAGTTTGGCTGTGGAAACACCTTCACTTACACAAGTACAAATACCTGAAACTGACAATAAGCAGTCACCATTTGAAAATGAAGACTATGGATGTGTTCGGGGTCAAGCTCAGATAGAGACAGAAAACATTTCAGATGAGAGACTGATTGCAAAGAAGCAGATTTTACCAAAGACGGGAACACTGGATGTACCACAACAATGCTCTTGTGCATATTTTGGTGACACTGATTATCTATTATGTCCGAAATGTGACGGTGAGAGATGTCTGAGATGGGAAACATACCACTCTTTTTCATATAGTACTTCCTCTGTTTTGAAAGATGGAGATGGGACTGACAATGAGATGGATGATGACTATATAGTTATACCTATAAGCATGTCAGACATTAAATTTGAACCAGAGGAAGAAGCCCAGGATATCACTGAAAACGTTGTCCTAGATGATGATGAAACTAGAGACAAAGACAGGCACAGTGACACAAATGCAACACACTGTGAGTTATATTGTCCAGTTCCAAAACCAGTACGAGCTTCTGCGTCTTACAAACTGGAGGTTTTTGACACAATTAAGAGCTTTCTAAGGGCAAAAGCTGTACAGTATGGGACAGTTTTGTTAGCATTAGGCAGGAGCACACCTGAACATGAACTGGACTCTGAGCAAGAACAACATACACCTCAGAACAGGAGAGAGTCCAGCTCTGAGTCCGAAGACAGCTGGGAAACGGAAGACAGTTGTGATTACTCATCTGCATCAGAACAAAACTACATGACAGTGTCTGACCATTTGTTAAAAAAGAGGTCCGCACATCTGCCTCCAGAGACCAATGATACCAAGTCTGAAAAAGAGAGTGAACTTGATGAGGCTACAAATGTGCAAAAAGGTCAAACCAGCAGCTCTAGCAAGTTGGGCTGTATGCAAAAACCTACAGAGCTAATAGTAGCCCAAGCTGACTCACAGCATGTCAAACCCAAGACCAACATACAGATTTCAAAAAAGGAAAACATAATAATTATTGATTCTGAAACGGAGGATGAAAGTGACCAACACTGTGAAATGGAGGCAAAAGGGAAGAGATTAGTGTTTAAAAAAAACAGACTGCCATCTGCAGCCTCACCAGCACCACAGCGCCAGCTTAAACTTAATGACGAAGTGGTACATGATGCAGACTCTGACTTGTCACACAGCACAGAAACAAGTGGGCAGCTGATTGAAACCAAAACTGACTCTGAGTATGTTCTACATGAAAAAAAATCTTCAAAAGATGTAATAATCCTTGATTCTGACACAGACGATGATAGTGACAAAAACTACAATAAGGCAAGCAGAGGGAGATTATTCCCTTCAGGTTTATGGGACAGTGACAGTGTGCAATTAATTCAACAAATGAGACCTTCACCGGAGACTGTGGACAGCGATTGTGGAACTGCTGAAGAAAAGCTCCAAGAAGTGAGATTGTCTTCTGCAGACTCATCAGTACCGCAGTACCAGTCTAAACTTAATGGTGCACAGTTGAAAGAAGTGATGCACAATACATCCTCTGACCTGTCCCTCAGTATAAAAAAGGGTGGACATCGGATGGAGGCTAAGGGTGACTCTGAGTATGGTCAACAGAAGTCCAACAGACAAACGACCTCAAAAAGAAGAAAAGTTCTCCATGATTCTGACAAAGTGGTCAAAAAAGACAATCAGATCAGCAAAAAGGAGGAATTGAGAGAGAAAACACTCTCATCAGTTGCAAAAGACAGTGGTGATACCTTATTTGCTATACAAAAAAGACATTTAAGTGAATCTGTGAACAGTCTTTGTGGAGTTGCCAACAACAAGCTTCAAAAGACTGTATTTTCATCTGATGACTCACCAGAGAAGCAGCTCCAGTCTGTGCACAAGGAGGCAGACTCCACCTTAAGCCCAAATCCTGTGATTCATCGCCTTTTAGTTAAGAAGTCGTATCAAACCTGCAATTACTTGAAACTTTCAAAAGAAGTCCACAGGCAGGGTAAAGCTGAAACTCCGAACACCAAAGACTGCCAAAGGTCTCCAAAGACCCCCACAGCAGCCAGAAAAAAGATGGACCCCTGTGAAAAGAATACAAAGCGTTCACAAAGAGATGAACAAGAAAAACTTGTGCCCAAACCAAAACCTGCAAATAGACACTGTGGAACAAAGAATAAGGTTCAAGCCAACGTGACAAAACCCGGACTGGTTTCAAGACAACTGTCGTTACCTTGCCTGGAAGGCCCATCCACCTCCACCGATAGCTTAAATTCCACAAGTGGACAAATTCCTGAAGCCAGGCGAAGCTCAGAGTTGTCACAGTCTGGAGAAACCAGTACCTTTTCTAGTCCTTCTAAAACTATGCAGAGCACATCAGTTCCAAGACATTTGTCTTCATCCAAACTAAAGTGTTGTCACTCTTATAGCAACCCCTCAACATCAGATCATCCTAGCATAACTACCAAAGGCCCATTATCCTCTGCACCTGTGCAATCATCAGCATGGGAACAAGTGAGAAAAGACTGGAAGAAGAGCTATGTCGCCATCAGGAGGGACAGAAAAACTAGCATGGGGACAGAGGAGGCTTTGAGAACCACAAATTATGAATCAAGGAGGAAACTGAGGCCAGGACCTAGTCACTGCGAGAAGGCTCCCACACAGAGGCACAACTCCCTCGAGTCTGCAGCTCCCCTGCTGAAGAGGTCCAAGTTTGAAGCCAGAGAGTTGACAAAGGCGAGAAATCGAGACATCATAAGGGAACAAAGTGTGTTCTTTTGAAATCTTTAAAATGTTTCTTTCTTCTGAGCATTTGTTTTTTGATAGGCAAATAAAAACGAATGTGTCTAATCTGAGCAAATTTTCCCAACACTCATTGTTATCATAGGATACTTCATGAGTGAAGGTAGCAAGTGGTCAGAGATGCCAAGAGAGGCAAGGCCAATGGAAGGTGATACTTTACATGGTTTGCTCCAAGCATAATAATAATTCTTTCATAGCCACCTAATGCACTGTACGATTAAATACTTTCAGTTTTTTGAGATACAGATGCAATCTTTTCCGTGTTGTTCTCTGCTCTTTTTCATAACAGGTTCTGTCAGGGAGAGGAAGTGGTATAGATCCCCTCGAAGATCCTTTCAATGAGAACAAAGTGCCAGTTCCTACGACTCATGTTCCAAAGGACAGTTTATTGTTGTAACTGTTTCACTGTTTCTGTCTTTAATCTTCCAAAGCATTTCTGTATAGTACATTGACAGTCTGTCATACCTGTGTGTGTGTGTGCGTGCGTGCGTGCGTGCGTGCGTGCGTGCGTGCGTGCGCGCCGTTGGTGTTGTCATTGTCAACTGTTCTTTTGAACAGCTACCTCCAAATTGAAAAAAATTCATATAATTAAATGTTTTTCCTCTGAATACAGAAATTGAAATATGTCAGATATTTTAAACCATTTCTGTCCTTTTTATATAAAAAAAAAGAACTACAGATAGATGCACAGTATATAATCATATCCTTCACCACTTTTAAATGTTTGTTTTTGTACTCAGCTGTGAGGAAATGTCATTAAAAAAAACTTCAATGACTTCCTATCTGTTTGGTTCATGTGTTGTTCTTTTTCACCACTAGATGGAGACATTGCAATATAGATTGCACTTAAAGTTGCTCTCCATTTTAAATTATACTCCCTTGTGCTTGTATTAAACGACATAGTTCATTGTGATTGGTCAGATTTTGTCGTCTAATCAGAAACAGAAGTGACTCTAGTTCTGTTGCTGCTTTCACCATGGATCATATGAAATTGGCAGCTGGAAAGTAGTGTCTCCATGTACCTGAAATGGTCTGAAACATTTAAACAGCTGTCATTGCAGAAACCTCGCCTGTCAATATTTGCTCAATTCATCAGTCTTTTTCAGCAGTTGGCCATCTAGTATCAAAACATCTGATGGATACTGTTGTAATGGCTGTAATATATGATGATGAAACAAAGTAAATATAGTAATTATTTATAGAATGATATGGAATTCATCCACAGTTTGGTAAAGTTTTGGTTGACTATGACAGGAAACCTGTTTTGGGGGGCCACTAAACCTGATTTCATCCTTTTCAAAATATCCTCAAAGTGTACATCATGTTCCAGTGAAACATGTTAAGAACCATAATACACAGAGACAGCAAATATCAGAATGTGTTGTGTTGTTTTTCATTTATCTATATTTTTTGGGCACTTTTTGCCTTTAATGAGATAGCGACATTGAGAGAAGGGCCTGGGCTGGATTCAAACCAACACCACTGCCGTGGTATATGCTCTTCAAGGTGAGCTACCCCCCCCCACACACACACACACACACACAACCCACAGTATGCATTTTATGTGGATTAAATGGTAAAAACTCCTTAAAATGGACCAAATACCATGAAAAATCATCCCTGAATAAGTACCTCTAAATTACCTCAATGTTTCCTTTAAAGTGCAAATCTATGGGTGGCTTTGTATTTTGTAAATCTTTTAGGGCTATGCATAAATTAATAGATCAAAATATGTAAGATGTGTGTTTTATGGTTGAAGACACCCTAAAACTGATCAAATATCATAAAAGCCAACACTGACTTTTCACCTTGAATGAAAAAAGAAATATAAATGAATGGATGACTTTCTCCCTGATTGGTGATTGTTTATTTATAAATTGGTCTTCAAATATGGTCAGATTTTCGTCAAAGTTACAATTATAAACACAATCTGTATTAACTAATAAAACAGAAATCAATGCCATGTTTTTTTCTATATAGAAAACATCATACAAACATTCACAGTGATGGAAACTGTGTGAAGCTCTCCACTCTAGACATGAACAGAAGCTAATACTGGAGTCAGTCAGTGAAGACAGATCAGAGATGTGCGTTAGATACACTTTGACTTATAAACACTCAACCATTTAGAGAAACATCAGCTGATGTGAAAGAGGCCTCAGAGCAAAGATCTCAGAAGACCACAGGTCAATAATTGTTTATTTATTTTTAAGAATTATAGAAAGCTTGGGTTCAAGTCTGTGCCCACCTCATAGTGTTGTGGAGTTAGGTTTCTGGGTAACACAGGGTAAACAGAAGTCGAGACAACATCGGCCTTAATAATTTGCACCTTTGTAGACGTGTTCACTGTGGCTGCAACCGCTTTAATTACGTTTCCAAACACGTGTCTCGTTCAGTCGGCCACTTAGGGAGGAAAATTAACATTTGTTATACTGTATTATTACAAACACAAAAGGCATCTGCTCCTCGGTGTCAGCACACTGATTAGACTGAATAGAGGACCCTGGATTTGAATATCCCGCCCATCCAGGCGGCTTCTCTGAGCTGCACAGAGGCGGGGATTCAGCGCTGTCTTTCCTACAGCTTAGTCAGTCGTGTGTCGGGAAGCTCCGGTCCGCGAAAAGCCAAGTCTCACCGGAACAGCTTTGAAAAACAACTTTGATTTACCACGAAGCATTTTCTTTTTCCCGCCGAGAATCGACGCCGTTTCTCTGAGTCGAGAATTCAATCCAGTTTCCCAGTTTTTCCCTGGAGATGTGTTGCTTGAACAAGTAGGAGCGGACAGCGCTGCACACGAAGCCGGGATGAGTGGCAGCTCCGCGGTGTCCGGCGCGGCGCCCTGCCGCTTCGCCCACTATTTTGTTATTTGTGGGATAGACACAGAAACTGGACTGGAACCGGACGAGTTAGCAGGTAGGACCTTTTTCCTCTCTGGTGTCTTATTGCTACCCCACAGTCCTCCAGCGGAACTCATCTCAGGAATGTTGTTGACCAAAAATATCCCTCCAACATCATGTAGCTCAAACATCCAGATTATATTGAGTGGTACATACATTCTGATGTAAACCACAAATCACAGCAAGATAAACAGCGCACGGTGAAAGACAGTAAATCCTTGAATCTAAACTCATTACAAATAAACTCCCAGATTCTAATGAATGGACCAAGGTCTCCTTCAGAGCCAGTTGTACTATACAACACCAGAGCAAAGGGCTACAGCAGCATGAAGGTGTCAGACTTGTTGACAGGGTCTTCCTAGCCTCTCTCGCTGAGCTGCTATCATTTAAGGGTGATTGGCTTCCTGTGTGAATGAGTGAAAATCATCAGAATCTGGTTTAAGCTTCCTGTGCACTGCTGCCCTGCTCTGAAGCAGTCAAAGTGAAATTACTGTTCATATACTGTAGTTTTTATTCCCAAACAAACCCCAATTTGTTACATGAACAACATACAGTCAAGTCAAGTCAATTTTTATTTGTATAGCGCCAATTCACAACATAAGTTATCTCAAGGCACTTCCCAAATAGAGCAGGTCCAGACCTTCTCTTTATAAAACTATTTACAGAGACCCAACAATTCCCACCAAGAGCAAGCACTAGGCAAGGAAAAACTTCCTTTTAAGAGGCAGAAATCTCGAGCAGAACCGGACTCAGGGTGGGCGGCCATCCGCCTCGACTGGTTGGGTTGGAGAGAGAGAGAGCAGGAGAGAGCACAGAGGAAAAGAACAAGAACGTACAGTGATAGCAATATTAATTATAGTGACAGTAGCGGCAATAACAGCGATACTAATGTAGTGGCAACTATAGTGCTCCTACTGATAAAAATAGTAATGACAGCTAATAACATTAATAATAATCAAAGTTAATTATAGTAAATTTTAGCAGGTTTAGCAGCAGGTGTTAAACAGGATCATGGGGGCAGTAGTTGGTTTACAGTTGCAGGTCCAGACTCTACAGCTCTGGAGGCGGGTGGGGGACCTGCGGAGAGTAACAGGAAGGAGAGGGGAGAGAGAGAGAGGCACACAGCCTGGGCGCTTCATGTGCTTGAGGGAAAAAGCAAACGGTTAGAATGATGCAGTGATATTTAGAAAGTTTACATTAATCTCTTCGGGAGAACAACCTGGACTATACTATACTGAGTTTTTTAATTTATTGAGACTGAGGCCCACCCGCCGGTGGTAGGATGGCAACAGGTGCAAGGCCTGAGTTTGTAAAAGAATAGGAAGCTAACTGAAAGTTAAGGCATGAAAATTAAAACATATTTTTATGCCTTAACTTTCAGTTAGCTTCCTATTCTTTTAGTTTAGATTTGAAAGTCTGAATGGAGTCAGACAGTCTGATATCAGCAGGGAGATTGTTCCAGAGCAGAGGGGCACAATAATAAAAGGCTCTGCAGCCAGCAGACGTATTTTTAACTCTGGGAACAGACAGGAGCCCTAAATTCTGGGAATGGTGAGCATGAGCTGGAGGATGAGGTTTAAGCAGATCAGACAGGTATGAAGGAGCAAGTCCATTTAGAACCTTATATGCCATCAAAAGCACCTTAAAGTCTGATCTGATGAACAGGAAGCCAATGAAGGGAGGTTAAAATCAGTGTAATATGGTCAAATTTTCTGGATTTAGTAACAATTCTAGCTGCGGCATTCTGAACCATTTGAAGGCTTTTAATACGAGTACGTGGCAGGCCAGGCAAACAACACGTTACAATAATCAAGTCTTGATGAAACAAAAGCATGAATTAAGATTTCAGTGTCAGTCTTAGACAGAAAAGACCGAATCCTAGCTGTGTTATGTAGATGAAAAAAGGCAGTCTTGGTGATATCTTTAATGTGCTGATCAAAGGAGAGGGAAGAATCAAAGGTGACACCCAGATTTTTGACTGTCAGACTATGAGAAATAACACAGTTATCAAGAGTCAATGTTAATTGATCAAACTGGTGTCTATGTCGGGTCGGGCCAACGACCAGCATCTCGGTTTTGTATGAATTTAGGAGCAGAAAGTTACGAGACATCCAGCTTTTCACAGCAGACAAGCAGACCTCTAAATTCATAATCTGAGAGGAATCATCAGCCTTTATAAATACATACTACTGGGTATTATCACCATAACAATGGAAATTAATTCCATGACTGCGCATAATTTGACCAAGAGGTGAAATATAGAGAGAGGAAAGCAGAGGGCGAAGAACAGAGCCCTGGGGTACTCCATGTTTCACAGCAGAGTATGTCGATATAGTGTTATTAAAGGAGACGCACTGTGTTTCTGTCAGATAAGTAGGACTTTAACCAGGCGAGGGTCAGGCCAGAAACACCGAATTTGCTTTCAAGTTAGTCTAAGAGAAAACAATGATCTATAGTATCAAAAGCTGCACTGAGATCCAGTAAGAGGAGCACAGAGGTGGAGTCCGAATCCATGAAGATCAGAAGATCATTTACTACTTTAGTAAGCGCTGTCTCAGTGGAGTGACAGGCCCTGAAGGCAGACTGGAACGGTTCAGACAGATTGTTATTAGACAAATGAGACAAAAGCTCCTGAGACACAGCTCTTTCTGGTCGATAATTATTTAAGGATCCTGGATCAAGGTGTGTTTTTTTAAGTAAAGGTTTAACCACAGCAGTCTTAAAGCTACTGGGAACTGTGCCAGAAGTGAGTGATAAATTAATAATGTTCAGCACTGAAGGTCCCAAGATTGGCCAGAGGTCTTTGGAGAGCTTAGCTGGTAGAGGGTCCAGTAGACAGGTGGTGGGTTTAGAATGCAACACAAACTTAGATAGTGCTTTGAGAGACAGTCTCAAAATTTGTTAAAGGAGAAGTTAACAGTGTATGTATGCACTGTATCAGTGTATCAGCATTACATTATATGCAATGTAATGCTCTGCTGGTTCTGTAGACGCTGGAGAAGAAGAGATGATTTTATGTCTAATCTCATCTGTTTTATTATTGAAAAATTCATGGGCTGTAAAGGGCGAGCAGCGAAGAGATGGCTGCTGCTGAGTGAGTTTCGCTACAGTGTCAAAAAGAAATCTATGATTGTGTTTATTGTTACTGATTAACTGAGAGAAGTAGGCTGCTCTAGCAGTGGAGAGAGCACACTTGTATTTTAACACTGACTTGTGACACTGAAAGTAGAGTGCTTCAGATTTTGATTTTTGCCATTTGTGCTTCAATCTCCTGTAGGCCTGCTTTAGGGCTCGTGTTTCCTTAGTAAACCACAATGTAGACCTCTTTAACTGTCTGGTTTTAGTGGTGAGAGGAGCAGCTGAGTCCAAGAGGCTAGCCAGAGCTGTGTTTAATTTACTAGTACAAATTCCAACGGAGTCAGTTTCTACAGTGAATGGAGCGAGGGCCTCCGGTAGTTTCTCAGCAAGAGCAGCTACAGTCTCCTCTAGAGCCATGTTCTACTTGTTTGAGCCATTATAATTAACTTTGACAGCAAAGTAAACCCTTTAAATCAGATTTTGTCAAAGTAAAATTTCCGTTTGCTTCTCATTCACCAGTTTTTGTGTGTTGCATTTAAGGCTGCCAGGAGTGTGGGTAAAGATGGCGACACTGTCTCCACAAAGACAGCAGTTTTTTGCTACACCGCTGATCAGACCTTTAGGACTTGTTTATCTGATAGAGGGACTGTTGTTGTTGGTGATGTTGTTGTGTTGGTCTTCTGTCGACAGTCAGCTGAGACTCCTGCCAGTACAGCTGTGGTGTTGCAGCACAGTTTATTCTGTCACCAGATACATGGACTCATTGTCTCAGTTACAGTGTTCTCCACTGTAACAGCCTCTTCATATGAATGAAGAGTGGAGTTGCTTTTTGTCAGGGAGGGGTTTACATGCTGTGTTGCTGAGGTATTACATCACAGTGGTGTTGGTGGCTCCTGTCTGTGTAACTGAGGCTCTGGGCCAAAGTTCACAACAATAAAGTCCATATATAAATACACAATAAAGTGTTGAAAGCTGTGACATGTTTGATTCAACAGAGCTGCTGAAAACGTGAAGCTGATTTCTTTTAATGACATGTTCTCCATATGTCGTTAGTGTTTCTGAGTGTTGGTTATCGTGTGTGAGACTCAGTTTAGAAGGTGTGTGTGTATGTGTTTGCATGTGTTGGTTTCAGGCTGATAGGCTTCCATCACTCCAACTTGCTAAACTGCTGGTGTGTGTGTGTTTTTCATTATCCACTAATCTGCCAGTTATTTCCTTGATGAATCTTTTTGTCTGTAATGTCCCAAAAACAATCACAGTTTCTCCTTGAGGCCAAGGTGACGTCTTCAAATCTCTTGTTTTGTCCAGTGATATTTAAGAACCCACCACATCCTCATACTGAAGAAACAGAGACCAGGGAATTGTTTTTCATTTTCTCTCAGAAAATGACTGAAAACAGTAAATCACTCATCACAATAGTTGCTGGGGGTGTTGACGTGTCCTTCTCAGTATTTTTTGATTGTTTGCTGAACCCATAGTTAGTATCTTTGCTGCTATTGGTTTTGAAAGTAGGAGATTAATCCCAAGATTAATACATTTAAGACTATATACCTTCGTAATATCAAGGTCCCAGAAGTCTGTGAATGTCCTGGGAAGATGTTTGAATGCCTGAGGTTCCTGATGAAGAGGTTCCTGGAGTCTGGCTGTTAACAAGAGCAGAGAGGTTAACAGGATATTACAGCTGCAACAATTAATTCATTGATTAGTCAATTGACAGAAAATGAATTTGGCAACTATCTTGATTATCGTGAATCATTTTTATTATTATTATTATTTATTATTACTGATAGTTTAAGTTCCTTTTTCACATTCTCTGGTTCAAGCATGTGCAGCATCTCAAGACCCCCACATCTTTGGTACCCTGAGGTGGGTAGGTACTGCAGTGACCCATATTAAGCAGTGTTCTATGCCTTTGCTTATTTTAGCAATTCGTGTGGCAGTGTGGCCTCACTTCCCTCAGCCCATTGTTCTGCTTGGAGGACCAGACTTCCTGTAGACCTGCCTTGGGCTCCTTTAGGGGTTACAGTCTCCTCTCTCTGTGTCTTTGTGTATCTGCTCTCTAGAAGAGTGGTTCCAAACCTTTTAGAGCTGCCATCCCTCCTTACAAAATTTTAAGTTGGCATTCACAACCCTTTCGACTAACCCCTGAAACATACCGCAGTTCCCTGTTGGCACGGTGCTCGCAATGTTTCCAACATCTTGTAGAATTTACACCATCAAGAACTGCGGCTGTTTTAAGAGTAAGGAGAGACCCTACCCAGTATTAGTATGGGGTTCCTTATAAAGTGCGCACTGTCTAGAGTCTGAGCTCTTAGCTTTAGACTGGAATGCTAATTAGCTGGGTTAATTCCCTCCATAAATAGCCGCTTTGTCATTCCAGTCACTCACCCCATATGATGCCTGTGAGCCTCGGTGATATAAATACCCCCCAGCTCTCAGGCAGAGCCTAAAATATCCCCTGCATTCTAACACCACATGTATTCTGGATCAGCAGCATTGTTGAGTGGAAAGGTGAGAGCAGGGGAGGGAGCTGTTTGGCATATCAGTGATAGATGGAGATATGAGGTCAGTGTTGCTCCAGAAGGAGATGTGTACCAGTTTTTCATCCTCTTCTCCTGTTAGAATTGTAAGGTTCCAGTGTTTTTGGAAACTGTACAATACAAGGGATTACATCTCAGGAAACCTTTGCTCCCCCCATTTTGACCACATGTTTTGTAATTGGTAAATTCACACAGCTTTATGGAAGTATAATACGGAACTACTGAATTACACATGAGATTTTTTACATGAACCAAAACTCTGCTTTAACTTCAGGACAGTCGCAGTGAAGTCTCCAGTAAGAGATGAGGTACAGCACATACCTTCACACACACAGAGACACAGGATGGAGACTGTTGATGATGGTGATGATGATGATGTTCTAAGAACAACAGCTGCTCAGTCTCTCTTATATGTTGCTGCCGCAGGAGCATTGTTAGACTGCATTTTCTCTCGAGTGTCTCCTATGCTAAGGAGATAAGATAGGAAGCACTGAAGCTTCTCTCCTCATCTCTTATCCTGGCTGCTGCTCAGATACTTCAGCTCATTTCATTCAGTTTGAACCTTCACAAGCAAAAAGGCTTTTCAACCTTAGCCTGAGAATTTTGGAAATGGTGATGCAGACACCCACATTCACTCTCTGGTTGGGTCTTATCAGTCACAAAATATCCTTCCCTGATTGGTCACGCTTCTATCACGTGACCCTTTTCCAGTAGAAAATAAACGGCATCAGCCTCGGCTACCAGTGGTGAATGAAACATGGATAATGAATTACTAGAGTCTTTGCTTTGTGCAATCAAAGTCCAAGCGAAGAAATCTCTGGTCTGACATTTCACCTTTACTGTTCTTCATTCATCATATTTTCAGCAACTAACCAACTGCTTCCTTTTTATACGTGAATGGTCATGTGATCACATTTTTAGGTGTGTTAGATTATCTCTGGTAGGAGCTAAAACGCTTGTCTGGACGGAGATTGTTTTCATTTTAAATATATAAGCGTGGATGTAGTTTTTTTCCTTCTGTTATTTTGCTCTTGTTTTTTGGCTGTTAATTGTGTTATATTGGTTATTATTGTGCATTGCCTTATAACCCCAAAACACAGCTGCATGGCGTGGGCCACCTAGTTTATTTCAAACAGTGGGGGGACATTTGATCCTCCTCTGGGAGAACCTCCTGCTCCAGTGGGCCAGTCTAACTCTATTTATCTGGCAAATAAAAGTCAGTTTGTTGTGAAAGCTCCCTTGCCGCCGGTGGGAGTGGGGAAGTTGCCCACTGTGGTTTTAGATATGAGTGGAGCTCAGAGGTGTGTGGGAGTGTCCTCGGGCTGCAGCATGACACAAAGGGATTTGAGCAGCTAAAGCTCCCCTCTGGACCATCTGTCCACACACAGACCGACCTGGGAGTCAGTCAGCACAAAGGCATCATGCTTACACTGCCCACTGATGTCTGCTATTGATGACTGGGGCAACAACACTGACACATGCTCCTGTTGACTTAGCTTAATAATGGTTTGCCTGGGTAATGGGCAGAAGTCCCACATGACATGTACAATGCTAATAGCCTAGTAAAACACAGAGCAAACCCCTGGACCCTGTCTCCTGTTTATTACCACCTCTGTCTTTGTAACATCTGGGTTTATGTTGTTGTTTCAGATGACGCATTCACTCTGTGATGATACTGACAGGCTATGTCCACACTACTACGTTTTGTTTTAAAACTCGTCTGTTTTGCTACGTTCCTCCCATCCGCACGACTAGAGCACTGACTTTCAGAAACTCTGCTGGACCTGTTTTAGCTTGAAAACTCTGGGGTTGTGTTTTATTTTGAAAACTCTGGAGTTGTGCTGTAGTATGGACGGACAGAAATAGAGACCTTTGATGATGTAGACACCCCTGATCGCTCCGTGATTGGCTCTCATCAGCCTGATACCAGTGTTAAATACATGATAATGAATAACAGTGTTACTGACCTTGTTGTCTTTGCTAGCAGCTGTTGTTCGGTTACATTCTGTATTTTAACGCTACAACTGTCTTTGCTGTTCCTTGTTCAGAGTATTTTGTGTAACTAATTAACAGCAAAGAAGACAATCTGCTTTCTGTTTACACCGACTCATACATGCTCAGTGTATGTGAATGGTCATGTATGTGTGTGTTTTCAGGTGTGTCAGCCTGGACAGAGATCAATTTAGTTTTAAAATGAAAACGTACTGATGAGAATGTAGCCACAGAGTCATCACCTCTGTCTCTCAGGGGATTCTGTTGTTGTTTCAGATGATGCATTCACCCTCGCCTGTTTATCTCAGTGTGTGATGATACTGACAGAGTTACCACCTCTGTCTTTGTAACATCTGGGTTTCTGTTGTTTTTCGAGATCCTGTTTGCAGCCTCCCTCTCTCCCTCACTCTGTCTTTCATGGCTCATCAGTTCCTTCCTCCTCTCCTCCCCTACAGTGATTTCCTCCATCTCTCTGTGTTTTGTCCCCTGCCCGTTGCCTCTGTTACTCCAGCCAGGCTGCTGTTAAGCCTGTTAGAGTAATCCATTTGGACAGTTCCTCCAGGCTACACTGAACACAGCGCTGTAATGTTACACACAGCCAGGCCTGACCGCTCTCCACACACACACATCTTACTCTTGTGGGGACCCATCATTGAGATAATGCATCCTATTATTCCATAGCCCCTCACTCTAACCTGAACCATCACAGCTGAAGGTCTTTAGATGTTAAACACCAACCTTGACCTAACACTTAATGCAGTGGTCTGACTCTAACCTTAAGGAGGGACATGGTCCTCTACACATTCCACTGTCTTTCTGATGCTGATGGGCAAAAACACTTTAAGTCCCTCCTCATTTGATTGTAATTGGCGTTGAAATAATTTTGTGGTGTGCTCCATCAGCTGAGGGCAACACCAGTATTGAACAGAAGTGGCTGCTGCAGAGAGCAGTAATGAAGTTACAGGCAACAAGCAGTTTCCAGATAGTCTGTGGTTTTGGGGCGGAAACTCACCCAACTGTGTGGGAGGAGGGTGAGACTAACAATAGTGACAGACCTGACAGAGCCCTGAACATCATCTGATAGGCCATGTGCTTCTAGTCAAAGTACAGCAGGGAGGAGGGAGGAGCGATGATGGAGACCCCGGAGACATCAGACGATGCTGCCAGCTGTTGCTGACTGGTTGCATCCCTTTGCAAATGTCTCCCTGTGTCCAAAACCAAAGTGAGTGGATGATGTTGGGAAGTGTGGGCAGACGTTTCACAACCCCTCCCTCAGGCTGACCTCTGACCCCAAGCTCCATATGTTCTGTCTCAATGGGAGAGGAAGGAGACAAAGGAACCAGAGGGAGCCTGGGGGTTGTTGTTTTGGTTTCTTGGAGGGTCACAGTTTATAGTTTTATTTCAGTTGGACATGACCATGGAAACTCCACTGTTCTGTAGTCTGTTTGTATAACTCTTCTGTTTTCAGAACAACTCCTGCTTCTTCTTTGCTGTGCAAGATGAAAACCTCTGAATTCAGTGTTTGCTGGAGATGAACTAGTTTGTACGAGAGGTATTTTTAGCCGCTCTTCATTTAACACATCTATTGTCCCAGCGTTAAAGAGCTTTCTTTTCTTAATGTCAAAAGAGGATCTGAACCTGCAATGCTCTGTGTGGCCTCGAGGGTCTATTAGACATCTCTGCAGATGTACATGCACGTGTAAATGTGCTAGAAAAGCAAAGTTGTTTTGAAGAGGTTGTTCATGTACAATTCTTCATTTGCAAATACCCGTATAGCAGTGTAGTTTTAAATCAGTCCTGAAGCCTGTGGTGCTGTCTCAGAATGTCACATCATGTTCTTGAGGGTTATGTGTAAATGTCACTGATGTTTCCATTGAAGCCAGTTTTTATTCACTGTTTCTCTATTCTCTACTCTGTTATCAGGAGAGGTCAACATTTGAATTGCATCACAATATTAAGGTTCATGTGTTTCCTTAGAAAGCGGGACAAACTACAGAAGGCAAAAAAAACATACACGATGGGATGTAACGTTAATTTAGGGAAACTTTTCAAGAAGCTGGGTGTGCTTGGGTGTAAAAGAGATAATATTCACTTGTTTGAATAGCAGCAAAATCAGGTCACCGCGTCCTTCTGCAAGCACAAAATCCAGCACGTTCATATTCTTTTTTTTTTTGGCAATTTTGGATGGCTCTGCCTGATACACGGATTACGATACAGCGTCACTACATTGCCGTAGTGGCGCACAGACGCAATTGCAATTACAAACGTCAAATCCACAGAGAACGAAGAAAACAAGTAGACTTACTAGAATTTTGTCGGGAAGCAGCGGCGGCACGAAAACCCTGCAGACCCATCAAAACCCATCTGGACTCACACCATCACATCCAGCCAGTGTCACACTTTACGAGAATGATGCAGTAAATGGAGGATTAATTCATTATAATTAATACATGAAACAGAACAACTGGCACATTAAAAACACATTTTATCACTTTCCTCTGTATGTCAGCAGCAATAGAGAAAGAGGTCAGAGGTCACAGTAGTCAGTACAGCAGTAAATACAACACCAGATTTTAATCTGATTTATTGTCAAAACATAAAGCCGATCAAAATCTGATCTTTATTTTAACTGTTCTCTCCTCCTCAGCCAGCTGCAGAGTGGCAGGTCATCAGCTGCTGCTAATGTTAACCACAGGCCGACAGGCTGACACAATATGAATGAGAGAGAGAGGAGAACGAGAGAGAGAGAGAGAGAGAGAGAGAGAGATTTGATCTGGACTGTATCAAGGTCTCTGAGCAGTGACCTGGGAGAAATGGTCAGAGTCTGTCCACACATGAAACAACATGATAATGATAATAATACACCACCTGTGACTGCTGGGACACAGTCACCATCTCTCAGCAGTTCAGTATTATGTCAGACAGGCCATAAACCTCCTTACATAACTGTGACAGGACACACAGTGGTAACTAAGGCTCAATATGACAGATTAGAGGTGGCGTGGTGCAGGGTCCCAGCCGGCCCCTGAGATTCGGTCACCTCAGAGTGAGACAGGCTGGACTCTGGATTACACTTTATAAACTCAGCCTGAGCATTAAACATCTGAAATGCGACATACGAACACAGTCAACCATGTTTATGTATCTGGACTTTAAACCTATCACTTAATGCAGCTCTCTCTCGCTCTCTTTCTCTCTGTGTGTGTGTGTGTGCACGTGTGTGCGTGTGTGTGTGTGTGTGTGTGTGTGTGTGTGTGTTAATTGGACTTTGTTCTCCCACTGATTGAGTTCCAACTCATCCACTGACCTCTTGTCCATGTGATAGGGCGGAGTATGTTTGTGTGAACCTCAAGGAATGTAATCATTTCACCATGTTAAATGAAGCTGTGAAGTTTGTAGTCCAAATAACAAGACTATACAGATTTACTAGCAGCTTGCCTGCAGGACTCCACTCAGGTAACAGAAACCCATTCAACACAGAGGGCTGGCTGCCCAGCAGTGTCTTTACTGGCTGTACCACTAGCAACCTGAAAAAATAGGTGAAGTGCAGCATCAGTGAAGACTTATTTTATCACTTATATTGTTAAAATGGTATTAATATCAAACAATGAGTGATTAATTGAATTGAACACAAACACAAAAGTAGTATACAGTTTTTAAAGTTTCACATGTATTTGAATAAAGGTATAATATTTGACCAGAATGTGTTTATCTTACCAGTTAGTAAACTCTGAGCCCGGGTCACACTCACTCCTCATCAGGTTATGTAACTGGCAGATTAGAGTGACATGCAGCTATTTCTGAACCAGTGGCTTGGATTGTTTATCCCAGTGACAGGACAGAGACCTGGAGGAGGACAAACTGATGGGAAGAGTAGGAACTTTGATGTGAGGGATGGAGGAAGAAAGTGATTAGTAATCTGAATCCTATGTGTCTCATAATGCACCAAATAGCATCTTTTTGTCAAACCATCCTTGCTTGCTAGTTGTTTCTTACTGAATTTATAATGCAGACTTTGTGTTATGGTTTGTCATCTACATGCCCAAGCTGAGTTTACCCAGATGACATCACTCTGACATTATTAGGGTTATTTTCTAAAACTAGACAAAGCTCCTCTAGAGCTGTAGTTGTGAGGACTAGGGATGTCACGATACCAGAAATTTAGTAGTTGATACAAATACCAGTGAATTTCCACGATTCTCGATACCTATTTCGATATCACTATAACCCCCCCCCCCCCCAAAAAAAAAAAACCCATAAATTCGATGTACTTTCTCTTTCACTCCTTTATCGAAGGATCCGAATAAAAAAAACAAAAAACAAAGAAAAGTGGCATGTAGCCTTCAAGAATTCAAAATAAACAGTACTGTGATAAAGTATAAACAATCAGCTTTTTATTGCACAACTTTTCAGCTATAGTGCCCTGAGACAAAAAAATGGATATAATAATAAATATAATAGAATGAAGCAACTATTGACATAGCAAAAAAGAACAGTGGCATGTAGCCTTCAAGAATTAAAGTAAACAATACTGTGGTAAAATATACAGTCGGTGAACTTTTTATTGCAACGCATTTTAATACTCTGAGACATAAAAATATGGACATATAATAGATATGATAATAAAATGAAACAACTTTTAACACTGCAAAAAAGAACAGTGGCATGTAGCCTTCAAGTATTTAACGTAAACAATACTTTGCTAAAATATAAGCAGTAAAACTTTTATTGCACAGCATTTCAACTGTGGTTTGGAAAGTGCGAAGGCACCGTTTACAAACAGGCTTTTGTGGGTATATAATCAACTCCTCATCATCCGCCTTGGAAGCAAAATATTTCCATATGCAACTCTTTTCTTTTTTTTTCTTTTGATGAGCCAAGGTGCTGGAGTTGGAACAAGTTGTGTGCCTGAACGTGTCGCCATCTTCTATTTGTTATTGTAGCTACACCTCCAGCCTAGCAGTGGACGTTCCTCAACCCCCCTTTGGCAGAGGCAGAGCATGTGCTGGAGAAACTGTGCTTAAATGTGTTCCGAGTCACTCAAACGTTGCTATTGATGCAAGTAATTAGTGTTAATGTTCTTTGACACATGTTTTTGGTAGATTACTGTCACTTTTGAGGTAAGACACTTTTGCACCATAACATAAGTTGCTCATACAGTTGATGACATCCTGCTTGTGCACAGTTAGACCTGATGCGCCTCCCTCAATCGGATGTCCATCTTATTTTACTTCCTAAGAAGGTGACTATCAATGGTATCAGTAATTTCGGTACCTTCGGTACCATGAAAAACGGGTACCGTCCCGTTTTTTGCCACGTGGCATCGACTTGGTACCAAAGTATCGGTTCTGGTGACAACCCTATAAGGACACTCATTGACATAATGCATTCCCTGGTACCTTCCCCTAACCTTAACCATCACAACTAAATACCTTACCCTGACCCTCACCCTGACCTTAACCCTTAAACCAAGTCTTAACCTTTGAAGTTGACAGGACCAGACAAAATGCCCTCACAAAGATTGTTTTGTGTACATTTAATTTGCATTACAGACAAATAAATTCTAAATCATACTATAGTTATTTAAATTCATCTATTAGGGTTGTAACTATTCTGTCTTAAAACAATAGAGACTGCCTGAGATGACATATTCAACCAAAAAGACAACTGCAAGAATACTCAATCTCGCATCATATAAGACAAAGAAAAGTAAAGGATGTCCTCACTGTTGAGGCTGCAACAAGGAAAACAGATGAATTGATTATAAAAATACTTAATGGTATTGGCAATTGATTAATTGTTTCAGCTCTTGGGGATTAAAAAGTTTGACTCAGTTCACACATACATTTTGCCTCTCTGCCAATTAGTGTTGTTTTTGACGGCCTGTTTTAATTTTAGTTTTAGTCTAGTCTTTGTGTCAAGCTGTCATTTTAGTTTTTATTAGTTTTAGTCACGTTCATACTCTTTTTAGTCTAGTCAAGTTTTAGTCGACTAAAAGTTTGAGCATTTTAGTCTTATTTTAGTCAGAATCATCCATGACTATTTTAGTCTAGTTTTAGTCGACGAAAACTGATGACATTTTAGTCTAGTTTTAGTTAGTTTAGTTTATTTTATTTTAGTCTCTTTCTAGTAATGCAATTCTGTTTAGCCCAGTATAGTATAAGTACCTAGTAGTATAGACAAAACCAAAATTTTCTTTTAGCCAAACCCATTTCACAGTTCAAACAAGGTTATCTTATTATATTATTGTTACCTTATAGACTCAAGAAAACATCCATTCCAGACACACAAGACGCTCTGATTTGAATTTACAACATATTTATTTTACCAACCAAACATGTTTTCCTGTGATTTTGTGGTCGCATTTCTCCCCATCTTTTTCCACAACACATTCTGTTTTTTTTTCCACCTCTATGTAATGAAAGTGTGTCCAAATGTCATTTCGTCTTTTTCTTCCAAAGAAGAACCCCGACTGGCTGGCAGCCATCGGTCCTTTTCTCTGTCGTGTTATGTTTCTGAAATTGTCGTTCAACCGCAGCTGCAACTTCTAAATGCCGCCCGCGAGTGGGGATTGAGGAAGTGATGTCGCATGCGTCGGCGCAGTGCGACCTGATGAAGTGAGACACAGGAAACAGAAATACTGCAAAATAATAATAACTCGACTAAACGAGTCGAAATGACATTATAACATTTATCAATCAATAGTGTTTAAATCATTGTGATCATCAGTCCACACATATTCACAAACACCTGATGGTCTGTTATGTGAAGCATACTTGTATCCTCCCTGCTTGAAGGCTGCAGTGTGGGACATAAAGCTGTAGTGTCTTATCCAACTGTCCTCAGTGAGACATGCTCATCCAGACATGCCTCTGTCTGTCCCTTCCTCTTTATTTATCTCTCTTCTGTTCCTCCCCTTCCTCTGACCTTTTGTCTGCCTTTAGTTGCCAGCCTCACACTCAGGTGGCCCTTTATAGTGTGCTGAGGGGCAATGCAATTAACATGCACCTGGGTTCACATGGAAAGATGTAACCTCCATTAACAACAGCCCTTTAGTCTCTTCTGGGTGCTATGGGATGCACAAGGGTTGCATTTAAGCAAGACAAATTATTCCACTGAAGGGGGTTGATGAGCTAAAGACAGCACCCAACAACTCTGCTCGTCTCCCACACCTCTCTGTCATCCATCTTGTTGCTTCTTGGCATCACAGCGAGGCTCTCTGTGTCTCTGATGTGTCTGTCTCTGCTCATAATCCCCCTCTGTGGATTCTTCATCGTTCCATGTGAAGCCTGTTACGCTCTCCTTTCATCTCCTTTGTTAGTGAGGACATCCATGGGCTGGGATGATACTGCGTTTGTCACCCCTGCCAACAAAGATCACGTTTTTAATCCATGTCAGGTTCGCAAGATGTCTCAGGGATTACAGAGGAATTTTCCATAAAATTTCTTCTTTTTTTCCTTTGACCATAAGTCCAACCTGTCAGAACTTCTTCCACCATAGAGTCTAAAATAAAAGCCAGTTTGTTTTGGTGTCTGTCAGTATTATGTCATTATTAATGAAACTCGTCCTGCAGATCTGTTACATTAAAACCTCCTGGGAAACGGAGGGTGCTTTTAATGTGAAAAACCTGCAGGAAGTGTTGAAGCACTTGGTCACAGAGTGAGTATCAAATGACTCTGCTGCACTAATGAATTTACAGATGTGGAAATATACATTTTACTGAATTATCAAGACAACAAGTAAATATGTACAAATGTTGAGTTTCATTCACAGCAGACAGAACCAATAATCATCAGTTTTAAACAGGAGCAGATCAGAAAACAGGGACATTTATTTGATTTTGATTTTGTTTAATTGATTGATTTTAGTCTTTAAGTTATAAAAAGACAAGAAAATTAGGACAGAAAGGAAATAACGATAATAATGATCCTTGACGTCTGTCCATTTGTGGTTTTGGATGAAGTTATAACACTTGTTAGAAAACTTTTATTGACATATTTAGCTTTTTTAATTTTTAAAAGTATTTTATTTATGGTGTGGCAAGGGAAGCACAGCAGCCTGAGGACTGAACCCTGTCCACAGTTTACCTTGAAGAATTCAGTTGCAGTGTTGTATATTGATGAATATTTCTACCTTCTGTAAATTAGGAACAGAGCAATGAATGTGCCAATCCTCCTCTGTCATATTTATGCAGTTATTCTACTAACAATTTGTGATCAAACACTTTTTTATAAATTTTTTATTAATGAGTAAAAAGAGGCTGCAACTTAGTCGTATCGCGACATTAGTGGTGAAAGATGTCTGACTTCCAGTTTCCTCTGAACCATTATGATGCAGTGAATCCAGGTGAGACGTGAGCACAACTGACACTTGCCTTCATAATCAACTTGTACATGAACTCCCACTCCCTCCTGTCAGGCACATCTCCTTCATCACCTCCTCATAGCCCTGCAGCTGCTGTGAGAAAACACACATGTACACACACACACACACACACACACACACACACACACACATACACAGCTCAGACAGCTGCTTCCTGCCTGTTTGACATTTTTATTCTTCACAATAAGATAAATGTGTTTGACTGGCAGGACTTTGTCACTGTACACTGTCTCTACCTTCTGAAGCAGCTTATTTCACCTGTATTCATACAGGATCAGGTGGCTGAGTATATAAACTCATTCACTACAACACCCTGTTAATATATAGCATCAAAACATTGAGTTTAGACAGCATTAATAGAATATTAATAGAAGTGAAAACTTAAAAGGGGAGTTATTTCATTCTATCCACAACTTTAGAAGCTGCTAAACCACATACAAACTTTTTCAGTGTACACCAACATATTTACTTAACTGTGATCTGTGGCTGGATGGTCTTGGTTTGTTCATTTTTGTTGACACATTGAAAACCCTCATGTAGATGTGATGTAAAGATAAATAGTTTTTATCTAAAAATATATTTACAGGGTAAATCAGATAAATCACAGGAGGGTTTGTTTTTTACTTTTCTCTGCCTCAGTTGCAGCGCAGCTCTTCAGCCATCCACTGGCAGCTGGCTCACACTGTTGTGTCATGGGCAAAGAATCCTGGACTCGTGCCACTGTGGCAACTGCAGCTTAACAGGGACAAAAGGACTTGTGGAGATGTGCATTTTCCCTCCACAGTCCCAAGAGCACAGACGTGACGATGCGTTTTCGTCCTGTATCACTGCATATGAAATACAAAATGGTAAATGACTTAGATAGCGCTTTTCTAGTCTTACTGACCACTCAAAGCGCTTTACAATACTTGCCACATTCACCCATTCACTCACATGTTCATACACCACACCCATACACACACTTATTTACAGATGGAACAGCCATCCGGGGCAATGTGGATTTCAGTATCTTGCCCAAGGACACTTCGAGACGCAATGTAGAGGAGCCAGGAAACGAACCACTGACCTAATTAGTGAACGATCCAGTCTACCTCCTGAGCCACAGCCGCCCCACACCTCCTCCAAAACCCCTCCTCATTCAGTGTCTGTTCTGATTTCATCCATGTCATTTTATCATAAGTCAGTGCTCAGGGAGCTGAGAGGAAGCTGCAGATAAACTGCAGCTGACATAGGGGAGCAACTAGAGCATGGGCCTGGATGAAAATCAGTCAGCCTCTCTCAGGACCTCCTGCCCCCACCTCCTTCCCTCTCCTCCCTACCTTCTCTCCTCTATCCTCTCTCCTTCTCTCTCCTCCTCTATCCTTCTCTCTCCTCCTCTCTCCTCACAACACTCTGTGTTAGTGTTAGTGTGTTACAATGGTCCAGTGTCCCAGGTGAGGAAGCAGGAGAGAGGAGTGATGAGTCCTCACTCCTCTCTCCTGCTTCCTCACCTTTTTAAGGTGAATAAAAGAACAGAGCAGTGTTTGACAGCATGACAGTGTGATGACATCACCACAGTAGCGTCCAGTAACTGGCCAATAGAGTGCAAAGTAGAGCCAACAGGGCCGAGCTTAAACAGCTAGAACAGCTCTGCCTGGGTACTGGGACACTGGACCATTGTAACACACTAACACAAACACAGAGTGGCATAAAGGAGGGAGGAAAACAATCAACACACGTACGCACACACACACACACACACACACACACACTGTCCTTGTGTCTCATTCTGACTTAGCCTTGCTCCCTGCAGCCTTGAGCCTCATCATCATGTAAAGATAATTCATAAAGATTAAGAGAAGGGGTCATCCAACACCCCCTTACACCTCGGCAACAACAGCCTTCCATTTGAGTTGTCCTGTTGCCAAGGAGACAGATGGGGTGCTGCTCTCACACAGCCAGTGCCAGGCATTGGCAGTAAAGTTCAGAGCAGCAGGAGCTGGCTCCACTTAGAGAGAACGAGAATGTTCAGTGTGTTTGTGTGCGTGTATGTGTGTGTGTGATCAGGCTCAGTGCCCAGTTGTAGCAGGTGCTGCTGTGCTCCTGGTGTAGCACTGGGTGGTGGAATGTACTGGTGAAGCTAGATGTATGAGTGTAATAGTGACCTGTAGAGAAGGATTGACACAGCTGAAAGTGATAACAGTGGGCTTATTGTTCTTAACCTGCACTGAAATCCTGCTTTAAATTATGAATGCTGAATGTCCATTCAACAGAATCATGTCATAATAAGCACCCTGGTGCTGTTTCACATGTTTTATTACTCATTTTATGATTTTTGTTAAGTGTGTGGATATTGTCCATTTTCTCCTTTATTCAATCTGTTATTCTGCAGCTCATCTAAATCATGGATTCATTACTGAACAAGACTACCAGGGGCTCTAAACCAAGAGGCTCAAAACAACTACAGAGAGACACAAGATGCAAACAAGCAAAATAAACACAGAATGACTAAAAAGAGATGCACATCGACACAACACAACCACAAAGCAACACAAAACAACCACAAAGTGACACAAAACAACCACAAAGAGATACAAAACCACCACAAAGAGACACTCTCAGGGAGTCTCATGCAAGTCCCCCAGTCTGACGGAGTCCCCCCTTAGACATTTCAGAACATTTGGAGTGAAATCAATAAATTGTGATAATGAGGATGTAGGTTGATGCTGATATAAAGGCTTTGATGACCGATACAGATACACATGTGAGAACAGATTTCCTTTCTTCTTATAGATTCTCCCTCTTAAGATTCCAGACTTGTGGTTGTATGCTACAGGCTGTTCTCTTTGTGCTTTTACATGACTGACTGAGCACTGAAGGGGATGATTAAATGTACTCTGCAGATGCTTGGAGCAGCACAGTCCCTGTGAGTGTGAATAATGACGGTCACAGCCATGCTATCAGTCTGCTTTTCCGTTTGTCTGCTCAGTCTGACTCTAGAGGACTCACACACACATACACGCACACACACACACAGACATGTGGATCTGGAGGGCCTTGAAGTGTGGCAACAAAGCCTGTCAGTCAGTCATGCTCCCTGACTGTGGAGTCCGCACACACACACACGCACACACACACACACACAGAGAGAGAGAGAGCAGAGCGTCTGATCACCCGGTCGAGCAGGGTAACAGGCTCTACATGAATTATGCATCAGTGTCTGGGGATAGCATATGATTAGTTCCTCTGTGTTTCATGCATTTATCTCTATACAAGTGTGTGTGTGTGTGTGTGTGTGTGTGTGTGTGTGTGTGTGTGTGTGTGTGTGTGTGTGCTGTAATTGGCCATTTTTCCTCCAGTGTGTACCTTATGACAAGTTGCCTCACACTCACTCTCCTCCTTGTTTTTATATATATATATTTGTGTGTGTGTGTGTGTGTGTGTGTGTGTGTGTGTGTGTGTGTGTGTGTGTTTTGCATTCACATAGCAGTATGTATGTCTGGGAACATCCTCCTGGGGCCTATTGCTTGTAATTAGAGGTGCATTAAGTGATTTGTGGCTCTAAGGATGCAGTGTGTGTGTCACATAATACCCCACCCCTGAAAGTCAGGGTGGGACACCCCTCCTGTGGGGCTGAGCTGTGGCTGTCTATTGATGGAAATTACCTCATTATTTTGACAATCATCCCCAGAAGTACAGAGGAAGGAGGTAGAAGAAAGCAAATTATTGTGGCCAAATGCTGGTTTAATTGTATCATCTTTGTTTTATAGTCTAAGTGTCGGGAAATTGTAACCAAGAAAATTGGAAATCTGTGCATCTGTAATTAAAAGGCTCATTAATGACCCTGTTAGGCCTGAGAGAATGGAGACTCGCTAATTTCAGCAACTCAAGAGGTACCAAAAGGATTTCACAGCAACACAGCAGGGAGTGGCACATGATAAATCAGAGATTGTATTGTTCTCCTCTCTCTCCTAATGTAAAGGTCAAGTTCTCAGGGCCCTCTAGGAGTTTAGTGTGGGGTGTGTATATAAGTGTAGCCTTGGCTGTTCATAAGACTATTACTGCAGCATCAAGACAAACTGCTTGGTTTTGTAAATGTACGTAAGGTTAACCGCCTCACAAAAAGCAATATAAATAGACAAAACAGCTACAGTGAAGTGGATGAAGGTGTGATAGGGTTTCCTCATAATGAAAAAACATCCGATTAAATTAAGTTTGTGCAGCTCAGGGAGGGATTGAGGGTGGTAATGAGTGTATTATAATAAATATGAATGTGACTAAAACAGTCAATGGCCTGCATCAATACAGAGGCCAAGAGGGTCGTGAGGTTTGGGATTAACACGGACTCACTTAACATAATTGGTTTTGTTTGTTATACAGCTAGCAATCCTGCTGTGATGAAGCGTTTGTTCTTTTCACAAGAAAAAAGGTCAAATCATTACCCCCGCCAAGAAGGTTTTCTTTTGCCTGTTGGTTTTTTGTTTGTTTGTCAGGATTACACAAAAATTACTGAAACAATTAGCATCAAACTTGGTGGAGGGAAGGGGTATGGACCATTGACGAACCCATTAATTTATGGTGTAGATCTGGTTTAAGGGGCAGATCCTAGACATTTTTTTTTGTAATCCTTTTCCTAAACATTGCGAGATTTTTCAACATTTGATCAATTTTCTCAGGAAATAATGTTTGGATGTTGATTTAACAAAAATCAGACACATTTATGGTGTTGAGAGCTGAGTTTGTACAGTTTGGTCCAGGGTTATAGATATGATATAGAATTGTTTGGCCTTGGGGTGGGGAGGGTATTTTTTTATTGTTACCTATGTCGAGATAATTGTCTCTATGAAACATTTTTGTCATTTCTTGGGAAATAATGTTTGGATCCTGAAAAAAACCTGACTATTTATGGTGTTGAGAGCTGAGTTTGTACATCATAACCCAGATAATAATCTTGCCTTGATGGAGATATGCGCTCTACTGAGTGCCATTCTAGTTGCCATTGTAGTTTTGCACATCTTGGTGCATTTCTCTTGTCACCACATTGTCATTTGTGTCATTAAATCAGCCTATGCATTCTAGGGGTGGAGTGTTTTGTCCACACCCTGTAGTATAATGCTGTTTGGATGTGCGGTATGAAAAACTTCTAGCTGCCCTTAGCTTCACATAACTGCGTCTACAGTGTGCAAATGGAGGCCAAGCCAGATAAAGGAAATGACCTCAAAACACAAGGCTTTCTAAGGAGACAGATATTCATCACACTCAAAGTCAGACTGTCAGACTCACAGTGTCTTTCAGTGTTACTTTTATTCGCAAGCTCTGGTTTACTCACAGTTGTGTGGTGTTAACCTAAACGAACCAACTATGTAAATCCCATTCAAAACACAAAAACCAACAATGTGTTAATCCGTCTCTCACTGCATCATGACTGCATAACCCTGTCTGTGGCTCTTAGCTCCAAACCCATTGGTTCCTGCTGAAGACGTAAACGTTTAGGACACAAATATATAATTTCATTTTTTTAAAAAGCTGCAGTAAGTTCCTAAAACAGCTGCTCACTGTAGTTTTTTAACAAACATTACTCAAACATGAGGAAATAGTGCATTTGTTGGGGACTACTTCCAGTGGTGGATGAATCCACACTGATGTTTTTTAGTAGTTTTTGGAAACAGTGGAGCTCTATGGCTCAGATATATCAGGCTCTGTTAGTAGGAGACACAGTATTGGTTTGGATGCACATGGGAATTAATATACTTTATCACTGAAACTAAATGTCATCCCTTTGAACACAGTGAAATGGATTATGAGGACTGAGCTGAAGGATTGTCACAGCAACATCAATGCCATTTAGATTTTAGCAGAATTTAAGCAGCATCAATAATGAATCCATCATCTTAAATATGGTTCACTTTGAGTGTCAGTACATCATGCAGACCAATGACTAATCAGCTCATTACTGATCTTTAATGATCTCTCATTTCTGATGATTGCAATCAGTCATAACAGCTTCATAGTTCTTGTGAAGAAGAATCATAGGGTGTGAGTGTGTTTGTTCCACAGTAAGTGGAAAATAGTTTTGCATGTTTGTACAGTGTGTGTCTGTGTGTAATGTTATCGGTGAATGCTCTATAGAAATGAATGAAGTATGAGAAATGAGAGTGACTGACCATATTTTGTGTGTTTGGGGATACGAAGGAACAGAGTTACTGCAATGATGTCATGAACAGATACTGTGTGTGTGGTTTTCCTGTTACACAGCAGATGAACAGTTTCCCTCTCTTCTGACTTATCCACTGTTTGAACAGACACCTCACTTCACAGAATGACTGCTCAGACTTTCAGGGGCTGTGGTTGGTCCTGGTATCAGCACACTAGAGAGATAAATGCTATGTACTCTTTGGATGGAAAAGTAAAGCACCAGTATATTTGTATGTTGTGAAGTCAGTTAACTAAATCTTTTCCTTTTGACTGATTTCATACCTTCCATTGGGAGACAGCTTGTATGGTATGAAAGTCAACTCTTAGAGACTTGATGTTGGTAATTGATCAGCAGCACCTTTGTGACAGACCCAGTTATTTTTAGGCATGCAGAGAATTGGATAGTAACTTCAGCTCAAATACTTTCTCCACTGGGGTTTGTTTTGGATCTGATGTTTTCACAGATTGTTTATATGGGTGATGAAGATTTGTGCTATTTCCACAGTACTTCACCTTCATTTTGCATTTTACACATGGCTTCACTTTTGACCAGCGCTTCACTGTCATTTTTTTATGCTATTGCCTACAGTGGACCTACAATGGACCACCTGCTGCAAATATTTTTTGTCTTTTGCGTGGGCAGATCTGCACCAGGCTGGTGAGGTGAAAGCTACACATGAACACGGCAAAAGGTCATAGACTGTAAAAAGCATATATTAAAAGGTCAGTGTCAGGATTTTATTTATATTGGATCATTAAACTCTGCATTAATGATATTATTATTAATGTTGCATCCAAATATCTTTTTGGAGATAAGATATTCAATTTTAGAAATCACCCAAGCTCATATTAGTTAGTCATAGTTCATATTCATGTACATTTCATAGTACATGAAGTCCTGCACAATGACAACGTCCCGTTCACTGATTGGTGAGCAGCAGATTACACTGCAGTCCAATTAAACTGGTCCTTCAGTTGTCTCAGCTTCAGGTGGAGGAATAACCCACAGTACATGAGCATTAGAAAAGACAGTGAGCTGTTTGAAGAATCACAGAGGACAAAGTGTGACAGGAAGAGCAGACGGATGAGAGAGCAGGAAACTGCAGAGAGAGCAGATATAATAATGTTCTGGAGTTACATAATACTGTCTGGGAGGTGTGTCAGTGTGTGTATCTGTCAGAGAGATCAGCAGTATGGACACACCCACAAGTCTCTGGCACATTTTTGCACCATATTCAATTTTATTTTTTAACATATTTGAGAAAATGTTTGCTCATCTTTTTGGAGGGAAACATGGTCGTTACATTCTACATATTTCAAATGTGTAAATGTCATCAGCACTGCCAGTATTAGAGATTTATCTCATCCAGGTCTAAACTATATCACCACACTCTAGATATCTAACAGGCAGGGCTCTGGGTGTACAGAGGCCTGATGAAGGCTTCTGATCTTCAGCCTGGTGACTCTGATCACAGCAGCTGGGACACCTTCACAGGGATGAGCCTGCTGTCTGTACATTCACACAGTCCATCCACCAACAGAGACATGATCCTGACTGTGTTCTGGTGTCATCTAGACATTTAGACAGTGTGAGCCTGTTTAAACTAAACACAATGATCACATTGATGGTCCCCGGCAGTGTGAAAACAGCTGGATCATGTCCTCAGTCTCTCTGGTGGAGCTTTGTTAAATCTGAGAAAATAATCCCAGTGATGTCATAATGATGTCATCAGCCACATCTTTCTTTTTCTAAAATGAGAATATTTAAGATGTCTCATGCATCGTCATTTTTTCCACATTCATATATTTAATTTCTTTGGAAACCTATCCTATTTAAAATGAATTGTGTTTGAACAAAGTTGGGCGGCACAGAATGAGTTTATAATGACTGCAGGCCTGTGGGGTTTTTAAGCAAAGATACACAAACAAGCACAAATGCCCATGCTCCAATTCAGCTGATATATGTGAACTAGGGATGGGTACAGAAACCATGTTAAACGGGCCCAGGTACTCAATCATTAAAGACCATAGTATCAATAAGGTCAGACGTTCTCGGTTCTGCTCTTGATATTGAAGAAATTAAGAAAATACATTTCCTGTTTATTATTGATACATAACGCTTAAGTGCAACATCTCTTGCTTGTAAGAGCAGAAAATAGAACAATCTGTTGAAACATCTGTTGAAAGTCTGTCACATACAGGCAGGCATGTGCACTGTTCAACCACCTGGCTCGTACTTCATCTGTTGTTGTATATATGTTATGTATGCTAGCAGCCTGGAGCCACACTTGGAGTTAATTCAATTATGCAAATGTAGGTTAATTATTACAAACATGGGTTAATGATGAAAAATAACAATTAGTATTTTGCTCAACAATGCTGCTGTAGTTTGCTTCTTAAGATTATTCATTTATATAGCCTAGAGTACATGTTAACTCTGTTCCCTTTTTTTGTCTTTAAAAATAACAAACAAAAGATAAGAGAAGTGTTAAAGAACTGGATCAAAAAACAGTATCAGTAAGAGTATTAGTACCATTCAAATCATAATGATACCCATCCCTAGAGTTTACCTGTCATATCTGTTGTTTCTGATTGATTGGAACCCCTCTGGAGTTTGACTGTGATAAACATGTGGTCTGTTTGTTGCTGTGTAAATGCTCCTGCTTAGTCTAACTGTGAAGAGCCTCTCACTAACACTGAACATCAGCTATCACCTCACCCCTGACTCCATCATTAAGTCACTGAGATGTTCATATCTGAAACGGCTCCTTTTACTCACCAAACATCACCTCAGGTCACAGACACTTCTGCACAGAGTGTGACACTTTGTGTCTAACACACTGCACATTTTAACCTCCATTATTGTTCATGGTATAGTCAACAATACAGACAACAGTGAAAAGTAAAAAGTGCTGTTTCAGAATGTGTGTTATGTCTTAAATGTCTCGCTTTGTTGTGATATTGATATATGTCATGTTCATGCTCAACTCATTCCCATGCATTTATTAATGTGCTTTTCCATGTGCATTTGTTTTGACATTGCCCTTGTTTTTTTGTTTGTTTTGTGGTCCATGTTTTTCTGCATGCTGCTCGTCCATAGCTTTGTACCAGTGGCTAGAAGCAGACCGGCAGGGCAGGGATCCAGATACTGCAGCCACAGGTAAAAAGTGCTACACCTCACACTGTCTGTCTGCTTTTACTCAGTCAGCTGCTCTCTTCTACAGATACACCTTAGAAACTAATGAAACATGATGTCAGCCTTGGCCCAGTAAAACCATTTCACCGTAGGATCTTCACAAAATCTCTTCAGACTGTTTCTCACATGTTTCACACTTTAATGTTTAAACCTGTTTTTCTCTCAGATGGCACTGAGACAGCCTCAACTTCACAAGTCACGCTGTTTGGTAACATACAGCTGAAGATAGCATGCAAACAGGTTAAATGAAAACTGTTCAGGGTTGGGTTTTGATAGCATTTTATCAAATCTAAGTCCTCCCTCATGGAATCCTCATTCATTTTGCATTATGAAGGTCACGCTGTGACGGTGGTATGAAGGTAAATGTGTTGTTTGATTATAAAGCAGGTTCTATATTAATACTGTGAAAGTATCAAAGCGCTCAGTCCACAGAGAAATGCACACATGCTTTATTTAGAAACTGAGCCTTAAAACCAGCCTTCAGGACTTCTGGAACTTTGTGATGTCACAAAAAAGCAGTCACCACTCTTAGCCATGCTCCAAGACCCGCCCACCTGGACCCACCATCCAAACTTGCAGGATTTGGTTTTTCTGAGTGTTTACCTGAAATCTTCTATATTCGTATTGGATCATTCAGAAAACAGTCAGTCAATCAGAGGAGGTGCTTAGAGCCTCCTCTCTTCTCAGAAGAGAGACTCAGAGCCTCCTCTCTTCTGATTGGCTCACTGACCTGTTGTTATTAGAGCTCCAGAGAGAAGCCTGAGAGAGGAGATGTGAAACTACACTGAGATGGTTTTTGGTTTTTAAAACCACAAATATATCTTCTTATGGATCAACACTTCAAATAAAACACAGAAGAAGAGGAAAGTATGTAGCTTTAAAAATAACTAAATGTCAACACAGAAACACCAGAGATTTTAGAGGCACTCTGATTAATGTTCAGAACCTGTTGCTAAAGTCTGACAATGAGATGAACATTTGATGCTGTATCTGACACATTGAGAGAAAAGGTAGGAACTATACTTGCACAATAACCTACAATAACCTAACCATAACCTTATTTTTAATAAGGTCCTTGCTCTAGATAAGAATGGTCCTTCATTCAGAACTATATGACAGTATGAACTACATTTAACCTTAGAACAAGAGGAGTGTTCACCTGAAGGATTTCTACATTTCTGTGCTAATAAAAACCTTTGACAACAACAAGCTGCTTCCTGTTTGCTTTGAAGGAGCTATTTGTAAGTTTTGCTATTGCTACATAGACAACCTTAGCATTAACAGCTGTTTACCAGTTTCCAGATTAATATATATATTTAAAATGTAAGAAATATCTTCTAATTATCAACCACATGAACATTCTCTTTCTTTCTTCATTTGTATATGTAGAGGCACATAAGATTGTTTTAAAGTATTTGCATTTAGCAATACAAATGGTTGCCAGCAAATAAATGGAGGGACACCACTTCCTGCCCACTGGTTGTCACCTGACAAGGTGCTGACCAATGGGGATGCAGCCGTGTAACACCTGCCCAGATGAGAGCTTCATGTTACGACTGAAACTGAAAAATTCAAATGGCTGCGAAACTGAAAGTGAAAAGTGGAGGCAAATGAAAAATCCCTCAGTGAAAGAAACCTAGAGAACATGGTGATTAACTCTTGTGTAGTTTTAGTTTAAGTTTTTAGTTAAGATTTTTGGTTTCAAATGACTTTTATTCACGTTCAATTTCATATTTTTGTTTGATTATTGGGAAGTTTCGCTCAATTGCTTGACACAAATCTAATCCCATAGGTTAAAGGCCTAGTGATATTCTATATTTTTCTCACAGTCAATAAATCTGATGCACAGATCCAAACCAACAATGATCTTACTCATATGTGTGTGTCAAAGCCTGATCTGAGGCCACTAATAGGCGGGCCGCAGTCCGGGTCCAGACCCAGATGCCGTCCTTTCTGGAACCAGACCTATAACGTTTAAATGATTAAGAATTAGTGAAGTGGTTTTGTTTGTACTGGCAGCTTTTCTAGTCACTGGTTTAGCAGCCCAGGATCTCATGTGTTGCAACTCATCTCATGTGATGCTACTCAGCCAATCATTACACCTGGAATATCAGATATCAGAGGGAAAGAAAGCATGTGTTAAAGCTGTCCATGTTAAGATGTGTTGAGATTGTTTATTATAAATATGGTTGGTTATTGTTGTTGGTTAAGATGTAAACAGAGGTAACAAAACCCATGTCCATCTATTTTCAGGTCATTATTTCAGTCTCTGGTCATGAATGCAAGTTCACTTTTATCTTATATAGAAAGAGGCCTGGAACAGAGACCATGTTCTCCAGTGTCTTTTTGTTAGTTTAAAAAACTTTATCTGGACATATCTAATATATTTATATTTCTTACATATTGGATCAAGTTAAATTAACAACAGTAACAATGCCTTGACTGTCCCACAACTCAAAGCCCCTTCCTGTGGTACCAGAAGAGAAGTGTATGTCACCCAACACTGTGAGAGGGAGGACGTGTATCCTGCCTGGCTTTAATAGTTGTGTTGATAATGATATCATAATAATAATCATATTCTCCCCAATAAAAGTTTGAAACTTTAGTTTAGAGGTAAACAGGAGACCACTGATTAACCCGAGAAGATTCACAGAAACAGGTTCACTTTTCATTTTTAATCCAGTCAGCGATGTAGCATAGCTGGTACAGCCCAACATCAGGAACTTAGAGACCACCTTTTTCCATAAATCTAACTGGTGGTGGTTGCAGCACAAATGTGACAATTTAATGCTTCTCTTTGTCATACAACATAGAAAACTGAAAACCTCTGAAGAGCTCACCTTGGGCTGCGACAAATGATACTGAGCATCTGTGCTGTTTTCTGACATTTTATAGACAAAGTAATTAATGGATTTAATAAAGACAATGATCAGCTGATTAAGTGATTTCAGCCCTGCTGAAAGACCTGCGCAGGAAGCGTTGACTCTCAATGCTGAACAGTGAATAAACAAAACTGTAAAGTGGACAGATTACAGCAGAGCCTGGCAGTCCTGCACTGTGCTGCGGGACCGCACGCCAGAGGGGTAAACATTCTGTCTAACTGTCTCTCACCACTCAGACTTCTAGTCTGAACTCTCGTACCAGACAGAGATGAAGCTGGTCCCTCGTTTGTGCCTCAGTAGAATATTGTGTGGGTAGGAGGGACGAGGTTTGCAGGAAGTGCAGGCAGTGCTCGGCTCTCTTGATCAGGGAGGTGGTGTTTACAGTTTGTTGGATCTCTTCCTCTCTGTGCACTGTGTTGAGACAAACTTGATTATGTGTTTTGTGTCGTATTTGGCACAACAGTCATGGAACAGCAGTGGAACTGGGGTGCAGCCCTGGGAGGTGTTTGTTCTCAGAATGATGGTTTTGGAAGTGTTTTCTGACTGGGGTCTGTCTATGAGGAAGGTGGATGTCTTGGGGGATGATTGCATTGAATTCCAAGCTGAAGTCTTTGAAAAGCATCAGACTTTCCTGTGCTGATGATATGGTGTAGCCAGTGGAGTGGGCTGGGCAGTATGCAACTGGAACAGGTCAGAGAGTCTGAGTGTTATGTGGTCCTTCAGCTCTCTCTCAGAGTACTTCATCATCATCATGGACTGTGTACAATATTAACCCCGTTTCAAATAAAGGCATCTGTATTTGAGATAAGTTATTATACTCATCGTGTTTGCCACATAAAAAAAAACTTTTCACAAGACCTTGCTCTGGAATAATCTGTGATAACATGCTGATCTCACTCTGATCATAAGGAGGTCCAAGAAAACCCTGTCTGCTGTATTGACTGTATTGACTGTCTATAGTCAATACACCAGCTCTTCCATTCACTTCTCTGAAATCAGTGCAGGTTCGAGATGTGGTCACTGAAAGGAAATGAGATGTCTGTGGATTAACCACAGAAAGTAATCACAGAGCTGCAGGTTGGAATCCCAGGACCAGGCATCATCAGCACTTCATCAGGGAAAAAATCCAACCCTTTGAGTCAGTTTCAGCAGGTTGAGTCAGCAAGTTTTCAACCTGCTGATTTAATTCAATTCAACTTTGTTTGTATAGCATCAAATCATAATACACATTATCTCATGGCACTTTACAGGGTAAGGTCTCAACCTTACTTTATTATAGAGAGAAACCTAAAAGTTCCCACAAAGAGCAATTTGGCACTTGGCGACAGGGGAGGAAAAACTCCCTTTAACAGGAAGAAACCCTAAAAGAACCGGACTCAGGGTGCGGGGTTGTGTGCCTCGACCAGTTGGGTTTGGGAGGAGGAAGATGGGGTGAGGGAAGAGAGAGAGAGAGAGAGAGAGACCATGGACAGCAGTGTACACTGTTGATTGTTTATTGTAACAGTGAAAATAATAACAGTTATACCCATAGGCAATGGTTTTTATCATATCTGCTGTTAATTGTTTAATACCTATAGATAGTAATGTTATCAGTAATACTTATAAATAATAATAATGATAATAATAATGTGTTGTGGTGACAGATCTGGATCCTACTGCTCCAAAAACAAAGATACCTGCAGAATGAAGAGAGAGAGAGAGAGGGAGAGAGAGAGAGAGAGAGAGAGAGAGAGAGCTCAGTGCATCATGAGAATCCCCCAGCAGTCTAGGTCTATAGCAGCATAACGGATAACAAGCCAGCCCTAATTATAAGCCCTAAGAGGACAGTTTAGTTTTAAGCCTGTTCTTAAAAGTAAAGAGGGTGTCTGCCTCCTGGACCCAAACTGGGATCTTCTTCCACAAGAGAGGAGCCCATTCTAGTCTTAGAAACTCTAGGAACCACAAGTAGACTTGCGTTTTGAGAGCGGAGTGTTCTTTGCAGATAATAGGGAACTATGAGCTCATTAAGATACGAAGGTGTCTGACCATTAATGACTTTGTAGGTGAGGAGGAGGATTTTACCGGGAGCCAATGTAGAGAAGCCAAAACAGGAGAGATGTGATCTCTTTTCCTAGTTCCTGTCAGAACCCGCGCTGAGGAATTTTGAATCAGCTGGAGGCTTTTTACTGAGTTATTGGGAAATCCTGATAATAAAGAATTACAGTAGTCCAGTCTAGAGGTAACACGTGTATGGACTAGTTTTTCAGCATCCTTTAGAGACAGGATGTTTCTAATCTTCACAATGTTGTGCAGCTGGAAGAAAGCTGTCCTAGAGACTTGTTTTATGTGTGAGGTAAAAGACATGTCCCTGCAAAAATGACCCCAAGGTTTCCTACTGTAGCACTGGAGTCCAGAATAATGCAATCCAGAGTAAGTATAATATCAGATAATGAGTCTCTGATGTGTTTAGGGCCAAATACAATATCATCAGTTTTGTCTGAGTTAAGAAACAAAAATTGCTGGTCATCCAGGTCTTTATGCCTTTAATACACGCCTGAATTTTGAAGTTTGACCAACTGATATGCCCTTTAGCAAGACTGTGAACCCCTTCCAGCTGATTAGTTGATCTGTGTGATTAGTCTGTAGTTGTGGTTGTTCTGGCTCAGGCTCTGTTATGCTTTCAGAACTTGATGACCATTTGCGATGCAAACAGTTTTGACCTTGTAGTGCCACAATTAGGCCAATCATTTGTTAATGAGGCTAGGGCTAAACGAGCACATCTGTGATACTAGCACATCTCTGAGGCTCTTTTTCGGCATGGCAGTGCTTTGAACTAAATGCTAATGTAAGCATGCTAACATGCTGATTTTTGTTTAAAATACTGTAGCTTTAATTTCTTCACCTTTATCCCTGCATCTCTTATTCAGTTCTTTCAGCTATTGAGTGATGTTCTTACTACCATTATACCATAATACTGCACACATCTCCTTTTCTGTTGGCATTGGTGCTTTTGTGCTTCTCCTTCTGCTCCGCTAACTATTGGAGAAAGACTAGTTTGCTGCAACCTATGATATGTTAAAGTAACCCTTTAGCGTCATACTCTCATGCTGTTCTGTTGTGTAGAATATTGATATTTTATATTTTCTTACATTTCCCTGATTGTTTCCCACCAGTCCCACCTGATTATTTTGCCTTCTCTCTCCAGGTGAAAACTTTGAACAAAGTCCCCTGAAGAGGACATTCAAGTCCAAAGTTCTGGCGCGCTACCCTGAGAATGTGGAGTGGAACCCTTTCGACCAGGATGCTGTCAACATGGTACGTGGCAACTATAGTGAAGATGGATGGTACCATTATAGGGGGCAAAGGTAATCCAGTAAATCAGTATGATATCAGACGCAGTGACATCTTAGTTAAATTGATCCCCGTCTCTACTTCAGAGGAATATTTAATAACCTCCAGGGTTTTTCCTCACTCTGTAGAGTTGCCACCTTTTATGTAAAAAAAGGTGTCAGCTGGTTTGGTTTTACTTGAAATTACATTATTCACAGCACTTTGAGGACATGAACCAAAATACGGGACAAATTGCATCTTGTATTGATTCAAATCCACCGAGTTCTGAGAAAACAATTACTAGAATTTTGTTGGGAGGCGCAGGCGGCACGAAATTTGACTGAGGCGGCCGCCTCCCAATTCTCTATGCAGGACAAACCCTGACCTCCATCTACTAACACAGGACTAATGTAGTGACTGACAATCACACAATATTGGTCAAAGTGGATCAAACGTTTTTGTAACAATGCCATGCTGACTCATAGTCTCCCTCACGCTCAAACACGTTGAGAGACCCCCGAACAGGGCTGGTTGGATTAACACAGGTCTAAATTATCAGCTCCTCCCAACAGGCTCATTGAAATGGTGTAATCCTAGGAGTAGATATCAGTGTGATAGTTTTAGTGAGAGAGAGTGAAAAGGGATAAACAACAAAATGTCCCTAGCATGACCTTTTTAATGACGTCCTGCTGTGTCCACTACAAAGCCCTGGATTAAGACACATAGGACTCACATCTCACACAGGACTTTCTCAAGGGAGCAGTGATGAAGCACCTCCTATCTCTGTGGAGTTGCACCGAGAGCTTTGCATGACCACCTTTCCTATTCAGATTTGAACAGATGAACAAATACAAAGTTGACTCACATGGGATCAGAAAACACAAACATCAAACACACACTTGGATCAGTGGAAGTCATCGAGTAAACACTGTCTCCCTCCACATTGAGGAATATTAATACCCCATCTGGATTATTAAATACACTTCATGCTTTATTATTTGAACAGATAAACTGATACATATGCAGAGTAGCAGTAGAAAACAATTTAACAGTGAGAATGATGCGGTCTAAACTGTTCCAGTGAAGCCTCCTTCTAGTGTCAGTGTGAATCTAACTCATTGTGTGAAATCAACAGATACAGAGAAAGTATTTCATGTGGGGACTCGACCACCCTGGTGGACTATGGGTTAAAGTGTTGACTATGAACTTCAGGTCAGGGCCTTTGTTGTATGTTCTTCTGATTTGATTTCCCCTCAAGTATATCAATGATCAGTCCTTTTTGTTTTTGGAAAGTGTGATTGTTTGAGGCTCTGCTGAAGTTGCTACATTGTCAGTATAGTGACCAGAAAGGTGTGTGTGTGTGTATGTGTGTGTGTGTTGTGGCTCTGGGTGTTGCCCACTCACAATTGAAGGTCACTGCTTATTTTTCCACTTGCCTGGTGTCAGCACTGCTAAATAATTCAGCCGTGGTTCTCGTCTTGCATCAGGATGGAAACAGCTTTTATGCAGCGACGGAAACTTGACACATGGATGACTGTGGACTGCTGATGATGACAATTACGAGACATCCTCTGGAAACAGACACATTTCTCTCGCTTTCTTCCTGCTGATTACTTCAGCTTCTCTTTCCCTCTCTTCCTCCTCCATCACACCTCTATCACCTGCTCATCCCATCATCCTCTCACCCCAGGACACCCAATGATATATTGCATTCATTTACTCATGCCCCACAAAAACAAACTGAAACTGAGGACATTTCAGGTTCCTCAGCAGGGTTACACATTGAGTCATGAGGCTCAGCTGAACAAGTGTCTCGAATCCACACCAGGATTGCTGGTCCTGGGGTGTTTGTAGGAGCTGAAATCAGATGAAAACAGTCAACATCTAACGCTATGTCCACACTACAACGTTTTAGTTTTAAAACTCATCTCTTCCGCTACATTTACTTCAACGTCCACACGACTCTGGAGTTTTCAGCCCCTAAAACAGACACTTTCAAAAAATAAAACCCAGTTTTATTTAGAAAACTCTGGGGTTGTGTTGTAGTCTGGAAGGACACAAACTTTGGAAACAATGACATACATACCCACAGTCGCTCCTGATTGGGTCTTATCAGCGTCGACTGCCAGTGGTGACTATAATATCACTGAATCAATGATCAATGATAATGAATTACAAGTGTTACTGAACTTGTTGTCTTTGCTAGCAGCTGTTGTTCAGTTACATTCTGTATTTTAATGCTACAACTGTCTTTGTTGAGTTAGGGCTGACTGTAGTCCTACTGTTACAATTCAACATTTCAACACAGTTCACCATCTTAAGATTGAAAAACAATCAGCATGTTTCTTCACAGTTCTACCCACAGAGAAATAGGGGTATCGTTTTGGTACCTCAAGGTACATTTTTCAGAAAAGTACCCTGTAAGGTACTGAAATGGTCCTTAGGGTGATAACTGTGGACCTTTTGTTTCAATTTAAAGGTACAAAATCATTGCAGTAGAAATGTACGGCAAAGTTTTAACAAGATGAAGATTCAGGCAGATAACGCTGCAAATCAGTGATTACAACATCTTGATTTATGGATAGTTGGTTTTGTTGTAATAAAACAGGCGACAATTTCCAGACAATTCTTGGTCTTGGAGTAATTTTATCAGCTTCAGTAACAACACAGCTGGGTGTGTGTTTTAGTGATTTCAGCTAGTCTTTACATTGTTCTAACCGTTTTAATAATATTGTAGGGTCATGAGGCAGGCTTATAAAGCCAGTGTTAAAACACTGAATTAATTGAACCTAATACAGTATGTGGGTTATGACTTTGCATTTTGGAACTTCTCCTAAGGACAAATCAGCTCTATCAGAATACATTGAAATGCACTGAAAATGGATTAGTTTATATATAAACTGTTGTTTTTGTTAAAAGATGTAAACTAATTTTCAGTTTTTTTAAATAAATTTTTGTCAATAAGTATAAATGATTTTGTCTCTGAAAAAGGGGTATGTTTTGCATCATAAAGGTACAAAATGAAATGTCGCTCCAACTGTACCTCATGAGGTGCAAGTTCTTGGGGCGCCTCTGTGGCTCACCTGGTAGGGCATGTACCACTTGGGTTTAGTCCTTACCGCAGTGGCCATGGGTTCGAGTCCGCCGCACTGTCTTTTGTTGCATATCGTTCCCTCTCTCTCTCCCTGACTTTCCTGTCTCTCCCTCCCAAAATAAAAAGGTACCAGTTTAGTACCTTTCAACTGGGTATATTTTTGTACCAGGACATAAGGGTAAATTTTTGTCACTTAGGGTACAGAAACGTTCTTTTAAAGGTACAGACAAGAAGGTACAAAAATGTACCAATGGTTAAAGGTATAGTGCTGTACCCTGCTAGGCTACAGCTGGAGTGACAAAGCCTTTGTACCTTTTTAAGTCAATTCCTGTACTTTCATTTCTTAGTGTGTAGGTAAAAGTGGGCCTATACTTGGTTAGCAGCCCTCCATAAATGATAGGAACACAACAAAAGGTTGGGGTTGTACTGTTGCAGTTCTTCACTTTTGAAGTCCATATAAAGGAAACTTGGGTTCACTACAAAAACAACAGTGTCTTCTCAACATGAAAACAAGCCAAAAAAAACTCTTTGTATGAAACTATAGGTGGCCATTTTACTTAGTGACATAGACACTTTACAGAAGAGACCCCAGGAATGGAAATAAGGTGTTTGCTGGACTTCAGGGTTTTCTGCAGAGAGAAGGACTCACTTGACTCTGGGTTTTATAACTTAATGAACTTGTACATGCACAAAAAAAGCTAGAAAACAATAAAGGAAAAGAAGGAATATGGGCTCTTTCATGGAGACTGATTGACTGAATATCTGAGGTCTAGATGATGAATTTATTGAGTTTACTTTGTGTATTTTATGCCTTTAGGAACCATTGATATCTACCATCCCAGTAAACACACACACACCAGTCACCACTAATAGGATCACTTCAGTCGATCATGTAGGAGCTATAGAGATTCTGAAGAGATGTGAAATCTTCTTGTCTTTTTGTGGATGGTTGGATGACATGTCCACACTGAGAGCTCCAGTCAACCTCCAGTCCAGCAACAGATAAAGCTGAGAAGCTTGAGAAGTTTTGCTGCAATGTAAACACAGTTAGCTCCTCCTCTGCTCCTGTTGTCCTCATTTCTTTCTCACATCAACAGTGTTTACATGAAAACAGCTGAATCAGCTCCTTTTAAACTGTGACTGCTGCAGTCCTGGAGGTCAGATGTGTATTTGTTCACACAGGAACATCACTTCTGATCTGTCACATTTATGTTGCTCGGGGATCCTGAACGCGCCCCAGCTCATGCTGCAATCCTGAACGTGCCCCAGCTCGTGCTGCTGCCAAATTAAACAAAATGTTTCTCACTGTTGTCTTTGATCTCATCACCTTCCTCACACTTCCAAACACTAGTGCACCCCACCACCCCCACGCCCTTCCTCCACCCCTCACCCCTCAAAAAAAAATAAAATAAAAAATGTGGTGGTGGTGATGACTAATGTCAGATGGAGGCTGGGTGTGGAGAAGAGACTGTCTGTCAGCACTGATCAGTGAAACACATGACTTATGCATAATCCAATCAGGTCACCAGGCGTGTGTGTGTGTGTGTGTGTTCAGTCAGTTCCTTATCAGCGGCCACTTCAACCATAATGAGGCTGATAAGGGAGATTTATTATACACTGGGTGTTTACATCAACAGTGTGTGTGTTTGACTCAGTTTGGCTGTGAAAGCACAAACATTCCATTACAAACATTATTTACACGTGTAGAGCTGCAGCTAATTATTTTCATTATTGATTTATCTGCAGGTAAACATGGTTGAATAATTCAAAAACTATAAAGGCTACAAGACAGAAACTTTATGAACAGCTTCTCCATAATTCAATGCTTCATGCACACAGAAATATTAGCATAGTGCCACCATGTGGTGAGAAATTTGGTGACAAAAATTTTTGTCTAGTATCTCAGCAACTGTGAGTGGATGATGCTGAAGAGAAACAATAAACTAGTTCAGACTTTTATCTCTGTAATTCCAGTCATTTGTTAAACATGTGCATAGAATTTGAAAATTTGCAACTGAGGCACCCTCCAGTGGTGGTATCAAGTGCATGCTGCAACAGATCTGACCCAGTGCCACCGCAGCAGTTTTCACCAGAGTCCCACAGACAAAAACATTTGCCATCAGAAAATGTTAAAGATGATATAATTATAGAAAATAGTCGTTTTAATTAGAATTGACAGTAGATTGACAGTTGAAGTAATGACTAACCCGTGTCCCCTACCCTCTCCCTGCAGCTGTGTATGCCTAAAGGCCTTTCATTCCGGACACAGGCGGACCAGCGTCACCCTCGCTTTCATTCCTTCATCATCACCAAGGAGGATGGCTCTCGTACTTATGGCTTCGTCCACACTTTTTACGAGGAGGTGACCAGCCCACAGATTTGTTCTGCCATGCAGACCCTCTACCAGATGCACAATGCAGAGCACGCCTCCACCAACCCCCCTTCCTCCTCCTCCTCCTCCTCCTCCTCCTCCTCCTCCAGCATGGACTCTCTGGCCAGCAGTTTAGACGAGGCTGACTCCCCCACCTCCTCATCTGCCTCGTCTTCATCTCGTGCGGCTGGGGGGTATGACTCATCGCGTGACACCCTCTATGTGTCCAAAGCTTTGTGCCTGATAACCCCCATGCCGTTCATGCATGCCTGCCGCCACTTCCTGTCACAGCTGCACAGGGCTGTTACAGTAGCCACTGCCCCCCCGTTGCCACTAGAGAGCTACGTTCACAACATCCTGTATGAGGTGCCCCTACCCGCCCCAGGCCGCACACTCAAGTTCCACGGTGTCTACGAGCCCATCCTGTGCCAGAGGCCTGGGCTGGGGGAGCTGCCGCTGGCTGACTTCCCCCTGGCTGAGTCCTTCAATCTGCTGGGAGTGGAAAACCTGGTCCAGGTGTTCACCTGCACCCTGCTGGAGATGCAGATCCTCCTGTATTCACAGGGTAAGTCCAGCTCCACATAATGTGTTGATATTATAGATTTAGTTAATATGTAGAACTTGTTTTCACACTGTATAATTACAATCTATACACATATAAAAGATTACTTAATAAAAGATCACCGTCCCAACAGTTCAGCAAACAGATTTAGTTGTTTACCTTTTGATTTCATGCAGAAATCATCTTGCATCATGAAGTACTGTGGTTTGTCCGTTTAGTTTTTCCATGATAAAGTACAGGATTTCACACTCTGAGGTGCACCTGGTGAGTGACTGTGCGCTAAAAACAACAGGAAGTTAGTTATTGTAGTTTGGCTCAGATATCAACATGGTCAGCAGATGCAGCGGCAGCAGTGGCTGTGACACACAGTTGATAGAGGCTATCATTGTACCATAGTTTACCTCGGTCAAATCTGAGCAAACAGACATGATACACAGTGATTCAGTGTGACGCACATTCCTGTGGATATTCATTGTCTGTTAAAATTATACATCCAAACATCTTTTTATAAATCATAACACAGACATTTCTTTAAGTATCACAGTAATCCAGTGATAGTTGTCTGAACATCATGATACACTACAGACAGGAGCTGATCGCAGCTGATTCAGCTGCTGGTAATGGGACAGTTTGAATTTAGAGTATGAAGTAGTGCAAAAAAAAAAAATAGGACTGACAATCGACTGACATCAATATTCATATATTTCATGTTGCACTACAAATATTCTTTAGTTCAGGTAAGTGCTGCTGCTGTGTGGCTGTAGAGGTGGGAAGTGAGGAAGTTCAGCTGTGTTTGTGCAGCCCAAGTTCAAAGTATTTTACATCAATATGAAGAAGAGAAGTCTCACAGGCTCTGAAATTAACTTCATGTTGGAATAAGTGTCAGATTAGCAGGCAGACTGTGCTCTGAACATCTGTACAGGCCTTCTCCTTCATGTCAGTCAGACCACCATGCCTCTGATGAAGACACAATATATGAGAAATTGAGACCTGTCAGTCACTGAAACTTATTCCTTCATTCAGTTTTCTAGCAGTTAATATGTGAATAGTTGATGCAGTACAGACAGTAGTTGAGATGCACAGGGATCAGATTTTCCACGTTCTAGGTTTCCCTTCATCCATTATTCACAGCTGCAGTGAGACTGTCGTAGCAGTGTGTGTTGCTGGTTGTATTACACCAACATAATGTGAAGCAACTTTGGACCAATATAGACTGATATCACCTTTCATTCTCTGTCCTCCTCTGTTTCAGTGTCACTCCTCCAGTCTGCAGCTCACTCTGTAACACTTTCTCTGCAGCTTGTTTATCTTCTGAGCACAATGAGTCATAAATAGAAAAGGTTAGCACCCACACCAGATCCACAACCCCAGAATAAAAGCCTGTCTGCAGTATTCTGTCCCTGTGGTGCAGTATAATGACAAAGGGTGAAAAACTCTCACTGTGCTGCTCTTCAAAAAGAATAAAAAAATTAGAGTACAGCCCAAACAACACTGCTAACAACACTGGCTGTTACCAAACTAATGGCTTTTCATCGCTTTAGTTTAGGAACTATAGACATATTTGCCATAGTATATGGTATGTGGGAGATTATGTCGTCATGCTGGCATCTGTGACACACACAAACTCAATAAATTCTGCCTTTCATCAAGTATGAAGCATCACAGTTTATGAGCTAAACAAATCCTCCGGCACACAGGCAGGGACAACTTGTTTTACAAGTTTTCCCTGTTTCCAACAGCAGCAGAAGTGATCAAGTGTAATCCTACATCATGGGAAACGTGAAATTCTTATTGACTTTCTTTGCAAGAATGAGACAAAAAGATCAGTGTCTCTCTGGTGTCTGGAGTCAGTCTGGTTGGCCTTTATGCTAAGCTAGGCCAGGCAGGGGAAAACGACTAACAGCTGTTTCCAAAGTTCAGAAACAACGATCAACACCTTGGATTTGCATTTCTGGAAGTTTGGTTGAAATTTGCACTAAATTTGGGTGGAAACTTGACTAGTATAGTTCCTAACTGACTCCTGACTTCCTAACTGACTTCCTAACCACTGTCTTGCTCATCAAACAAAAAACTTTTGCTGTGTGATGTAGTGCCACGTGCCACGACATTAGAGAGACGTTCATTATTTCAAGGCACATGAAATGCTGCAGGAAACCCTGCGAACTCCAACTCATACTAATGCACCGCCACAAGACTGATATCAACCGTCTTATCTCACTGTCAGCAAGAAAGCAAATGAGCGTATTTCCCAAAGTGATGAACTAATCCTCCTTTAAACACTGTTAAGTATGAGCAAAAACTGTGAACCAACAGGAAACAACAACCCACAGAAACTGAGGCTGCATCAGCAGAACATGAAAAGAAAAGGAAAGTACGTATGAAGAGCTGCTGAATGTAGGGAAATTGGAGTCTCTCTCGCTCTCTCTGTCTCTCATCCCATCGTCATTTGATAAAAAATGGGTCTCAGTTTTATCCATCGTCAGCATCAAAGCAATCTAGAGGAAAAAAATAAGAACCTGGAGTCATTTGAATGATGAACATCCCTGCTGTTTTTGGAGTGTTTATTAGTCATTAGTCTGGAGGCAGGTGACAGAAGAACCACACAGACCGTTCCCTGAATGTTAATGAGACACTGCTCTGCCATATGTTCCCACGCTCCTCATGATCAGTCAACAAGCAGTTACACCACAAACAGAGGCATCAGCTGAACCCCCCTACCTGTCCTCCTTACATACTCACTAGCTGTGAACAGGTAGGGGAAGAAAGTGACAGTCATGGGGCTTCAGTGTAGTTCATTTACAGTCCTGGCAGGTGCCCCGGAGCCTGGCTGCCCCGTAGAGGCTGTGGCGATCTCCAAAATTTGATATCCAGATACAGTCCACCCCAAATATCACAATTCCCAATATTATCAAGATTATTTTTTTAAATTATATTATTGTAGTTAATGTTACTGGTATAAGTGATGCTGCCACTAAACAGCAGTTTTAAGTTTTATTTGTCACATATCAAGGTAAAATTTATAGTAAAAAAAAAAAAAACTGAAACCAGACTAGTGGAAGCTGTTATAACAGCAGTTGCAGGGTTTTACCAGCTCAGCAAAGCTTTCCTGACCATCACACTGTACACACCCCAACAAATACTCACAAAGCATCTTGCTTCTGTGTTTCAGTGTATTCAGTGTTTAATGTGTCCAATTTCCACCATGTTGGTGCTGTGTTGATGTAATTTATGGTGTGTTCTCCCAGTACTACAGCTTTATTTCCTGCTTGTTTCTTCCATGTATTATGGGAACAGAGGATTTTACAAGCCTTTTTCATTTAGATTTTTTTTTTTGTCTTCCTTCCATACAGTAACTTTCAAACTCATTATCTGATTTATGATGCTACAACATTATCATGGTGCAGCTGCTAAACTCTACTGTGAACTGTTCACACTGTCTTCCCTTCTGAGACGAAGCTGCCGGTGTTTATCAGTCCGTGATGAACTGTTACAGTTTCACAATGACTCTATATGTCCCATCCTGCTTTTCAGCAGCGTGCACTATCCCTGAGCCCTGTCTCTGCCGGGGCTTTCTGCAGTGCCAGGCTTTGCCATATCAGATTTGTTTTCTTGTTTTTTTAAACATGCTTGCTATCGCATACCACCTATTGTAGGCTCACCTATCACAGATGCTTGTAATTTAAATATTTTTAGGGAAGTTTCTTTGGCAATGCAGCAAATGTTGTCAAAGATCAAGATGAATCAAACCGTATCAATTTGCATCTGTAATAAAAATGAATTAATTTAGTAAAGAGGAGAAGATGACATCACTCACTGTTCCTCTCTCATTATCTGCTTGTTAATACCCATGAGGCCTCACTGTGAGGAGGAAAGAGAGGCACTTTTTGAGACATGGTGTGTATGAAACCACCTGAGACACTGAGGCTACACTGATCCTGGTGTGTGAGTGAGAAGGGGAGTAGGTTGGGAGGATGTGCTGCGACATGCAAAAAGAAACAGAAGTGTTTGAGTCAGACTTTCTCAGTGCAGTTCCCACAGTGGTGTGTGTGTGGGTGTGTGGGAGAGACGTTAGCCTGTTCAGACTTGACAGATAAACACTATAGTCACACTAGCAGATCTGTGAGGCTGCTTGCTGTACAGAAAACTAGGTTCAGTCAAGGTACAGTCATGATGGTAGTGGTGCTTCTGCTGTGACAATTACAAGCTCTGTGAGGCTATACTGTACAGAGGTTGTTTGAGCTTAATACTAATGTCAGCATGCTAATATGGTCACAAGGACAATGTTAACATGCTAATGTTCAGCATATACTGCTTATTGTGGTGTAGCTGGTTAACATGTTAAGATTAGGTTATTAGCACTGAACAGGAAATTCTGATGGGGATGTTCTGCAGGTATCAAATCAAAAATTTGACCTGAAGATGGCGATAGATGAGATTCTAGGGTTTGTAATGTTTTCAAAATTCATCTGATGTGCTGTGTCCTAAAAATGATGGTTATTGAGAACCAAAGTGAAACCAGAACTTCCAGGTTCTGTTCCAAAAATAAGAAAACCTCATTCCAAATCCCATTTGAAACAACAGCCACTCTGGTTAACCAGAGGTTATGGTTAAGAACAGACCATGGTTTGGTTAATTATTGAAAAAGTCATCATGAATATTGACAGTATTTTAACACAGACCATGACCTCTCTCTAATCCTGCTGTTCTTACTGAGAACAGCTAAAACGACTTAAAAAAGAAGGAAGATAGAGCCTTTAATGTAAAAGTACCACAGGTGACAAATTATTACTTTGCTTCAGTCTTAAAGTCTGTGTTGGTGTCCTTTTAACCATATTCATGTATTCATGAATGTATGTATGTATTTATTTATTTTTCTGCAGAATTGGCTCAGTTTGGTAGAAAGTCCATTTGACTTGAAATTTGACACTTATCAAAATTTGTAACTTTTCAGAAAAGTAGTGAACTCCTCCTTTTAAAGTCAATTTAAATTTGTCAATTTTTCTCTAACAACATCTAAATCAACAAGAGCAAAGGAGCAACAGGCAATTGACAAGTGAACCAAAACACTGATATCAAAAATTTAACCTTTAATTATGCTCGTTACAGTGCAGCAAATCCCAAGAAACTACAGTGTAATGTATCATTACTCACCTGTATTGTCATGATACTATTGTTATGTCTATGTTGTATGGTAGCTGTTGTGACTGTGATGTTAAAAGTTAAATGTTCTGTCCTGAGCTCTTTATTGATATCTTTGATTGATAAAGTGTTCCTTAATTCTGAGGTTTTTCAGATTGCTTTTAAAAATAAAAGTTTCTTCTTCTTGTAGTCCGTCTCCTCAGATCTATGTCCTCATCAAAATTTATTTCTTGCTCTCAGACTACCAGCGGTTGATGACAGTGGCAGAGGGCATCACCACCCTGCTGTTTCCCTTTCAGTGGCAGCATGTCTACGTTCCCATCCTGCCAGCCTCCCTCCTCCACTTCCTGGATGCTCCTGTTCCCTACCTCATGGGCCTGCAGTCCAAGGAGGGCACTGACCGCTCCAAGCTAGAGCTTCCTCAGGAGGTACACAGCCACTCTACATGTTGTTGATAGTTAAAAATGTCCAGAGATGTTTAAAGCTCTTTTTACCCCAATGGAAAAAATGTTTTATTTTAATAGCAGCAGTATGTGACTCTTGGATTAAAACTGCTGTCAGCTCAGGCATCACAATGCCATTAGTTCAGTTATACTTTAGACTTACCTTCAACTTAGGAATGACTAAACACTGTTCAGGAGCAGACTTAAAAGGAATAATTCAGCATTTTGGAAAATATGCTTATCTGCTGTATTTACATGAAAAGATTAATATCATTAGCATTAATGTTGAAAGCACATAGGTGAGCTTTAGAGGTGTTTTCCCCCTGCTAACAGTTTTGATGCAAAGATAAGCTAAACACATTCTGACTGCATTTGTGTTAACAGACACACATTAAACATTCAAACATTCAGTGAGCCCTTTTACCTGCAGCGAAGCATCTGCATTTATTGTGTTTCTATACTCATTCATTCAAGTTTTACCTTTAATTTTCTCACCATATTTATGTATGTATGTATGTATGTATGTATGTATGTATGTATGTATGTATGTATGTAATGTATGTAATGTATGTATGAATATATGAATGTATGTATATATTGAAGTTCACGTCCACAGCTAAGAACTGCAAGTGTGAAAGTTCCTTGAGTTGATTTGGGGTTTTTACAGTTTTGGCACTCAGGACTGAGTGCCTGTGATTGGAGTTACAATTACTCTGTTGAGGCTTGTTAAATAAGTGTAAACTACAATATAGGGGTCCGACAAGTATAGTGAAACTGTAGTGCTGTAGGTGTGTGCATGCACAAGCTGCACTGAATAAGGGGCCGTTCAGATGTAGCACGTGTCCACAGTGCACAGAGATGGAAAAATCTCAACTTTTTCAAAACGCAGCAGGCGCACTTGCTTGTCATGTGAAAATAATTAACAAATCAGCTCCACAGGGCTGACTTAACCCTGTCCATCCATGGACTTTCAAGTGCCTTAGATAAAAGGATGAAAGCAGATGACGTTTTTTTACATGCTACATCTGAACTAATGGCACCACACACACACACACACACACACACACACACACACACACACACACACACACACACACACACACACACAGTTACCTATTGTTCATCTACAAATTCACCTCCTCAGACAGTGAGGGGGTGATTGTGCTCTGGTGCTTAGCCAGTATTCAGCCCTATTCAGGGTTACAGTTAATGTGTGTGTGTGTGTGTGTGTGTGTGTGTGTGTGTGTGTGTGTGTGTGTGTGTATTCATGTGTTAAGGTGAGATAAGGCCCTGACAAAGCAGAACATCCAGGCTTGCTGGCTTCCGGCTTTGCTTACATCCCGACTCCCAGTGCTTGTTAATCCAGCACATTACATATGGATTGTAATCATCGCCTCCAGCAGGATGCTGCTGCGAAGCACACACAAGCCTGCCTGCCCACCCCCACCCCCACAAGGTCCCCTGTCTGGAGAATCTCCCTGTGTTTCTGAATGATCCTTTGAAGTGGCAGTGACCTAGAAATTGGCTGATGATGAAAGAATGGCTTAAAGTGAATTAGAGTGAACTATGAATGTAATTGGTGAATTAATGTCAGACATGTTTTGTCTTTTTGAACCCTGTACTTTGTCACTTGATGTCAAATAACATCAGTCATGTTGCATTGCGGACAACATTAGGTGTCACTATTACCATGTTAGTTTTCTCTCTTTTTGTACATACAGTTGTCAGGTAACACTGAGTCAGTCTAATACAACAGTCCTGCAGTACATCCTCCTTTCTATGGTTCTAATGTTCAGTTTGTGTTGAAACTGTATTAAAGAGCTGTTGATTCAGCTGTGTGGTCATTGTTGTAGTTTGTGATGCTGTTGAACTGCATTATGTTGACAGGTGTTTCTGTTATTTTGTTCACTTCATTTATATCAGTGAGGGTGGGTTAAATGTCAGGAACATCTCAGTGTACCTCCAATACAGTTAAAAAAACACCACACACTGCAGCCTCCACAGTGATCACACAGCTGGATCAACACCTCTCTAACAATGTAATAACAACATTATAACCTTCCTTCAGGAGGGTTTACTAACTGTTGTTTTACACTGCATTATTTGTGACTAGATGAACCAAATTAACCGACTGAGTGTATAAGTATTCCTGGTTGACTTTAGGGCCAAAATAGGGCAACTTATCTGGAGACAGAAAGGTTTTTTATTGTCTCCCATACATCCCACAGAGGCTAAATGAGCTGCACTGAAAGCAGATAGACTGATTGCACATGCAGTTTTCGTATTCTTCTCCTTCATTTGTTCTGTGAGGTTTACTCGTACGAATATTCAAAGTCAGATTCATAAGACTCTCTTTACTGAACAAACATGCCAGTTTCAACTTTATGACCTGTAGGCCCACATTCCTGAGATCTGATCAATAGCATAATACATACATAGTTTTCTTTATCAGACGACCTGTTCCATTCCATATGTGGACATATTGCAACTTCACTTGACCTCTCTCATCAATAAGCTGTTTCTTTTGTAATCTACAGACTGTTTTGGAGGACCCATAAACAGAGAATTGCAGTAGTCCCACCTTGTCGTGACATGAATGAGCTTCTCTGAGTCATACTGGGACAGAAAGCCTCTGGTTCTGGAAATAATCCTGAGCAGGAAAAGGCAACCTTGATGTACTTGCTTTTCCAAAGAAGTAAATGAAACCTCTGATAAACCCAATGTACACTACCTGTTGGTTACTTAACAGCTGACCAGTAAAGTTAGCAGCTAGCAACTACTAAGTCAAATGTTTAGCAGCTAAAGAGTTAGATAATGTTTCTCAGGAGTTTGTGTTGACTGAAACAGAACTTAAGGAGGAGAGTGACTTACATTCATCAGGGGGACACAAACACCACTTTGAATTAATCATAATGTTGTTCTGTGGTCTGCTGAATGTGTGAATAGCAAACTGTTGCTGAGCTTTAACTGAGAATTTACTTGGTAAATGGTGGTGGTGGGTGGCGTGTTGCCGATGTGCATGCAGAGACTCAATGCAGCATAACTCAGGTTATGCTGCATTGCACGCTTTTGGTAGATGCTACAATATATGGATGTTCCCTCAATGCCTTGCATGCAGGCTATCAGTAGATGCTACAATTTACTGACATTCCCTAAACGCCTTGCATGCAGACAGTAGTTGGGCAGCTGCGTACAGAGAACCCTGTGGTCTCCACTAATTTAGGCAGCTCAGACAGGTGTGTGAATTAGATGATTTGAAAAGAGTGAAGTAAGGTGTGATTACTGGGCAGTTTGTCCAAGTAGAGCGCATATGCTCTCTAATGATGTTGAAGACCCTACATCTGTGTCTGGTTGGTTTCTCTGAGTTACTCTGTGTAGAGCTGAAACGTTTTGTTGTGCTGTTGTGTGTCCTGTCCTGTGGGAGCTTCCCACTTCCAATACTGGACGAGCGAACTTGGTACCAGACTCGTCTGATCTTTTATCTGCCCCCATGTTTGTGTGTTTGTGTGTCCCATCATTTGATTTTAGCTCTGGTCTTCAGAGTGTCAGTGTGTTTGGCAGCCGACCCACAGATGTTGGAGCTTTTCTCCAGAGCATGAACACACCACACACGGGTCTGACCTCCCCTTGATTGCAGTATGTCTGTGCTCTCTGGCAGGTGCATGGTTTGTGAAGCTTAAACCTGTGAGCTGAGATCAGAGGTTTAATTCCATGTGAGGGTGTGATGCTAACTCCATTATGTCCGATTTAGGTTGATCTCAGACACCGTGCTATTATCACATGACCTACATTCTTCATACTCTACATCTCCCAGGCCCCATCATACCTCCTAAAGCCAGTCTGTCCTCATTATGTCTCCTGTTAATACTGGTACCAGCTCCCTGGACACCCTGCTCCTGGCTTTGCTTCCAGCTGATTTTATCTTCTGTCTGTGGTGTGGAGATTGGATTTTGTTTTTGCACTAGCAGAAATGTGCGTCACAGTCAAAGGGGTCTTTGTCTATTCCTGAGTTATATTGTTGTAATATAGGTAATAGTAATATATAATCTTTCCCTGTCCCAGGCCAACCTGTGTTTTGTGGACATTGACAACCACTACATCGAGCTTCCAGAGGACTTTCCCCAGTTCCCCAACAAGACCGAGTTCATCCAGGAGCTCAGTGAGGTACTGCTGACTTTTGGCATCGCAGCCAACACAGGGGCCCCACCGCGGACTCGCAGCAGTCCCGGCAGCATCCCCTCCACACCGAGCAGGGAGCGTAAAGCCATGGCCCTCCAGCAGCTGGAGGATGACGGGCATAACGGCAACCTGGCAGGGGAGGAGCTCGCTGTGCTGGAGCTGTTGCAGGGAAACGCCACCCTGGAGAGGCTGCAGGCGCTGACCAAACGCACTGGCGTGACAGTGGCCCGTGTTGATGCCCTGAGGGCTGGAGTCAAAGCTCAGGTGACTGACAAGCAAGGGGGCCGAACAGCAGCTGAAGAGGAGGAGCTAAGAAATGCCAAGCTGAATGTCCAGCTTAGGGAGGTGTTCGCCAGCCGCTTCACCACCATGTTTGCTGACTATGAAGCCTTTGTGATCCAGAGCGCCCCGGACCTGGAGTCCTGGCTCACCAACAGGGAGCAGATGCACAACTTCGACAAGGTGATGAAATCAAACACAGACACAGGAAGTGTTTCATGACTGGTCTTCTTACTGCAGATGTCATATCTGAATCATTTTATTATTCTGTAACTGGATTATTTGTGTTGTACTGAAAACCAGTTTCACATTGACATGTGTTGTGTTTTCAGTATGATTAATAATGAGCTGACTTCAGAGCAGTGGAGGGCTTGTGAGTGTTTTCACAATACATCACAACATTCCCTGAGTGAATAGTGGATCATCTACTACTATTGAAAATTGGTCTGTTGTGTTGCACATCAGCTTAAGAGAAAATTTCTAAAATGACCATTTGCAGTAGTATGTTTGATATATTTAGTAATGTTTTCTTTTTAAAATAAGGTTGTTTTTGTAAAGATCTCCATCTCCTCTTTGCCATGGTTCATATTGTGTGTGCTCTTTTAAAGCACTCTGCAGACTTCGTTTATCTGCTTCACTGTGAAGGGTCTGAAGTGTTCAGTGGATGTTACTGATGTTCTCTGGGAGACTTTCACAGTGAAGCAGCTGCAGAAAGTATTTGTATTAAAGAACAAAGAACAGGTTCTTACAGTGACTGTATCAGTGGTAGATTTTCTCATTCATTTGGGACCAGCTCTTATTCACCTACATGTTTGGCTGATGTTTGAGACAAGGATGTATATACATGTATCTCCAGGCCTCTTTCCTGTCAGACCAGCCGGAGCCCTACCTGCCCTTCCTCTCACACTTCATTGAGACGCAGATGTTCGCCACCTTCATTGATAACAAAATCATGTCCCAGTGGGAGGAGAAGGAGCCGCTGCTCCGTGTCTTTGATGCTCGCATCGACAAGGCCCGTCTCTACAACGTGCGCGCTCCCAGCCTTCGATCCTCTAGCTACCAGAGGTGCTCTGTCCTCAGGGAGTCTGGTAAGCTCAGCAGGACTGTACATACTGCATGGTTCATCTCAGTGGAGAGGCTTTTCCACAGGGGAAGTGAAGCAGTAAGGCTGTGGTTGTAACAGGCTGCACATGTGTCCGACCTTCAGAGCATATTGATTACATTACATACATTAGCCGGAGTCAGAATACATGTTAACACTCAGCTCTCCCCAGTGACCACAAACCCCCTTCTCATTTCTCTGTATCCCAACACTGTCTCTCTGTCACACACACATACACACACACACACACACACACACACACACACAAACACACACACACACACACACACACACTGAATCAGAGCTGAGTCTGACAGAGACCAGGAGTCGTGTTTGCTGTGACTGCCATGTGAGCAGGAGATAGATAGTAAGAAGATAAGGCAGATGAAAGACACAGAGGGAAGGGTCAGTGTGTGGGGAGAGAGGGAGTAATGAATGGGTCAGAGGCAGGGAGAAGGTGTCTGTGCTTGTCAGATAGTCAAATGGCATATCTATTGACCACATGTGGTGGTGATTGTGTATATCCAAATGCAACACTATGAACCCCTCCCAGGACAGAAGGGTGTGTCCTGTCTCTCCCTGTGGCATCAGGTCTGTGGCTGTTTGTAATGTGCTCAGGCGCCACTTTGTATGAGCTACTTCTTTTCAAGAATACCACCTTAAATATGATGAGTAAATTTCCAGTAAAACACCAGACCCTATCGATCCTTGATGTTCTCTGACCAGCTGACTGCTGTATGTTTACATGGACTCCGGTAACCTCATGTACTCCAGCTTTTACAGCTGTTCCATTCATATGAGCAAGGAACAACTACCAACTTATTTTTTGCACTTCCATAAAGTATATAATGAAAGATTCTTCAGCAGAGGCTGTTACATTCTGAACTTTTGTTTAAATAAAACACTGGATCTTTTTCTAGATTAAGACACAAGCTGATGTATGGTTGACATACAATGTTTAATGTCTTTCTGCTGCAGGGGTTGGATTTACATCTTTTCACTTTCACTGCAAAAAAATGTCTTTATATACTTTCTTTGATATAATGAAAATTATTGCATGTGCCGGGAAATACTCAGATTTTCAATATTATTGAGTTTCAGCCCAAGATGAATGAATGTAGATTAGAACATCTACAACTTGACTTGTGTTTATTCTAACTATGACCTCATTGGAGTTACTACTCTCCCTGCAGCTCAGGCCATCGAGCAGCGGCTGATGAAGATTGATCATACAGCCATCCACCCTCACCTGCTGGACATGAAGATCGGTCAAGGCAAATATGAGCAGGGATTCTTCCCCAAACTGCAAGCCGACGTGCTCAACACAGGGCCGACCAATAACAAGTGAGTCATCCTTCATTTCCCGGTCTCATCAGACGTGTTTCCAACAGCCACTGTTTGATAAACCTGCAGTCAAAGCAGGGAGCAGCTCGTTGTGGGTGTTTAACAGTGTCACTCTGCAGGTGGTCTCATAGGACGGCGACAGCTCAGAGAAGGAAGGATCGCCACAGACAACAAACAGAGCATCTGAACCTGGACAATGACCTGAAAGAGGTAGAAGACCTTCTCAGATCTGCCCCCCCCCCGTTCTTATTTATTTATCATATTTCTGTTTGTCTTTTTCTGTCACTGACTCCTTTTGATTTCAGTTCTTTTTTTTTCTTCATGTGCATGCTGCCATCTCTGCTTTCTTTTCCATTCTCCCCTTTTGTTTCTCTCCTTTGCCGTCTGCTCGTGCGTCCCCTGCTGGTCCTCCTCCTCAGCAGGTGGAGGGCTCCAACTCCATGGCATTTTGGGAGTGGGACAATGCATCCCCTCCACCTATCAAACCACCTAAAAAATCTGCCTCTGCATCTTGCCTGGTATGTGGAGGAGTTGCCTGTGTGGACTCCCTCTCACAGACCCCCTCCACCCCCAACTCCACTCTGATCTCCACTCCTTACACTCTTAGCCAGGGTTCCCAGTTATCCTTAAACCGGTTTACTGAACTGAGTGTTCCCTCTGCAGCAACCAGTCATTAAGTTGTGTGTGTGTGTGTGTGTGTGTGTGCATCACCTGCACTGATTTAAGACTGAGCTGCTGTTAAAAAAAATGTTTGCGACAAGTATGTTGTGTTTCCTGTGGCTGCTTCACAATAAAAGCCACCTCCTGTTTCACCAGTTAAACATTTGACTGCAAGAAATGTTAATACAAATCAGCTCCACAGATGGTGTAAAGAGAGTGCACAGGGAAATCCACAGTTCAGAACCTAATAAATGTCTTTCTTCAAAATAAAACTCCTTTTTAAAGTGGCCTTTTATTGTGACCAGCCCTGTGACAGCTGATCTCATGAACATCTTTAATAAATCTTTCTACATTAGCTTTAGTGAATTATTACACTCTGTGCTGTTACTTGAATATCCAGCTGGTTAAGTTTGAGTTCAGCGTCCTGCTCTCTGTGAACACCTTCACTGTGTTACAACACAGCCAATCACTATATGTTTTTTTTTTTTTTTCTCTTATCAAACATCCGAACATCTTATTTAATCACAGCTCATAGATACTACTTGTTAACCAGCAGGCTGATAAAACACTAGTTAAGATGGTCAGGTGACAGGGAACATATATGACAGCAAACCATGCTGCGTTTGTGATGCAGTTTATACTCAAACAGCAGAGGTATGTAAAATATGTGGGCACATTTGTTAGCACAAATGAATATGTCAGAATTTTGACTTGTGCTGAAAGCATGATGCACATTGACTCCACCTACAGATGATGGCACAAGTTCAGTCGAAATAATCTGAGTCCAAAACTTTGCTGTGACCTGGTCATTGAAGTTTTCTGAGCTGGAAAGCAACATTAACCAAAGCAGAGAAGATATATCTTTACTTTTACTTCAGGGAAGCACAGGACGATCTGAACTCATCATCAGAACTTATGTCTTCACTGGGAACCCTGCTTACCTCCCAACACACCTCTAAAACATACACACACTCTGTATCACAACCTTCCTTGTTTCCTCACATCGACCCCCTCCCCTCCAGTGTTGGATCTTCACAGCTTCTCACATGAGGAAATTTGTAGATCCATCAACACATTAAAACTGTGAACTATTTTCAGCAAGTAACACTGTTCATTTTAAATGGTGTGGCACTCACCCTTAATGTCTTTCAGCCTTAATCCTGCAGAAATGATGAAACAGTTATGATATGTCTCTTAATTTGAAGTTGAAAAAGGTTCAGATTTATCTGTATTGTTCAGACTGTGCTCTCTGACTGGTTCTGTGTGATGTTCAGAAGTACATGCAGGAGGCCCGCAGCCTGGGGAAGAACCTCCGACAGCCCAAACTGTCTGATCTGTCTCCTGCCGTCATTGCTCAAACCAACTGGAAGTTTGTGGAGGGGCTGCTCAAGGAGTGTCGCATGAAGGTGAAGTACACAACCACATGAAGGTGAAGTACACGACCACATGAAAGTGAAGTAATCAACCACATGAAGGTGAAATACTCAACCACAGCAATGAGATGGGATTCATTAGTACAGTGGGTTTTTATATACTCATCCTTGCTCATGAAGGATGCATCAACATCAGACTGTCTTTGTCCTGAGTTCTGAGGTCATCAGACCAGGAGTTCCCATCTGTGATAGAAAACATGTTGATTTTTAATTGTAGCACCTTCTGTTTTGGCCCTTACCCTAATCTCTATTTAGGCCAGTCTCTGTCATTCTAACACTATCAGATACAGGGACAGACAGCTACGTCCTGATGAAATGTCATTTTTATAACCAATGGAAGTCAGAGAACTGAAGGCACTATGAATATAATTTATTGCTATAATTTATAGAAATAGTAATAATACTTCTACAGGCATGGGAAGCATACTACTAATAGACTTAAGTATTGTTTTAGTAGTTATTTTACATTTACATATGAAACTTTGTCACTTCTGCATTTTCTTTTCTTATTTAGTTTTCTCTCAGTGTAGTAGAATATTATTTATTGATTTATGCATCAATCCATTTTCTGAATTAGTGAGTTTAGGATTCAACAGCTGTTTTTCATCTTTTACACCTCACACGTCTCTGTACACACAGAGGCTTTAGAGGGACAAAAAAAACATCCAGACGTTCTATTCAGGCCATGTGGTTCATATTCCATTGATTGTTCTAACAGTATGCGCGTGTGTGTGTTCAGACCAAGCGTATGCTGGTGGAGAAGATGGGCCGGGAGGCAGTGGAGCTGGGCCATGGGGAGGCTAACATCACTGGACTGGAGGAGAACACTCTGATCGCCAGCCTGTGTGACTTACTGGAGAGGATCTGGAGCCACGGGCTGCAGGTCAAACAGGTTAGCACACACACACACACACACACACAAACATAAACATACAGGGAAGCATACATGACTCTGTTTCTATCTTTTAATGAGATTTATGATAAAGAACATGTTGTGATATAAACACACTGTGGTTAATCAGGTATTTATGAACATATTGAGGCTGATGATCACACTTCACCTTCCTCCTCAGTAACCATGTTATGTTGTTGTGTTTTTATTGTGACATCTCTGACCTCCAGGGGAAGTCAGCCCTGTGGTCCCACCTGCTGCACTACCAGGCTCGAGAGGAGAAGCTGGAGCAGCAGCAGGCCGAGTCACCATGTAACACATACACACACACACACGCCGTGTCTCTCCAACAGACATATATCTGAGTGTAACACATGCATTCTCTCATGTATTTTTCCTGAACAGTGTCACATGTTCCTGAGAGAAGGAAGTCTGATTGCTCCATATCGCTGTCGTGTCTCCGTGTGTCTCTCATACAGGACATGAGGTACATGCTGCTGTCCTCTCGAGACAAATCCACAAATTCTCCTCAGATCATTTACAGACATTGAGTTGTAGGTTGATTTCAGATAGAGCTCATTGCTGTGAGCAAACATTAAGAGGCTACAGGTGAAACACATTGTTGTTCGTGCCTCATAAAGTCACTGTGGAGTCATGTGGAGGTGGTTCATGTTGATCCTTGTACTTAAGTGTTTGTCCATTCTTCAGTGCTTGACAGCAACTGCCCACAAAGGTCAGAAGGTCAGCACAGCTCAGGTCAAAGTTCAGCAAGTTTAAACTTTTGATGCACCATGCACCACACACACAATAATGGAGGAGAGATTTTCATGATACTGCAAATATGCCGAAGTTCTCCCCCATTCATTTTCTATGGGACATGAGCAATTCATTTTGCAAGGCATTAATTAATTTTTATAAACATGAAATTTGCACTGGAAGCTCTGTAGAGATTTACCAAAAACAAAGACAGAGTGTGGTAATGGTGAAACAGGATGTTTACTGTGTATTGTTGCGTAACAGCTGCAGAAACAGTATACACTGTGGTACAGAGTCAGTGAGGATCAGACTGATCTGTTTGCTATGAGCCTTCATCACTCCGTCCTCTGTCTCTTCAGGCACATCCGGAGCATGTCTGAGATTAAGACGGACGTGGGCAGAGCAAGAGCCTGGATCCGTCTGTCCCTGGAGAAGAAGCTGCTCTCTCAGCACCTCAAACAGCTGCTGTCCCGACAAGCCTTAACCAAGTGAGCACACACACACACACACATACACACACGTGCGCACGCGCACACACACACACACACACACACACACACACACACACACACACACACACACACACACACACACAGATGAATCAGTGTAAACCAATCACAGCAACGCAGAAATAAAGACAAACTCAATGTTATATCGAAGGTGTGACATCCATAGGTTTGAAGTGAAAGCTTTAGGTCTACATCTCATCTACAGGTAATATTACAGGTCTGTCTCTTCCATGGTGGGTTAAGGTTGATCAAAGGTGGGGAAGTGGACCATATTATTTTTTCCTTACCCTTGAAGTGGAACATATTGTGGCGTCTTCTTTGCCTCACTGTGGTTCACAGGCCAGAATGTAGGTGCACTGGTTGTGTTTCCCTGACAGCCACAGGGGGCAGCAGTGAGCAAATTTGAAACTGCACTCAAAAACAAGCTTGGACAGATCAGACACAGGTGAGATTTCACAAAGTGCTTCACAATCAACATTCAATAAAAAAATTTTTCAAAGAATTACAATCAATTACATCAAATAAAAAAAAAGATTTAAAAAAAAAAATACAATAGGAGAAACACATGTAGGACACTGGTTGAAAGCATAAAATACCACACGTTACCTAAAAGCCTGTCTAAACAGATGGGTATTCAGTTATTTTTTTAAAAGAGGCCACAGAGTCCAAGGATCTCAGATTTGGTGGGAGACTATTCCAGAGAAGGCAGTCACCGCGGGTCTTAAAGCGTGTGTGTGGTAAATTTTAAAATGGATTCTAAAATTAATGGGAAGCCAGTGCAGGGAGGTTAAAAATCGGTATTTTGTTAAAAGCCTGGCAGCAGCATTCTGGACAGTTTGCAGGCACTGTAGGGAAGATTTGGTCAGACAGGTAAAAAGGGAATTACAATAATCTATACATGATGAGATAAAAGCATGTATTAACATCTCCATTTAATTTTGTGATACCACAGGTCTGAGGTTGGCTATATTTCTTAAATGGAAAAACCACGACCTTGTCAGTGTTGTAATGTGTGCATCAAAACTCATGGACTGGTCAAAAATAATGCCAAGATTGCACAGACTGGGTTGAGAGGAGGATGACAGGTCACAGAGGTTCTGCTTGATTGCTGATTGGATATGGTCAGTATCTTCTGCTAATTTCAGTATTAACTGGATTTAACTGTAGGAAGTTGTTCCACATCCAGTTTTTAATGGCATTTAAACAGTTGGTCAATGTAGAGAGTTTGTGGAACTTGTAGGGTTTAAATGAAAAACAAAGTTGGATGTTTTCGGCATACAAATGGTAGATGTTGTTAAAATCACAGAAAATTTTTCCTAGTGGCAGCATGTATGTAGAAAATAAAATGGGTCCTAAGACCGATCCCTGAGGAACACCACATGTAAGGGGAATAGTGGCCAATGGAGCCAGTGGAGTTAAAAGCCTTTAAAAACAGAAAGGTTGGTAAAACATCTAGCGGGCTTGAGGAGGCCTTCAATTGTCCATTCAAGGCTGAAACATCATCTATGGACACAGGGCAAAAGAAATCCAGGATGGGTGGTTTTGACAAGCCACTAGTGAGGTGAGTGGATAAGGGTGTAAAATTTGCCCTTACATTTACCACCTTCTCTATAAAATATTTAAGAAAGGTATTGCAGTTACTGTTTGAAGAGATTGGCAAGTTCGGGGTGCTGGGAGAGACAATGGGATTTATGGTGTCAAACATGACTTTAGGATTTCTCTTATTGGAGGATATAAGAATTGAAAAGTAAGCCGCTCTCTCAGCCTTCACCAAGTCATTGAAAGTGCACATGAGTCCTCTAAGATGCAGCCTGTGAACTACAAGTTTTGTGGCTTTCCACAAGCGCTCAGTCTTTCTGCTTTTTTGTCTAAAACTCTGGATGGTGTCATTTATCCATGGTTGTGGATTTTTGTCTTCCTGTATTTAGAAGAAGCCACATCCTCATCTTTTAAAACGGTATTGCTATCAAAAGCCAGGGCAAAGTTGACAGCTGCAGCCTAATTTAAATATAGGTGCGCTTCATATGAGGACAAGGCTGAGGCTCCAGTGTAGGACAAATGTCAAATAAAATACATTTGTGGTCACTGACACATAGGTCTTTAAGAACAACATATTCAATATCAATGTCATGAGAAAAAACAAGGTGCAGTGTGTGTAGAGCCTCATACATGTTGCTTAAAATTGTGGGACTCAGTGAGGTTAAGAAAGGCAGAGGCAGCATTACATGTGGGGTCATCAATGTGAATATTAAAATCTCCAAGCATTAGGACCTTGTTCAACATTATTATAGATGATAAAAAGTCTTCAAAATCTGATAAAAAGGAGCCAATTGGTCCTGGACATCAGTAAATTAATTAATTAATTAATAATTCAAGTCAAGAATTATTGACTTATTAAACTAATTCCTATTTATTGTATTAATTAATTAATACAATAAAGGTGTACTGATAAAAGAGCAGTCTCCAGGACAAAGCTCAATCAAATGCAAGTAGTACACATTCTGCTGCCAAGTTTCAGTTAAGAGCATGACAAAAAGGTCATGCAGTATGAATGATTTATTGCCAATTGAGCATGAATTTATCAGTAATAATGGTCTGTATGAGATGTCCGCTGAAACTGGTAACGACAGGTAAGGTCTGTAGGGGAGGTTGGTACGAGAAACAGTACTATGAGCCGCCACTACAGGGGGAGAAGAAAACGATGAAGAGCGCAGTTCCAGAAAGGGGGTGTGGGATGTCAACAGTCAGTCACATGAAGCTGATTGGACAACATGCTGCATGTTAGCATTTGGCTGCCCAGCCTGTTAGGGTGGACAAACAAGGAATGGTTCCAAAACAGGTTAAAATTGTCAATAAAACCAATGATATGAGCTCTACAGGTGGACTGGAACCAGGTGTTGAGGCTGAGAACTCTGCTAAAGTGCCCTGTTACTCGGGCCAGTGTTGGGAGGGGACCACTGATAAAAGCAGACTTCCTTGTTATTAAAAATACTAAAAAAAGGACATTAAAATAGTCAGCTTTTAGTCAGCTCAGACTGCTGGCAAGCTGTGTCGTTAGACCCCAGAACCCAATTTATAGTGGGTGGGAGTGAGTGCAGCAGCCCGGGGAGTTTATTTAGAATGACCATGACTGTGGCCCCGGGGAAAGTATGTGGCTGTGTTGAAAAAACAGGTATTTTCTGATTATGGAGTCCCCAACTATTAATGTAGTTGGAGAGAAGAGAGCACGAGAGGGTTCTCACGGAAGGAGAGTGCAAGGTCCATACAATGTGTCTGGGCAAGTCAGAGCAGCTGTGACAGTGAAGAGGCAGCAGCATCAGTCCTGGGGGAGGGGTTCCCCGCTGAGTCCCAGTGAGGAAGGCCGATGGAGCACCGGAGCACAGCCTACTGTAGGATCCTGTGGGGAAGAAGAGATTGCAGACATTCAGCTTGATAGCAGTGACTCTCTGATATCCTCCTTAAGGTTGGTGATCTTTAACATCTGTTTCACCTTCCCACCTCCAATAAAAAAAAACCACCTTGAACTTTTTAATGCGAAGCATCTGGAGCTGCCTTCAGAGGACTTTTCTACATAACCTCAGTGAGAAAAGAGTGGAGCACACCGATCCATTCACAGCCTGTAACAAACGTCTTACCAGTCAAAGAGGACAGAGGCATCACACACATTACAGTCAACCTGGGACAGGTGTAGATTTGTGATGAGGCAGAAGGTGCAACAGGAATTCAAAGCTATTGGATATTAGATGCAAGGGCAGGGATTACCAGTGTCACTTTTGACAGTGTTTTAGAGACAATCAGCAGATAAAACATTAAATGACACCTGTCTGTGAAGATGACCTGTGCTTTGTCTGCTCCACCCACAGGAATTTGTATAAACGTTACGCCTTCCTGCGCTGTGAGGAGGAGAAGGAGCAGTTCCTCTTCCACCTGCTGTCGCTCAACGCCGTCGACTACTTCTGCTTCACTAGCGTCTTCACCACCATCAGTGAGTTCAGCTACGTCAGATCAGATTCACACCACACCCTGATGACAGGTCACAGGCTGAACATACAGCATTAATGAATCTAATACTGGTAGAAACACTTCAGAGACATAGGGACAGGACAGAGCTGGGTTCTAGTTGTATGTCATTCCCTCTCTGCCCTGACCTTATCCTACTATCACCATAATATAAAGCAGAAATTCCAAAAAAAAATGTAAATCCAAACCTACTACTAGAAAATATATTGGTGAAGTAGATCCAACTGTTCTATGGGACTCAGTGAAGGCAGTGAGTCATCTGAGGTGAACTGACAGTGTGTGTATGTGTATATGTATATATGTATATGTATATGTACGTATATGCGTATAGACATACATACATATATATATGTATATATACTGTGTATATATATATATATATGTATATATATATATATATATATGCATATATATGTATATATATAGTGTGTGTGTTACATTAACCCAGTTATACATTCAGCCTAATTAGTCCTTCTCTCTGTTCTAACACCGATATGTTTGTCCTGCAGTGATCCCGTACCGAGTTGTCATCATCCCCATCAAGAAGCTGAGTAATGCCATGACTACCTCCAACCCCTGGGTGTGTGTGTCAGGAGAGCTGGGAGACTCAGGTATCATGCAGATCCCCAAGAACGTCCTGGAGATGACCTTTGATGTGAGTAATGTGACCTTTGACCTCTAATGTAGCTGAGCACATAATCACTGGGGTGTGGTCTTACTTGTTTTTATAGTGTAGTCGATCACGTCTGTTGTGATGTAGTCACCAAATATTTGGAGCCTGGTGACACTGAGGCAGTAAACCTGAGCAGTCTTGACTTTCATCAATGTCCCCCAGTCCAGACTGTAGTTCTGTCAGCTCCTGTAACCGAGTGTCACCACCTGCTGGTTAGTAAAGTCCAATAAAAACTTCTATAAATGGGGAGATGGATGAAAGGTTCTGCACCTGACTACAACATTTCATCCTTGGAAGAAAATATTTTAAATCAAGCTTTTACACATCGAAAGGGAATAGACTTAAAAACATAATATGATGACTGAGGTTGCAGCTACAGATATAACATGAAGTGGATCAGTGATGTCACTGTAGTGCACACAGTGAGGACATTGACATTAGATAGATAGATAGATAGATAGATAGATAGATAGATAGATAGATAGATAGATAGATAGATAGATAGATAGATAGATACTTTATTTATCCCCTAAGGGAAATTCATGTGTCCATTAGCTCATTGTTGATAATAATAATAATAATAATAACAGTCGATAATTAGTTCTAATAGTAATGGATAAACTGATGATTAAATGAGTAGCAGGGAGACTGGGAATCTAACTAAGGACATGCCTGTGTGAGTGTAAGTTTGCACTGGTGAAGTTTCCTTGTCTGTTTGCTGTGATGATGTTCTGTGTTTTTTTATTGTCCATCCATTGCGTCTTAACACATGTCTCCATCTCCCTCAGTCTGCTTTCAGGCCTCACACACACATCTCCATCTTGTTCAAGGTTAGAGGACCCCCCCCCCCCCCCCACA